>NC_137150.1:58333294-58928294 GCF_951394435.1 Stenella coeruleoalba
AGAAGAATCAGGATCCCTGACATTAGACTATACCACAAAGCTACAATAATCAAGACAGTACGGTATTGGAACAAAAACAGAAATATAGATCAATGATACAGGATAGAAAGCCCAGAGATAAACCCATACACCTATGGTCACCTAATCTATGACAAAAGAGGTAAAAATATATAATGAAGAAAAGACACCTTCTTCAATAGGTGGTGCTGGGAAAACTGCACAGCTACATGTAAAATAATGAAATTACAACACTCCCTAACACCATACACAAAAATAAACTCAAAATGGATTAAAGACCTAAATGTAAGAACAGATACTATAAAACTCTCAGAGGAAAACATAGGCAGAACACTCTTTGACATAAATCACAGCAAGATCTTTTTGACCCACCTCCTAGAGCAATGAAAATAAAAATGAAAATAAAAAATGGGACCTAATTAAACAGAAAAGCTTTTACACAGCAAAGGAAACCATAAACAAGACAAAAAGACAACCCTTAGAATGGGAGAAAATATTTACAAATGAAGCAACCGACAAAGGATTAATCTCCAAAATATAGAAACAGCTCATGCAGCTCAATATCAAAAAAACAAACAATCCAATCCAAAAATGCAGAAGACCTAAACTGGCATTTCTCCAAAGAAGACATACAGATGGCCAACAAACACATGAAAAGCTGCTCAACATCACTAATTATTAGAGAAATGCAAATCAAAATTACAGTGAGGTATCACTTCACACTGGTCAGAATGGCCATCATCAAAAAATCTACAAACAATAAATGCTGGAGAGGGTGTGGAGAAAAGGGAAACCTCTTGCACTGTTGGTGGGAATGTAAATTGATACAGCCACTGTGGAGAACAGTATGGACGTTCATTAAAAACCTAAAAATAGAACTACCATATGACCCAGCAATTCCACTACTGGGCGTATACCCTGAGAAAACCATAGTTCAAAAGGTCACATGTACCCCAATGTTCATTGCAGCACTATTTACAATAGCCAGGACATGGAAACAACCTAAATGTCCATCGACAGATGAATGGATAAAGAAGATGTGGTATATATATATATATATATATATATATATATATATATATATATATATGCTGTGGATGAGTAGACACCTCTTTCTTCATTCAATATGGAAATTACAGGAAGTAAAATATTGAAGGAACATAAACACTTTATTCCAAAATTTTTTTTTGCTGTCTTTTTTTTGTGTGAATTAGCCTACTTTACATAGGTGTTCAGTTGATACCTCTAGAAGAGGATCTTATTTTTATAGCTGGGATAGACAGCTGTGTCCACATGTGTATTTGTATGTGTTTTGTCTTTTGCTTTGTTTTTGTTAACAACAGATTCCATGTTAACAGTAAATAGGAACCATTAAAAGTAAAACTTAATTGAATTGAAAATTTAATCAGGGTTTGTGAGATTTGTCATTCCTTAAAATGTGTATTGTCTTGAATTTTGCATGAAAATGTAGAATAACTTCATAAGTGAAACAAAATAAATAATATATTTTCTGAACTGAAGAATGAGGAATAATTTTCTTCTCAATTGCACATGTGTTAACTCTATGACTTTGGCTTTCTTGGGAGACAAACAAGTGACGACATCACATTTTAGCCTGGGTTCATAAATCTATAACGAATTTTAGCTTTGCATAGATAAATAGCATTTGTTATCATGTTATTTAAAAATAAAATATTCTTTTCTATGCAAATATCCTTCTATGCAAAGGCCACCTGAAAAGGTGTTTCCATAGAAACCTAGGAAGAAAAAAAAATAGGAACATCGCTTTAGATCTTCTCAGACTGATCTACAGTGCCTAGAGACTTAAACTTGGCTTGAGATAACATTATCTATGGTCATTACATGAGTTTGTTAGGAAAAGAAATTTATCCGTTGTATGTACACTTCCTAAATAGTTGATTTATTGCTCTTACCAATTTGAGGTTGGGGTTATTTTCACTTATCGTTAGGACAGGGAAGAAACTCAGAAAATTTTTATGCAACAGCTGCAGCAATCTCAACAATTTTAAAATCCAGGAAAAAAAGATGCACTACTTTTATAATGCTTTGATATTTCTCCTTACTCTGGTTGAGATATATCCTGAGAATTAAAAAGAAGCAATTTATTCTGTAAACTGTTTATACTGTACTTCAAGGATGGTAAATTCTGCAAGCCAACATTGACCTAGGGATGGTCCTGCTGGGAACATTTTGCAGAAGCCTTCTAAACTCAGCAGGTAAGAATAGTGAGTTTGATTAGCACCATCTCCCAGGTGTTCAGGATAGAGAAGTGACAGCCTGCATGCTATATATTTACTGTCCCTAAAGCTCTAGATTCATGGTTTTATTCAACAGACTTAATGTCTGACATTCGTCTGTTTACTCAGTACTATAACTATGTCTCAGTCTAATATTCTATATAATATGATATTAGAAATATTTTTGGACTTAAATAAGAACTTCAAAAAACTTTTCAGATCTGAAATGAAATTTTAGATTCTGCTTATCTTATATATCAAGAACCTGAATAATTCCAATTGTTTCCTCACTAAACAGATCTTTAGAAAGGAAAAGGAATAGAGGAAGTAATGAGGGATTCTTAGCCAATGCAATAAGACAAGGAAAAGAAATAAAAGGTATATAGTTTGGGAAGGAAGAAATAAAACTGTCTTTGTTCACAGATAACATTTTCATCTATGTAGAACATCTGAAAGACTTGCTAAAAAAATGGAACTAATAAGCAATTATAGCAAGGTTGTGGGATACAAGGTTAATATACAAAAGTCAATTGCTTTTCTATATACCAGAAATGACCAAGTAGAATTTGAAATTAATAACACAATACCATTTACATTAGCACCCTCAGAAGTGAAATACATAGATGTAAGTCTAACAAAATAGGTACAAGATCAATATGAGGAAAACTACAAACTGATGAAAGAAATCAAAGAACTAAATAAATGGAGATATTTCATGTTCATGGACAGGAAGACTCAATATTGTCAAGTTGTCAGTTCTTTACAAGTTGATCCATAGACTTAACACAATCTCAGTCAAAATCCCAGCAGGTTATTTTCTGGATATCGACAAACTGACTCTGAAATTTACACAGAGAGGCAAAAGCTACATGGAGTGTAGCTAATGCAGTATTCAAAGTGAAGAACAAAGTTGAAGGACTGATACTACCTGACTTCAAGCTTACTATAAGATTGCTATAATCAAGACAGCATGGTATTGGTGAAAAAAAAACAGACAATTAGATCATTTGAACAGACTAGAGAGCTCATAAATAGATCACATAAACGTAGTTAACTGATCTTTGACATAGGAGCAAAGGCAATAAAATGGAGCAGAGATAGTCTTCTCCACAGATGGTGTGGGGACAACTGGACATTCATGTGCAAAAAAATGAATCTAGGCACTGACCCTACACTCTTCACGAAGTTAATTCAAAATGGATCACAGACCTAAATGTAAAACACAAAACTGTAAAACTCCTAGAAGATAACATAAGAGAAAATCTAGATGACCTTGTGTTGGTGTTAGAGACACCTAACCTGTTAAGTTTAGGTCTGTTAGGTCTGTTAGGTTTAGGTCTGTTAGGTTTAACAGAAACCTAACCAAAGAAGATATACAGGTGGCAAATAAGAATATGAAAATATGTTCCACATCATATGTCATCAGGGAAATGTAAATTAAAACAGCAATGAGATACCACTACATAACTATTAGAATATGACCCAAATCTGAAACACTGATGACACCAAATGCTGACAGGATGTGGAGCAACAAGAGCTCTCATTCATTGCTGGTGTTACAGCCACTTTGGAAGACAGTTTGGCAGTTTCTTATAAAACTAAAATGTTCTTACCATATGATTTAGCAATCATACTCCTTGGTTTTTACCCAGAGTTGAAAATTTACATACACACAAAAACCTGAACTCAGATGTTTATAGCACTTTCTTCATAATTGCCAAAACTTGGAGTCAACCAAGACGTCCTTCAGTAGGTAAATGGATAAACTGTGGTGCATCAAGAGAACGGAATATTATTTACCATTATAAAGAAATGAACCATCAAGCAATAAAAAGATATGAAGAAACTTTAAATGCATATTACTGTATGGAAGAGGCCAGTCTGAAAATGCTACATACTATATGATTCTAACTATATACATTCTGGAAAAGACATTATAAATTTGTCCAAACCCATAGAATGTACAACACTAAAAGTGAACCATAATGTAAACTACGGACTTTGATTATGTCAACTACGGACTTTGATTATGATGTGTCAGTGTAGGTTCATTAACTGTAACAAATGCACCATGCTGGTGGGGGATGTTGATAATGGGGAAAGTTATGCATGTGTGGGCACAGGGAATATATGGGCAATGTCTGTACCTTCCACTCAATTTTGCTGTGAACCTAAAACTGTTCTAAAAAATAAATTGCATTTAAGAAAAAAATAAGTAATGCAAGGAGAAAAGAAGTCAGTATAAAAACTGAAGCATGGATTTCATATCTTGATAAACAGTATGATGTCTATCCTACTCTTCCCTTATTTCTGCATTTCTGTATTGAATGTATAACATCAAACTTATATGTATTTACTAGGACACTAGGGATAGGCCCATGAATGGCACTTTGAAAAATGAGAGCAAGAGAAAACAAGATCCTACCACTTTTTTATGCTGACTAGCAGCATGAAAACACAAGGATACACCATATTTTCAGGTAGAATCAGTCCATGCATTGGCATGTAAATTTGTTGCTAATGCCAAATGTATCAGTCAAACGTTAATTTATTTAAACCGAAGTATTTAAGCATCATTTTGGGGGAGGGAATAAAAGATGTTACTAAATTGTTAGTAGCACATATTATTTCTCAAAGTACTGAAATGATAAAGGGAATCAGATAAGAGGAGTATGTCTTGGGAACAGAAAATAGACAGAAATCAAATTTTTTCAGTAATAAGTGATGTTTCTCTGGAAAATAAATACCACAGAAAATTCCAATAATTAGAGAATTAACTGTAAATTTGCAAAGAAATTTAAGACTAGGATTGGGAAACCAAGGCCTTCTCCTATACAGACATTTCATTCTGAATATGTTCCTTAGTGAATTATGTATGGTTATGTATTTTTATATTGACTGGAAGTAAGTAGAAGAAATGTGTGCTTTCCTCCGTGTAATTAAATAATCAGTATAAATATATTTTTAAAATACCCCAGTGTTGAATATACATTTGCCCTGCATACCCTGCAGTTCAGTCTAGTCTGCATACACCTAAAACTTGCTTCTCAGCAGTCTTCAAAGTACACAACCCTCAAGTAGAGAAGAAACTTTTGATAGGATTTAATTTTTTTGAAATGCTAACGGGAATCTTGTATTGCTATTGTTTATGAATTCAGTTTAGCATCTTGTGTAAAAAAATAATTTTTCTGAGATTAATAGGATTTTTAAAAGATTTAAGGGTAAGAAAGCTCCTTACCACAAGTGTCCATAAGTATGGAAAAAAGTAACACCATTGTCTTTCTCCAAAATAGTCTTTATTTTTTTGATACAAAAGAACCATTCTTGTGTGAAAATGTGACCTTTATAGGATTAGAAATGTCAAAGCATGGCCTTTTTAATTCCCCAACTTTCTGACAGGAAAATATCTAACTTATTTATTAATGTCAGCTTTTTTACTTATGTGTTCCTAGCTCCTAGACCAGTGCTTGACACATAACACCCTCATAAATGCTGATTGAATTTAAATGAATTCTTTGAAAACGTTCAGCTTTTCAGATCATAGATATTATCCCTATCGTTATCACATTCCCATTATCAGACATTTAATAACCCTTTGTTAGAATAGAAAAAGGTTTATAAATCAGTGAAACCACATACTGTGAGCATGGTAGAGTCTTGCAACATAAAAGTTAAACTGGAAAATAAAATTAGGGTTAATCAGTGAAAAAGGACATATATTTTCCAGCTCTGTCACTACAGCTATATTATATTATATTACATTACATTAGTATTGTGTGATCTAGGTTGTTCTAGAAGAAGACACTGAGGCAAATATTCCAGTGAAAATAGAGGAATCACAAAATGAGACGGATTGAAGGAGGCTGATAGAGGATACATATCTTGCAAGCTATTACTGCTGGTTAGCCTTGAACCCTGGGAGTAAGTGTGAAATTTAAGTCACACAATTATCCCACCTACGGAAGAAGGAGTTGGAGTATTTATATTCAGCCTTCCTCAGTCATTGGTTGAGTGCTACTCCCAGGTGGTGTTAATTCCCTGGTAGTTCCAGCCTACCAATCAGGAAGTAGAACCCAGCCACCAGAAAAAGCCCTCAGGCACAGAGAAGCAGACCGCTAGCATTTTGGAAAGGTGCCAGTGATAACTAAAATAGTAAAGCAAAGAGGAAAGGGTGGGGCAGAGATTGTATCTGATACAAATATTACTCTCCTCTGAAAGGAATCAAGACTCTATGGGATAGCTTATTCCAGGTCTTCAGGCAAGAACAATTTAGATAGTTCGGGAAAAATTGTTGCCAGAAAACAAAGACAGTTTAAAGGTTATTGTGGAAGTGCTAAAAGGACAAAATTGTAATAATATAAGCATCAAAATAATAATGATGATTATTGTGACCAGTTGGAATAAGTTCAGTCTGTATAATCCACAATAATCATCATTATTGTTTTGATGCTTATATCAAATATGAGTTCATAATAATATAAAGTATACAAATCATAGTTGTAACAAGTAAAAGAGTGAATGGAATGAGACATATCTAATTTTTAAAATTTATTACAAAAAAACGGGAATGCTAATATATTTGAGTGTGCCTCTGTTTATGAAGCATAGATAGGTACTTATTTCCATCCAAACACAGTGAATCAGGAGTACAATCCTGGTAAAAGTAGCAATTACACCAAGGACTGGTTGGTACTGGTGCTCACACATTATAACCAGCAGGAAGAGAATTGATCTGTGAATCAGCATCAGTGATCTTACACAATAGCCAAGGGGGAACAGGGCTTAACAGTGTGCTCAAGATGATAAATTAGCTCTATGAGATAAAGAAGAGAACTAATGGCTAAGGCTGACACAATCTCCATCTCTTGGGAGACACAACTTCTAAATGGCCCTACCAATAAAATTATGATAAATACATAAAAGTTTAATAATATTAACAACACAAGTCAATATCTTAGGGCACAACAATGGGTTATACTAAATCTTGCCAAGTGAGAATTTAAAAGTACATATTGTAACATAACCATCCAGAGAAAATAATTACTGCACTGACCTTAAAGCAGTGTTTTGACTACAGATTCTGAAATACAAAGAAATCTTAACCTACAGTAAAATTTTTTATTGTTAGTGATAATATCAATGATGTTATTTTGAATATTATGCATATACATATATGTGTGTATAATATGAAAAAGCAAATAAGTAATTATGTTAATGTTGTTAGGAATCAAGCTATTCAGAGAGAGAGACTGAGAGAAAAACAATGATGTTAAGTAAAATCCTGTGACTAAGTTTCAATTGGAAATATTAGGCAGAACTCATGACTTTTTTCCCTCTCTTATAAAATAAATATTTCCCAGCTGTGTCCACTGAAAAGGCATGGAAGTATGACAACCCAAGGGCAATGAGCATGCATAATGCCTAAACTGTAGTGTTGAGATTCCTCTACTAATAGGAATCAGAGCTCCTTGTGGTAAATGGCTGATTCCATATGTGGGGCAGGAAATGTTCAAGATGAACCTGTGATATGTCTTTATGCCAGAATGCAAAGAAGCTGTCAAAGACTAATGGGATTATGACAAAAGAAAACAGGTGCCAACATGAACAGATTCCTTTTGTCCAATGTTAAGGCTGCAATTGATTATATCATATTGAATGTAAAAAAAGCTGTGTTTCTAACAATATTAATCCTTCCAATCCAAGAACATAATATATCTTTCCATCTGTTTCTGTAATCTTTTATCAGTGTCTTATAGTTTTCTGAGTACAGGTCTTTTACCTCCCTAGGTAGGTTTATTCCTAGGTATTTTATTCTTTTTGATAAAGTAATAAGTGGGATTGTTTCTTTAATTTCTCTTTCTCACAGTTTGTTGTTAGTGTATAGAAATGCAACAGATCTCTGTATACTAATTTTGTATCCTGCAACTTTACTTAACTCATTGATGAGTAGTTTTCTGGTGGCATCCTTAGGATTTTCTATGTATAAAACCATGTCATTTGCAAACGGTGACAGCTTTACTTCTTCCTTTACCATTTGGATTCCTTTTAATTCTCTTTCTTCCCTGATTGCTGTAGCTAGTACTTCCAAAACTATGTTGAATAAAAGTGGTGAGAATAGACAAGGCAATATACAAATTCAATGCAATCCCTATCAAAATACCAATGGCATTTTCACACATTTAGAACAAATAATTTTAAAGTTTGTATGGAAACACAAAAGACCCTGAGTAGCCAAAAGAATCTTGAGAAAGAAGAACAGAGCTGGAGTAATCACATTTTCTGACTTCAGACTATATTACAAAGCTACTGTAATCAAGACACTATGGTAATGGCACAAAAACAGACACATAGATCAATGGAACAGGATACAGAGCCCAGAAATAAACCCACACACTTATGGTCAATTAATCTATGACAAAGGATGGAAGAATATACAATGGAGAAAAGACAGTCTTTTCAATGAGTCGTACTGGGAAAACTGGACAGCTACATGTAAGAAAATGAAATTAGAACACTCTCTAATACCATATACAAAAATAAACTCAAAATGGATTAAGAACTAAATGTAAGACTGGAAACCATAAAATTCCTAGAGGAAAACATAGGCAGAACACTCTGACATAAAATACAGCAATTTTTTTTTGGATTTGTCTCCTAAAGCAAAGGAAACAAAAGCAAAAATAAACAAATTGAACCTAATTAAACGTAAAAGTTTTGCACAGCAAAGGAAACCATTGACAAAATTAAAAGACAACCTACTGAATGGGAAAAAAAACAAATGATATGACTGATAAGGGATTAATATCCAACATATATAAACAACTCATACAACTCAACATCTAAAAAACAAACAACCCAATTTAAAAAATGGGCAGAAGACCTGAATAGACATTTTTCCAAAGAGGAAATGCAGATGGCCAATAGGCACATGAAAAGATACTCAACATCACTAATCATCAGGAAATGCAAATAAAAACCACAGTGAGATATCACCTCACACCTGACAGAATGGCTATCATCAAAAAGAACACAAATAACAAATGTTGGCAAGGATGTTGCCAACAACAATAACAAATGTTGGCAAGGATGTGGAAAAAGGGAACCCTCCTGCATTGTTGGTGGGAATGTAAATTGGTGGAAAGCCACTGTGGAAAACAGTATGCAGGTTGCTCAAAAAACTAAAAATACAACTACCATATGACTCAACAATTCCACTCCTGGGTATATATCTGAAAGACAAAAACACTAATTCAAAAAGATACATTCACCTCAATGTTCATAGCAGCAATATTTGTAGCCAAGATATGGAAGTCTAAGTGTCTATCAACAGATGAATGGATACATGCACAAACAATGGAATACCAGACTCCTCAGCCATAAAAAAATAATGAAATTTCGTCATTTGCAGCAATGTGGATGTACTTGGAGGGCATTATGCTAAGTGAAATAAGTCAGAGAAAGACAAATACCTACTGTATGCTTTCACTTATGTATGGAATCTAAAAGAATACAACAAACTAGTGAATGTAACAAAAAGGAAGCAGACTCACAGATATAGAGAACAAACTAGTGGGGAGAGAGAAAGGGGGAGGGGCAATATTAGGGGTAGGGGATTAAGAGGCACAAACTATTAGGTACAAAATAAGCTACAAGGATATATTGTATAATATGGGGAATATACCCAATGTTTTACAATAACTATAAATGGAGTATAACCTTTAAAAACTGAGAATCACTATGTTGTACACCAGCAACTACAATTAAAAAAAAGTTTGTTTTAAAGCTGTGTTTCTAATGGTAGGAAGAGGAGGAAAGGGAATGGAGAAGAGAAAGATACCAAACTCATTGGAAACAATTGGTTATTGCTTGGACGTCAACTCATTACTTTAAATACTGGTAATTAAAAAGAAAGAGTTAGACACACTGGGAGGGTTTACGCCAAGGAGTACTTCCCAGAACTTCTGCTGCCAGTGTCCTTGTCCTCATGGTGAGACACAGCCACCCCCTGCCTCTGCAGGAGACCGTCCAACACTAGCCCTCTCAGGACCTGTGCAGTGGGGGAAAGGCAGCACAGCCTGAGGGGCCCTTCAGAGTGTGGAGTTCGGGAGTTTGGAGTGACCTTCAGTGACTGTAAGGGAAATGACAAGCTACACTATGAGATCTCAAGCCCATACGTCAAGGTGAACAATGATGGCAGCTTAGTCGCCCTGAGAAACATAACTGCAGTGGGCAAGACTCTATTCGTCCACGCCCAGACTCCCTATGTGGAAGACATGGCAGAACTCATAACTGTCGGGGGGAAAGACATCCGGGGCTCCTTGTAGCCAAGTGGATGAAAGGCTCTTGGTGCTGCAGCCAGGAGTCAGTGCTGTGCCTCTGAGGTGGGAGAGCCAACTTCAGGACACTAGTCCACAAGAGACCTCCCAGCTCCACATAATATCAAATGGCGAATATCTCCCAGCGATCTCCATCTCAACACCAGCACCCAGCTTCACTCAACGACCAGCAAGCTACAGTGCTCAACACCCTATGCCAAAAAACTAGCAAGACAGGAACACAACCCCACCCATTAGCAGAGAGGCTGCCTAAAATCATAATAAGTCCACAGACACACCAAGACACACCACCAGATGTGGACCTGCCCACCAGAAAGACAAGATCCAGCCTCATCCACCAGAACACAGGCACTAGTCCCCTCCAACAGGAAGCCTACACAACCCACTGAACCAACCTTAGCCACTGGAGACAGACACCAAAAACAACAGAAACTACGAACATGCAGCTTGCAAAAAGAAGACCCCAAACACAGTAAGATAAGCAAAATGAGAAGACAGAAACACACACAGCAGATGAAGGAGCAAGATAAAAACCCACCAGACCTAACAAATGAAGAGGAAATAGGTAGTCTAGCTGAAAACGAATTCAGAATAATGATACTAAAGATGATCCAAAATCTTGGAAATAGAATAAACAAAATGCAAGAAACATTTAACAAGGACCTAGAAGAACTAAAGATGAAACAAGCAACGATGAACAACACAATAAATGAAATGAAAAATACTCTAGATGGGATAAATAGCAGAATAACTGAGGCAGAAGAAAGGATAAGTGACCTGGAAGATGAAATAGTGGAAATAACTACTGCAGAGCAGAATAAAGAAAAAAGAATGAAAAGAACTGAGGACAGTCTCAGAGACCTCTGGGACAACATTAAATGCACCAACATTCGAATTATACGGGTTCCAGAAAAAGAAGAGAAAAAGAAAGGGACTGAGAAAATATTTGAAGAGATTATAGTTGAAAACTTCCCTAATATGGGAAAGGAAATAGTTATTCATGTCCAGGAAGCACAGACAGTCCCATACAGGATAAATCCAAGGAGAAACACGCCAAGACACATATTAGTCAAACTGTCAAAAATTAAATACAAAGAAAATATATTAAAAGCAGCAAGGGAAAAACAACAAATAACACACAAGGGAATCCCCATAAGGTTAACAGCTGATCTTTCAGCAGAAACTCTGCAAGCCAAAAGGGACTGGCAGGACATATTTAAAGTGATGAAGGAGAAAAACCTACAACCAAGATTACTCTACCCAGCAAGGATCTCATTCAGACTTGATGGAGAAATTAAAACCTTTACAGACAAGCAAAAGCTGAGAGAGTTCAGCACCACAATACCAGTTTTACAACAAATGCTAAAGGACCTTCTCTAGGCAAGAAACACAAGAGAAGGAAAAGACCTACAATAACAAACCCAAAACAACTAAGAAAATGGGAATAGGAACATACATATCGATAATTACCTTAAATGTAAATGGATTAAATGCTCCCACCAAAAGACATAGACTGGCTGAATGGATACAAAAACAAGACCCATATATATGCTGTCTACAAGAGACCCGCTTCAGACCTAGAGACACATACAGACTGAAAGTGAGGGGATGGGAAAAGGTATTCCATGAAATGGAAACCAAAAGAAAGCTGGAGTAGCAATTCTCATATCAGACAAAATAGACGTTAAAATAAAGACTATTAGAAGAGACAAAGAAGGACACTACATAATGATCAAAGGATCGATCCAAGAAGAAGGTAAAACAATAGTAAATATTTATGCACCCAACATGGGATCACCTCAATATATAAGGCAAATACTAACAGCCATAAAAGGAGAAATTGACACTAACACATTCATAGTAGGGGACGTTAACACCCCACTTTCACCAATGGACAGATCATTCAAAATGAAAATACATAAGGAAACACAAGCTTTAAATGATACATTAAACAAGATGGACTTAATTGATATTTATAGGACATTCCATCCAAAAACAACAGAATACACATTTTGCTCAAGTGCTCATGGAACATCTCCAGGATAGATCATATCTTGGGTCACAAATCAAGCCTTGGTAAATTTAAGAATATTGAAATTGTATCAAGTATCTTTTCCGACCACAATGCTCTGAGACTAGATATCAATTACAGGAAAAGATCTGTAAAAATTACAAACACATGGAGGCTAAACAATACACTACTTAATAACGAAGTGACCATTGAAGAAATCAGAGAGGAAATCAAAAAGTACCTAGAAACAAATGACAATGGCGACACGACAAACCAAAATGTATGGGATGCAGCAAAAGCAGTTCTAAGAGGGAAGTTTATAGCAATACAACCCTAGCTCCAGAAACAAGAAACGTCTCAAATAAACAACCTAACCTTACACCTAAAGCAATTAGAGAAAGAAGAACAGAAAAACTTCAAAATTAGCAGAAGGAAAGAAATCATAAAGATCTGACCAGAAATAAATGAAAAAGAAATGAAGGAAATGATAGCAAAAATCAATAAAACTAAAAGCTGGTTCTTTGAGATGATAAACAAAATTGATAAACCATTAGCCAGACTCATCAAGAAAAAAAGGGAGAAGACTCAAATCAATAGAATTAGAATTGAAAAAGGAGAATTAACAACGGACACTGCAGAAATACAAAAGATCATGAGAGATTACTACAAGCAACTCTATGCCAATAAAATAGACAACCTGGAAGAAATGGACAAATTCTTAGAAAATCACAACCTGCCAAGACTGAATCAGGAAGAAATAGAAAATATGAACAGACCAATCACAAGCACTGAAATTGAAACTGTGATTAAAAATCTTCCAACAAACAAAAGCTCAGGACCAGATGGCTTCACAGGCAAATTCTGTCAAACATTTAGAGAAGAGCTAACACCTATCCTTCTCAAACTCTTCCAAAATATAGGAGAGGGAGGAACACTCCCAAACTCATTCTACAAGGTCACCATCACCCTGATACCAAAACCAGACAAGGATGTCACAAAGAAAGAAAACTATAGGCCAATATCACTGATGAACATAGATGCAAAAATCCTCAACAAAATACTAGCAAACAGACTCCAACAGCACATTAAAAGTATCATACACCATGATCAAGTGGGGTTTATTCCAGGAATGAAAGGATTCTTCAATACACGCAAATCAATCAATGTGGTACACCATATTAACAAATTGAAGGAGAAAAACCATATGATCATCTCAATAGATGCAGAGAAAGCTTTTGACAAAATTCGACACCCATTTATGATAAAAACCCTGCAGAAAGTAGGCATAGAGGGAACTTTCCTCTACATAATAAAGGCCATATATGACAAAACCACAGCCAACATCATCCTCAATGGTGAAAAACTGAAAGCATTTCCACTATGATCAGGAACAAGACAAGGTTGCCCATGCTCACCACTCTTATTCAACATAGTTTTGGAAGTTTTAGCCACAGCAATCAGAGAAAAAAGGAAATAAAAGGAATCCAAATTGGAAAAGAAGAAGTAAAGCTGTCACTGTTTGCAGATGACATGATACTATACATAGAGAATCCTAAAGATGCTACCAGAAAACTACTACAGCTAATCAATGAATTTGGTAAAGTAGCAGGATACAAAATTAATGCACAGAAATCTCTTGCATTCCTACACACTAATGATGAAAAATCTGAAAGTGAAATCAAGAAAACACTCCCATTTACGACTGCAACAAAAAGCATAAAATATCTAGGTATAAACCTACCTAAGGAGAGAAAGAGCTGTATGCAAAAAATTATGACACTGATGAAAGAAATTAAAGATGATACAAATAGATGGAGAGATATACCATGTTCTTGGATTGCAAGAATCAACATTGTGAAAATGACTCTACTACCCAAGGCAATCTAAAGATTCAGTGCAATCCCCATCAAACTACCAGTGGCATTTTTCACAAAACTAGAACAAAAAATTTCACAATTTGTATGGAAGCACAAAAGACCCCGAATAGCCAAAGCAATCTTGAGAATGATAAACGGAGCTGGCGGAATCAGGCTCCCTGACCTCAGACTATACTACAAAGCTACAGTAATCAAGACAGTATGGTACTGGCCCAAAAACAGAAATATAGATCAATGGAACAGGATAGAAAGCCCAGAGATAAACCCATGCACATATGGTCACCTTATCTTTGATAAATTAGACAGGAATGTACCGTGGAGAAAGGACAGCATCTTCAATAAGTGGTGCTGGGAAAACTGGACAGCTACATGTAAAAGTATGAGATTAGATCACTCCCTAACACCATACACAAAAATAAGCTCAAAATGGATTAAAGACCTAAATGTAAGGCCAGAAACTATCAAACTCTTAGAGGAAAACATAGGCAGAACACTCCATGACATAAATCACAGCAAGATCCTTTTTGACCAACCTCCCAGAGAAATGGAAATAAAAAAACAAAAATAAACAAATGGGACCTAATGAAACTTCAAAGCTTTGCACAGCAAAGGAAACCATAAACAGGACCAAAAGACAAGCCTCAGAATGGGAGAAAATATTTGCAAATGAAGCAACTGACAAAGGATTAATCTCCAAAATTTACAAGCAGCTCATGCAGCTCAATAACAAAAAAACAAACAACCCAATCCAAAAATGGGCAGAAGACCTAAATAGACATTTCTCTAAAGAAGATATACAGATTGTCAGCAGACACATGAAAGAATGCTCAACATCATTAATCATTAGGGAAATGCAAATCAAAACTACAATGAGATATCATCTCACACCAGTCAGAATGGCCATCATCAAAAAGTCTAGAAACAATAAAGGCTGGAGAGGTTGTGGAGGAAAGGCAACACTCTTGCACTGCTGGTGGGAATGTGAATTGGTACAGCCACTATGGAGATCAGTATGGAGGTTCCTTTAAAAACTACAAATAGAACTACCATATGACCCAGCAATCCCACTACTGGGCATATACCCTGAGAAAACCATAATTCAAAAAGAGTCATGTACCAAAATGTTCATTGCAGCTCTATTTACAATAGCCAAGAGATGGAAACAACCTAAGTGCCCATCATCGGATGAATGGATAAAGAAGATGTGGCACATATATACAATGGAATAATACTCAGCCATAAAAGAAATGAAATTGAGCTATTTGTAATGAGGTGGATGGACCTAGAGTCTGTCATACAGAGGGAAGTTAATTCAGAAAGAGAAAGACAACTACCGTATGCTAACACATATATATGGAATTTAAGAAAAAAAAATTTCATGAAGAACCTAGGGGTAAGACAGGAAGAAAGACACAGACCTACTAGAGAATGGACTTGAGGATATGGGGAGGGGGAAGGGTAAGCTGTGGCAAAGTGAGAGAGTGGCATGGGCATATATACACTACCAAACGTAAAATAGACAGCTAGTGGGAAGCAGCCGCATAGCATAGGGAGATCAGTTTGGTGCTTTTTGACCACATAGAGGGGTGGGTTAGGGAGGGTGGGAGGGAGGGAGACTCAAGAGGGAAGAGATATGGGAACATATGTATATGTATAACTGATTCACTTTGTTATAAAGCAGAAACTAGCACACCATTGTAAAGCAATGATACTCCAATAAAGATGTAAAAAAAAAAGAGTTAAGCATTTATTCTGCCTTTATAAATTTTATTTCCGCTTAACTACGTAGGCCTGTGAATAAAGGAATGCAGAAGATTCTACTTAATTAATATGGAAGAGTCAGAGAATTATAGAATCACCATTTTGCAAACACTAAAGAAATAAATTACAGTTGGCCCTCCATATCTGCAGGTTCTGCGCCCTTGTATACTGAGCGCTCACTCTTCAGGACTTGAGCATCTGAGGATGTTTGTATCTGCAGGGAGTCCTGGAATCAATACCCCATTGATCCTGAGGGAATGACTGTATTTAGCTAATGCTCATTAATGGATCCTAAAAGTATTAGGTGAAATGTTTATGGAGAACTTTACAATGAAGGGGATCAAGCTGGCCAATCCTTTAACACTGATTAATCTTGGCACTTTTAAAAGTGAAGTAACCAATGTACTTTCTGATGTAACACAGTGTTAAGAAGACAGCATCTCCTTTGTGGTGATCTTAAGCCTCTTCCCCCAGATATTGAATCTGAATCAAATCAAGCCTTTAGCACCAATTTCTAATAAGTAGGAAATGCCTGAAGAGAAGGAATCAGTTTTATGACACCATGAGGAAGCAATCAATCATATACACGTTGCAGATATTCTTCGGGACAGCTCACTGGTTTCTTCAAGTCAGAGGAATGAAAAGTAAAAAGATACTAGTCTAGATTCAAAGACTTAAAAATAACAGACCTAAAAAATACAGTGAATACATTTGTTTTGATATTTATTTGAACCATCTAAATAAAATTTTAAAAATGGATAATTTGAATATGGACTGAGAATTGATCATAACAAAGAAATATTAATTTTGATAGCTTTGATAATAGCATTGAGGTTAAATACCCTTCCCTTTTTAGATGCATACTGAAGTAGTTAAGGGTAAAATTACATGACATCTTGAATTTGCTTTAAAATATTCAAGAAAAAAGGGAGGGAACTGACAAAATAGATATGACAAAATATTGATGGTTGTTGAAGGTAGGGGATGTGTATATGAGTGGTTGCTGTACTTGCTGCAGTTTTGTCTGTTTGAAATTTTCACAATAAAAAATATTTTAAACACCTTTTAGGAAAGGTGCACAAAAGTGATACCTGTGTGAAAGGTATGGATTTTAAAAGTTTAGAGTTGAAACATTTGAAGAGAAGAAATCAAGTCCCTTAACTTAAACAATAAAAATTCCATAAAAAACCTGTGCACTTTACTGTTCTTGTGAACATAGAAAACCTGGGAAGATGTCAAATTTAGGCAAAAATTCTGGGAAGTTATTAGAGTAAGTACAGCAGGAAGGCATAAAAACACATAAAGTGAAGAAATGAATTAAACTAGTGGTGTTGATATTTTAGGATAAACTTAATTGTATACTTTGCAACACATTTTGTAATTATTGCATCTGTGTGCATTTTTTCTGGTGTGCAGGGATCTGATGTACTCAAAAGAATCAGTTATGCTAAATTGTAACTGCAATCTCGTAAGGAAACAATCAAACTGTAGTCAGTGTTTAAATGCTCAAGAAAAATTGGTTTCCAAAGATTTTTATCAGATACATGATTTAATAAATTGAACATTAACTAAAGTACAAATAGTGATATGTTTTTCACTAGATGCACAGAGGACCTTGGAGATTTATTGAATTAATCAGTATATACCTGGTACTGCAAAAACACTGAGAGAATTAGCATTTTAAGAGTTTTAGTTTTTTACTAAAGAGAGAAATATTCTCTACCATGAAAATTGAGACATGCTGCATTTCATTTTACTGATGAGTTCTTTTTCACAGATTTACATTCATTTGTTAGAATTTTAGTGTCTTACCTCCACAGATTGAGAAGGCCAAGAATCACGGCATTGCATTTTTGCAACTCAACATAAATTGATTTGGTTGTTCAATGTTTGTTTAGAATACATGAGATTGTGTGTGTCTGTATCTTGTTCATGTTGACTGGCATCTTCTTTAGGGAACAGCTGTGTTTGCAATATGCACCACTGGATTGATAAGTAGGATGACAATGATGAAGAAAGATGTCACTGAGTTATGTTGATGGGCAGTGTATCTCATGGGATAATATAAGCAATGTTTCTAAACTGCAGGATTTGATGGCTATATTTTTATTATATTAAGACAAAAAATACAGATATTACTTGTCCAGTCACGTCTTTTCTGAAAGAGCTGTGTTTCATAATTAAGAATCTTAAGGACAATTCAAAAAAATATATACTTCCTATCATTAATGCACTTTACATTTCAGGAATCCTGAAGATTGCATATAAAGGTTCCCACTACTTTGCCCCAAAAGATACCAACCTAGAGCTGCCTGTTCAAGAAGAGACTGATGTCACGACTATAACATATTTTTATTCCCCTGAGGGAACACCAGTCTCAGGCAAATATGTCAAACCTCAGATTGCTGTGACAGGCTTCTCTCAGATGCAAACAGCTATCTATGTTTATGATTTCAAAAGTAAGTTACCATTTGAGTCTGGGGCATATTAGTATGCATAAATCCAGAAAGCCCTTTTGCAAAAAAAGGAAAATAATCCACGTCCTTCTTTTTCCTTTTGGCATCTTGTACCCTCAAATGATGCCCGTGCTCATGTGGTCTCCCATCTTCTCTCTCACAAAACCTGTTTCCTGGAACTTACTGATTACTGACACATTTTCTACTAGAAACATGGCTGTATTTCTTGCTTTCACACACAAGATGCCAGTTCCTGAAGTTCCTGTTTGTCCTAGATGTCTGGCATCAGAATGACAAGACTGTGTCTATTAAACCCTGATAATGTACCATGCTGTATAATAGCAGAAAATCAAGGTGGCTAATGTCCTTCATATATTTCTGGATAAATTGCTTTATACTGTGCTGTTTCTAATAAGACAAGATTTATCATTTATTGAGCACTTACTAGTTTCTATCAAATTCTTTCTTGTTCTAAGATCACTTTCCTTCCATGATTCCAGTTTCCTTTCATGTTGCTATCAATGCACTTCAAACAGTTTCTGATGCTAAAGATAGAGTTAATACATCTCAAAGTAGACAATTGGAAGAGTAAAAGTTCTAGTGCTCAAGATATGTGGAAAGTATTTAAAGGACTACATTTTAAACCAGTGTCCCAGCATATTTATATTATAATGGGCCCTGTCAATTACATAGCCATACTGAGCAAGGGTAACCACTTATATTACACTCTAACAACAGTGATTAATTTTGCCTGTTCATGACTATATATTGGATACACAGAGAGAGAGTACTTACTTTTCTTATACCTGGCTTCTTTAATTCAATAATTGTGAATTTTTCCATATGATCGTGTGTAGTTGTAGATTATTTACTCTCTTTTTTAATTTTTAAATTTTTTTTCAATTGGAGTATAATTGCTTTAAAATGTTGTGTTAGTTTCTGCTGTACAATAAAGTGAATCAGCTAAATGATACATATAACACCTCCCTCTTGGACCTCCTCCCCACATCCCACCCATTTAGGTCATCACAGAGCACTGAGCTGAGCTCCCTGTGCTATACAGCAGGTTCCCACTAGCTATCTATTTTACACATTGTAGTTTATTTATGTCAAACCTAATCTCCCGATTCATCCCACTCTCCCTTTCACCTGCTGCATCCACATGTCTGTTCTCTGCATCTGTGTCTCTATTCCTGCCCTGCATATAGGTTCATCTGTACCATTTTTTCTAGATTCCATATATATGCGTTAATATATGATATTTGTTTTTCTCTTTCTGACTTACTTTACTCTGTATGACAGACTGTAGGTCCACCAACATCTCTACAAATGACCCAATTTCATTCCTTTTTATGGCTAAGTAATATTCCATTATATATATATATATTTATTTTATTTTACTTTAGAATTTTTTTTATTTTATATTGGAGTATATTGATTAACAATGTTGTGTTAGTTTCAGGTGGACAGCAAAATGATTCAGTTATACATACACATATATCTATTCCTTTTAAATTCTTTTCCCATTTAGGTTATTACAGAGTATTGAGCAGAGTTCCCTGTGCTATACAGTAGGTCCTTGTTGGTTATCTATTTCAAATACAGCAGTGTGTACATGTCAAACCCAAATTCCTGATCTATCCCTCTCCCCACCCTTCCTCCCGGTAACCATAAGTTCTTTCTCTAAGTCTGTGAGTCTGTTTTGTAAATAAATTTATTTGCATCATTTTTTTTAGGTTCCTCATATAAGAATATCATATGATATATTTGTCTTTCACTGTCTGACTTACTTCACTTAGTATGATAATCTTCAGGTCCATCCATGTTGCTTCAAATGGCATTATTTCATTCTTTTTAATGGCTGAGTAATATTCCATTGTATATGTACCACATCTTTATCCATTCATCTGTCAATGGACATTTAGGTTGCTTTCATGTCTTGGGTACCGTAAACAGCACTGCAATGAACTTTGGGGTGCATGTATCCTTTTGAACCATATTTTTCTCCAGATATACACCCAGGAGTGGGATTGCTGGATCATATGGTAGCTCTATTTTTAGTTTCTCAGGGAACCTCCATACTGTTCTCCATAGTGGCTGTACCAATTTACATTCCCACCAACAGTATAGGAGGGTCCCCTTTCTCCACACCCTCTCCAGAATGTATTGTTTGTAGACTTTTTAATGACGGCCATTCTGACTGGTGTGAGATAGTACCTCATTTTAGTTTTGATTTGCATTTCTCTAATAATTAGCAATGTTGAGCATCTTTTCATGTGCCTGTTGGCCATCTGTATGTCTTCTTTGGAGAAATGTCTATTTAGGTCTTCTCCCTGTTTTTTGATTGGGTTGTTTGTTTTTTTAAATACTGAGCCACATGAGCTGTTTGTAAATTTTGGAGATTAATCCCTTGTCAGTCACATTGTTGGCAAATATTTTCTCCCAATCTGTGGGTTGTCCTTTTATTTTGTTTCTGGTTTCATTTGCTGTGCAAAAGCTTTTGAGTTTCATTAGGTCCCATTTGTTTATTTTTATTTCCATTACTCTAGGAGACAGATCAAAAAAGATATTGCTGTGATTTATGTCAAAGATGTTCTACCTATATTTTCCTCTAAGAGTTTTATATTATCCGGTCTTATATTTAGTTCTTTAATCCATTTTGAGTTTATTTTTGTGTATGGTGTTAAAGAATATTCTAATTTCATTTTTTTACATGAAGCTGTACAGTTTTTCCAGCACAATTTATTGAGAGACTATCTTTTCTCCATTGTATAGTCTCAACTCCTTTGTCATAGATTAATTGACCATAGGTGTGTGGGTTTATTTCTGGGCTTTCTATCCTGTTCCACTGATGTGTATTTTTGTTTTTGTGATAGTACCATACTGTTTTGATGACTGTAACTTTGTAGTAGAGTCTGAAGTCAGGGAGCCTGATTCCTCCAGCTCCATTTTTCTTTCTCAAGATTGCTTTCGCTTTTGGGGTCTTTTGTGTCTCTATATAAGTTTTAAGATTTTTTGTTCTAGTTCTGTGAAAAATGCCATTGGTAATTTGATAGGGATTGCATTAAACCTATAGATTGCCTTGGGTAGTGTAGTCACCTTGACAATATTGATTCTTCCAATCAAAGAACATGGTATATCTTTCCACCTTTTTGTGTCACCTTCGATTTCTTTCATCAGAGTTTTATAGCTTTCAGAGTACAGGTCTTTTGCCTCCTTAGGTAGTTTTATTCCTAGGTATTTTATTCTTTTTGATGCGATGGTAAAAGGGATTGTTTCTTTAGCTTCTCTTTCTGATCTTTCATTGTTGGTGTATAGAAATGCAACAGATTTCTGTGTATTAATTTTGTACCCTGCAACTTTACCAAATTCATTGATGAGCTCTAGTAGTATTCTGGTAGCATGTTTAGGATTTTCTATGTATAGTATCATGTCATCTGCAAACAGTGACAGTTTTATTTCTTCTTTTCCAATTTGGATTCCCTTTATTTCCTTTTTTTCTCTGACTGCTGTGGTTAGTTGAATAAAAGTGGCAAGAGTGGACATCCTTGTTTTGTTCCTCATCTTAGAGGAAATGCTTTCAGCTTTTCACCATTGAATATGATGTTACTTTTACGTTTGTCATATATGGCCTTTATTATGTTGAGGTATGTTCTTTCCATACCCACTTTCTGGAGAGTTTTTAATCATAAATGAGTGTTTGATTTTGTCAAAAGCTTTTTCTGCAACTATTGAGATGATCATACGGTTTTTATTCTTCAATTTGTTAATGTGGTATATCACGCTGATTGCTTTGCAGATATTGAAAAATCCTTGCATCCCTGGGATAAATCCCACTTGATCATGGTGTACAACACTTTTAATGTATTGTTGGATTAGGATTGCTACTATGTTGTTGAGGATTGTTGTGTCTATGGTCATCAGTGATATTGGCCTCCAATTTTCTTTTTTTGTAGTATCTTTGTCTCATTTTGGTATCAGGGTGATGGTGGCCTTGCAGAATGAGTTTGGGAGTGTTCCTTCCTCTGCAATTTTTGGAAGAGTTTGAGGATGATGGGTGTTAGCTCTTCTCTAAATGTTTGATAGAATTCACCTATGAAGCCATCTGGTCCCGGACTATTGTTTGTTGGAAGATTTTTAATCACAGTTTCAATTTCATTACTTGTAATTGGTCTGTTCATATTTTCTATTTCTTCCTGGTTCAGTCTTGGGAGGTTATACCTTTCTAAGAATTTGTCCATTTCTTCCAGGTTTTCCATTTTACTGGCATATAGTTGCTTGTAGTAGTTTCTTTTGATCTTTGGATTTCTGTGGTGTCTGTTGTAACTTCTTTTTCATTTCTAATTTTATTGATTTGAGACCTCTCCTTCTTTTTCTTGATGGGTCTGGATAAAGGTTTATCAATTTTGTTTATCTTTTCGAAGAACCAGTTTTCAGTTTCATTGATATTTTCTACTGGTTTCTTCATCTCTATTTCATTTATTACTGCTCTGATCTTTATGATTTCTTTTCTTCTGCTAAATTTGGGTTTTATTTGTTCTTCTTTCTCTAGTTGCTTTAGGTGTAAGGTTGTTTTTTGAGATTTTCCTTGTTTCTCGTGGTAAGCTTGTATTGCTATAAACTTCCCTCTTAGAACTGCTTTTGCTGTGTCCTGTAGGTTTTGGATCATCGTGCTCTCATTTTCACTTGTCTCTAGGTATTTTTTGGTTTCCTTTTTGATTTCTTAATTTATCTATTGGTTGTTTAGTAGCATATTGTTTAGCCTCCAGATGTTCATGTTTTTTACAGTTTTTACAGTAAAGATACTTGATATGATTTCAATTTTTGTAAGTTTACTGAGGTTCACCTTGTGTCCCACCATGTAATCAATCCCAGAGAATGTTCCATGTGCACTTGAGAAGAAAGTGTATTCTGTCGCTTTTGGGTGGAATATCTTATACATATCAATTAAATCTATCTGGTCTACTGTGTCATTTAAAGCTTGTGTTTCCTTATTTATTTTGTGTCTGGATGACTTGTCCATTGGTGAAAGTGGGGTGTTAAAGTCCCTTACTATTATTGTGTTACTGTCAATTTCTCCTTTTATGGCTGTTAGTATTGCCTTATACATTGAGGTGATCCTATGTTGGGTGCATATATATTACAATTGTTATATCTTCTTCTTGGATTGATCCCTTAATCATTACATAGTGTCCTTCTTTGTCTCTTGTAAGTCTTTATTTTAAGGTCTATTTTGTCTTATATGAGTATTGCTACTCCAGCTTTCTTTTGATTTCCATTTTCATGGAATACCTTTTTCCTTCCCCTAATTTTCAGTCTGTATGTGTCCCTAAATCTGAAGTAGGTGTCGTGTAGACAGCATATATATGGGCCTTGTTTTCATATCCATTCAGTCAGTGTATGTCTTTTGGCCAGAAAATTTAATCTGTTTACATTTAAGGTAATTTTCGATATGTATGTTCTTCTTGCCATTTTGTTAATTGTTTTGGATTTGTTTTTGTTGGTCTTTTTTCTTTCCTTCCTCTTTTGTTCTCTTCTCTTGTGAGTTGACTAACTTTAGTGTTGTGTTTGTATTCCTTTTCCTTTTTTGTGTGTATATCTATTGCAGATTTTTAGTTTGCATTTACCATGAGGTTTTGATACAGCCATCTATATATAAACAAGATTGTTTTAAGTTGCTGGTCTTTTAGTTTCAAATGCATTTCCAATATCCTGCATTTGTGCTTTCCTCTTCTTACAATTGCTAGTTTTGGTATCATATTTGTGTACAGATGATTTCCTACCTTTACTGTATGTTTGCCTTTACTGATGAGCGTTTCCAGTTGTAATTTTCTTATTTCTAGTTGTGGCCTTTTCTTTTCTGCCTAGAGAAGTTCCTTCAGCATTTGTTTCAAACCTGGTCTAGTGGTGCTGAATTCTTTTAGCTTTCACTTGCCTGTAAAGCTTTTGATTTTTCCATCAAATTTGAATAAGAGACTTGTTGGGTAGAGTATTGTTGGTTGTAGGTTTTCCCTTTCATCACTTTAAATATACCATGCCACTCCCTTCTGGCCTGCAGAGTTTCTGCTGAAAAATCAGCTGATAACATTATGGGGCTTCCCTTGTACATTATTTGTTGGTTTTCCTTTGTTGCTTTTAATATGTTTGTCTTTAATTTTTGTCAGTTTGACTACTATGTGTCTCAGTGTGTTTGTTCCTCCTTGGGTTCATCCTGCTTGGGACTCTCTACACTTCCTGGACTTGGGTGACTGTTTTCTTTCCCATGTTAGGGAAATTTTCAGCTATTATCTCTTTAAATATTTTCTCAGGTCTTTTCTCTCTCTCACCTCCTTCTGGGACCACAATAATGCAAATGTTGGTGCATTTAATATTGTCTCAGAGGTCTCTTATACTATCCTCATTTCTTTTTATTCTTTTCTCTTTATTCTGTTCTGCAGCAGTGATTTCCACCATTTTGTCTTCCAGGTCACTTATTCACTCCTCTGTCTCAGTTATTCTGCTATTGATTCCTTCTAGTGTATTTTTCATTTCAGTTATTGTATTATTCATCTCTGTTTGTTCTTTAGTTCTTTTAGGTCTTTGTTAAATTTTTCTTGTATCTTCTTGATCTCTGCCTCTGTTCTTTTTCCGAGATCTTGGATCATCCTTACTATCATTACTCTGAATTCTTTTTCAGGTAGATTGCCTATCTCCACTTCACTTAGTTATTCTTCTGGGGTTTTATCTTGTTCCTTCATATGGGACATATTCCTCTGCCATCTCATTTTATCTAAATTTCTGTGATTGTGGTTTCTGGTCCACAAGCTGCAGCGTTGTAGTTCTTTCTTCTGCTGTCTGCCCCCTGGTGGATGAGGCTGTCTCAGAAGCTTGTGCAGGCTTCCTCATGGGAGGGACTGGTACCTGCCCACTGGTGGGTGGAGCTGGGTCTTGTCCCTCTGGTGGGAAGGGCTGTGTCAGGAGGTTGTTTATCTGGTAGGTTTTTTACTCAGGAAGACTTTAAGCAGCCTGTCTGCTGATGGGTGGGGGTGTGTTCCTGCCCTGTTGGTTGTTTGGCATGAGGCATCCTAGAACTGGGGCCTATAGGCTACTGGGTAGGGACAGGTATTAGTGGGAAAATGGCAGCCTCCAAGAGGGCTCATGCTACTGAGTACTCCTCAGTGTCTTTGTCCCTGAAGTCAGCCACAGCCACTGCCACCTCCACAGGAGACTCTCCAATACTAGCAGTAATTCTGGCCCCATCTCTTATGAGGTCACTGCTATTTTCCTTGGTCCTGGTGCACATGAGACCCGATATGAACCCTCCAATGGTGGAGTTCCTGTTTCCCCCAGTCCTGTGGAATTCTTGTAATCAAACCCCACTTGCCTTCAAAGCCAGATTCTCTGGAGGCTCCTCCTCCCATTGCCAGACCTCTAGTCTGGGAAGCCTGATATGGGGCTCAGAACTTTCACTCCTATGGGAGAACTTCTGTGGTATAATTATTTTCCAGTTTGTGGGTCACCCACCCAGTGTTATGGGATTTGATTATATTGTGACTGTGCCCTTCCTACCATCTCATTGTGGCTTCTTCTTTGTCTTTGGATGTAGTGTATCTTTTTTGGTAGGTTCCAGCGTTTTTTTGTTGGTGGTTGTTCAGCAGTTAGTTGTGATTTTGGTGTTTCCATAAGAAGGAATGAGCTCACGTATTTCTACTCTGCCATCTTTTCTCCTCTCTGCAACATGTTTTATCACTAATCATCATGGGAATGCAAATCAAAACCACAAAGATATCACCTCACAGCTTTCAGGATGATTGCAGATGACATCATCATCTAAAGAGAAAATCCCAGAGTCAGCTGCACCATCCAGAGCCACCATGCGTGTACTGGCACCAGGAAACTGCACCTGCAGCCATCTGCCTCTTCAGGAGGCAGCTTAGGCTCAGACCAGTGCTCAGGTGCCCATATCTGGTGGGATTCCCCTTATATATATTTTAGATATTAATCATGTCCAGTAATTAGCTGTGATCTCTCCTCTCTTTTTGGTCATCCTACAAGCAGCATACCTCTACCCTTCTAATCATTTTAGTTCTTTTCTTGAGGTCCATTTACTAGACTTGTATATAATATCCCAGATGCAAATAGTTAATTGCTTTATTCAAGAGTTAGGACAACTTCTATTAGAGAAACAAAAGAAAAGGGGAGTGTGTGGTAAGCGACACAGAAGCCTGCATCTACATTATTATGTATAACATTGTTAATGTCTAAAACTGATCGATCTAGAATCCCAGAGTAATTACATTATTTAAATATATTAAAGTAAAGCTAGAGGAACACAGATATATGCATAGAAGATGGCTGCCTCTTAAGCAGGATCAGAGAGAAAGGAAAGGTTGAATCAAGAACTGCTATTGTTGTAAGTTTCTTAGTACTATTGCATTTTCAGACTATGCACACATATATTTTGCTAACAATTAAAAAATAAACTGGCATAGCAAAAGTAGAAGAAATTAATCTGCTTTTTTTTTACCCACAGAAATATGTTAGGATATGTATCAATTGACCAGGCTATTCAAGTCATAAATAAGACATAGTCAAATGCAAAATGGATATTTACATAGTCCTCCTCCTTTAGGTTGTTTTTTATCTCCTAATTTGAAAATGTTGAATAATATGAGTTTTCTCAAGAAGAAACCTTACTATATCTTTTTCTATGCAGAAAAATATTCACTAATCCTTCCTTTGGATTTTTGTCTTAAGCCATCTCTCTATAGCAAACATTTGTCACTCACCTCCCAATCCTATAATTCATTTTCCATAAATCTATTTCCTTCCTCAGAGAACTCCAAATAATTAGGCATAATTTCTCCTTATAGTTATATTTATTTAAATTTATTAAATATATATTTAATATTTCCCCCGATTGGCTATATTTATTTAAATACTTTTAAACTAAATCTCACTGTAAACCCTACTCTTTTGCTCCATGAGGCACAGCTGTCTTGCCTTCATCATTTTTGATCAGTAATGGTGCTTTGTAGAAATGGCCAAACTTTCTCTCATTTACCTGTATGATGTCATGCCTCATTGGTTTGCTCCCTTTGAAGCCAGGCCTTTTCTGGCCCACTTCTATGCACTGTCTCAAAGCCTCTGCACCCAGAGCACTGACCTACAGCTCCTGTGACAGTGTCCTCAGTCCTCTGCTGAGGGCTATGCCTCTAGATAATGTAAACTGTCACTCATCCATTGTAACCTCACAGTAGGTAGCAATAAAGAATCAAAATCAATTAACCTCTGTTGCTATGTGCTGCAGTACATTGTCCAGAAGTTGTTCCTAATTCCTTCTTTTCATAAAATTTAAAGACAGCATGACACCAGCAGAGCAAACCATTCATCTTTATCCTCACAGCTAAAAATACATGTCCCAAATGTAGATTTAAAATTGAGAAAATGAACTTTCAACAGAGATGGTTAGAGTTTTTAAGACACAAAAACTAGTTCTGAAATTTATAGGCTTCAAGCAGGAGATAAGAGGACACAATCATTCAAAAAATAACAATTTTGGGCTTCCCTGGTGGTGCAGTGGTTGAGAGTCTGCCTGCTGATGCAAGAGATACGGGTTCGTGCCCCAGTCCGGGAAGATCCCACGTGCCACGGAGCAGCTGGGCCCGTGAGCCATGGCCGCTGAGCCTGCGCGTCCGGAGCCTGTGCTCCGCAACGGGACAGGCCACAACAGTGAGAGGCCCGCGTACCGAAAAAAAAAAAAAAATTTTATTACTGAAACATCAGTCTGGTCTCTTAAAATGCTATATATGGAAAGCCAAATTTATAAAATAAATTAGATATTGTTTTGCAGTACAAAAGATTTTCAAAATTGTTTTAGAAAATGAGTTCCCCAGACAGTTAAGATTTTCCTCTCTTCATAGATCATTGACTATTCTAGCTACTTTAATAAGAAGGTAAAGGAGTTTGTTCTAGTTCTGTGAAAAATGCCATTGGTAATTTGAAAGGGATTGCATTGAATCTGTAGATTGCCTTGGGTAGTGTAGTCATTTTGACAGTATTGATTCTTCCAATCCAAGAACACGGTATATCTTTTCATGTTTGTGTCATCTTCAATTTCTTTCTTTGGCATATTATAGTTTTTGGATAACAGGTCTTTTGCCTCTTTAGGTAGGTTTATTCCTAGGTATCTGAAGTGATGGTAAATGGGATTGTTTGCTTAATTTCTCTTTCTAATCTTTCACTGTTAGTGTATAGAAATGCAACAGACTTCTGTGTAATAATTTTGTATCCTGTGACTTTACCAAATTCACTGATGAGCTCTAGTAGTTAAGGTGTGGTGTATATACACACACACATACACACACACACACACACACACACACACATATAAAACAATGGAATATTAGCCATAAAAAAAGAATGAAATAATGTCATTTGCAGCAACATGGACAGACCTAGAGATTATCATACTAAGTGAAGTAAGCCAGACAGAGAAAGACAAATATCATATGATATTGCTGATATGTAGGATCTAAAAAAATGATATAAAAGAACTTATATACAAAACAGAAATAGACTCACAGATATAAAAAACAAACTTATGATTGCCAAAGGGGAAAGGTGTGGGAGGGATAAATTAGGAGTTTGGGATTAACATATACACACTACTATATGTAAAATAGATAACCAACAAGGACCTATTGTATAGCACATGGAACTATACTCAATATTTTGTAATAACCTATAAGGGAAAAGAATCTGAAAAAGTATATATATATATATATTTAACTGAATCACTTTGCCGTACACCTGAAACTAACACAACATTGTAAATCAACTATACTTCAATTAAAAAAAATGACAGAGAATTTTCAATCTATTCTATTATGAGGCATTGCTAATTGATGACATTCAAAAAACTCCAGTTGCCAAAATTAAATTTACTGAAATTTTTAAACACACAAGTTATTGTATAAAGAGGTCACAGATTTGTCCCAAAGCAGATAACTAGTCTCTAGTCTTTTTCTATTCTTTCCATCTCTTTTCCTTTCCTTTTTTAAAATCTTTTTCAGACAAAATTTAAATTTTCAGGGATATCACATAAAAATCTGGACTCCTGGCTTCTTCTCAGAAAAATCTGGGGATCTGGCAACTCACATTTCCACTGGCAACAAGAAGCTAGAATTAAATAGGTGAGTACTCTTTCATGAGCAGCATGAATACTCCAGTTCCCAGAGGCCCCTTCATACACTATTGCACACCAGATTTATCCAAATTCACTCATTTACATTACCTGCTTAATGTCTTTAGGCATTTATTTGATATTGTGAATGTCAGTTTCCTAAATAAACTAGTTATGATACTCATTAGTTAGAGTTAGTTATGGTACTTACAGCAATGATCTTAATAGTAATAGGAAGTCTTAAGGGTTACGAGAAATTCTATTTAATGCTTAATTACTTTTCATCAATAAATAGTAATTTTACATTTAAATTAATAGTGGTAGAAATAGAGCTCTTATGTAGAGTAAAAATAAATAAATAAATAAATAAAGTGAACTTTTGTGTAACTCAGTTACAAACAAACTAGCCAAACAGTATTTCTCCTTTTTTTTTTACTACTAATTTGATATGCTGTGTGCCAGTCTCCTCGGGCAGCTGTAAAAAATTACTTGGTGTCTTAAAAGAACAAAAATTTATTCTCTCACAGTTCTGGAGACTAGAAGTCTGAAATCAAGGATCCGGCATGGCCATGTTCCCTGGAGAGGCCTTCTTTGCCACTTCCAGCTTTTGATGGTTCCTGGTGTTCCTTGGTTTCTGGCAACAAAACTCCAATCTCTGCCTTTGTCTTCACATGCTCTGCCCCTCACAGTGTCTGTGTTTCTGTGTCCTTTCTCTTATAAGGACATCACTCATTGGATTTAGGACCAATTCTAAATCCATATCATGTCATCTTGAGATTTTTAATTACCTCTGTAAAACCCTATTTCTAAATACAGTCACATTTATAGGTATGGGGGAGACAGGTCAGGAGTTGAACATATATTTTTTGAGGGGTACAATTCAACTCACTACATACTGAGTTTTTCACAGATTTAAATAAATTTGTGGCTCATTTTTGTTTAAGTATTCAAGCTCTAGTCATTTTCCAATTTAAATTCACAAATTTAATAAAATCAAGCTGAAAATATAAAGTTTTCCTTTGGTTTCAAAACTAGGATCTCTTCAGAATTATAATTAGCTGCATCTAATAAGCCAGTTCTAAGCCACAAGAAAAAAACTGAAGTAAAGGAAGTCTTACAATTTAAGCCTTAGTTTTTAATTCAGAGTGGTTACCACTTTTCTCTCTTTGACCAGGGTTTTTCAAGATGGGTGCATGACCCCTGCAATAGATGCTAGAACAGGCTAATGCAACTCTGACTTTGTGAGAACCAACTGTTAAGTATTCAGGAATTTTGAAAGCTAATAGTAGCTTGAAATTGGTCATAGCTGGCAGTATTTATACGACAAAATTTGGCAAATGCTACAAATCAGGGGCCCTCCTCCCCACAGAGCCTGCTGTTAAACAATTACCAGCACACTACTGCCTGCATATTATCAAGTAGTCCACTGGTGGTCTGGCAGTTTCAGAAGAAAAAGTAATTAGCTAGTTTTGTTCACCTCCATTTCATAAATGTCAAATGCAAGATTAATTATTACCATCCCCCAAATATTGTTGCTTCTTAATCATCATTATTTACTTAAGTGATGTTCAAGAGAAGCAAGGATAGCTACAAGTTAACAAGGTGAATTAGTCTCAGCTAATGAATTTTCACATCTTTTGCATAAAGCTGGCATTTTAAATTGTTATCATAGTGTTGTATTGTATCTACAAAAATAGATCAGTGACTTAAAGTAATTCAGAAAAGCATAAAAGTAATGACAAAAAGGGTAACAGAAAGGTTTCAGTTCCAACTATCATCATATATGAACAGTATTCCAGTGCAAATGTGGAAATTAAATGTGTGTGTGTTCTGACAAAAATTCTATGGGTATAATGATTTCTTGCAAATGAAAACACAACTACAAACATCTGAAAAGTAGACTTTGTTGATCAAGAGATCTAGTCACCTCTTTCCCTCCATGTATTTTATGCTGCAAGATTATGTGAAATAATGAGGTAAAGAAGCACTCTCACTTTCAAACACAGCACAGTGACCTTTCTAGTAAACCAATTACATTTTGCCAGAATGAATGTACAATATTTCCAACATGAAATTGATTAACTTTGTTATCAACTTTTGTTATCAACTTTGTTATCAACTTTGTTATCAACTCAAGATCTAGTCACCTCTTTCCCTCCATGTATTTTATGCTGCAAGATTATGTGAAATAATGAGGTAAAGAAGCACTCTCACTTTCAAACACAGCACAGTGACCTTTCTAGTAAACCAATTACATTTTGCCAGAATGAATGTACAATATTTCCAACATGAAATTGATTAACTTTGTTATCAACTTTTGTTAACTTTGTTAATTAACTTTGTTAATCAATTTAGAGAGATGTGACCAAAACCATAGGCATCATTTACAGTTGTACTCCTCATAGGAAAAAGGGGTTAATGTTGCTATTAGTGAGATGATTGTTAAATTAGCTACAAAGTTAACAAGTATCACATTCAACAGAAAAGTGGAATGACCTCTAGGTAAAATTCCTTTATCAAATAATAATATTGGATGCCATTTAATATCAATTACATACAATGTAGAGGAGCAAGTGCTGAGACATGCTCATTGTAAGAAGATGTACACTTGAATCAGGACAGATAGCGCAAGCTGTGTGTGTGTGTGTGTGTGTGTGTGTGTGTGTGTGTGTGTGTGTGTGTGTATGTACAGGATGGAGGAGTATTGCTGGACAAATAAAAGAAACTGCACCCAAATGCCAGGCCACATACTGCCTTATTCATAGAGAACTGTTGGCAGTCAACAACCTACCTTCTTATCCTGACTCAGTATTGAAGGAAATGATTCAAATTTCAAATATGGTCTAATTAACTCATATTTTTATTTTATCTGAAAGTCAATGATTTGGGGGACTGGGAATACATCAGTGATGAAAGCAGACAAAATATCCTATCTCATTTTGGTGTGGGTGTGGGTGGGTGAAGGGAAGCAAACAATAAACCAATAAATAAGTGAATTAGATAGTTGATATTTGACAGTTTTTGCCCTACAGAAATGACAATTTCATACAGTTCAACTTAATATTTTAGAAGATGATAAATACCATGGATATGAATAAAGCAAGGCAGAGGGAGAGGGAGTTTTGGGGTGAGGTGGGGTGAAGAAAAGGGCAGTGGGAGGTGAGGAAGGACTTCACTGGTACAAACTTCTCAGTGAACTGTACAGAGCAACTGGCAGAGAGAACAGGGCTTCTTTCCCCACTAAAGAATAGCTTTTGAGAACTAGATCAAATAATTTAAAATTTTGAATGGAAACACAAAAGACCTTGAATAGCCAAAATAATCTTGAGAAAGAAGACTAGGAGGAGTCATGCCCCCTGACTTAAGACTATACCACAAAGCTACAGTAATCAAAACAGTATGGTACTGGCACAAAAGCAGACACATAGATCAATGAAGCAGAATAGGGAGGCCAGAAATAAACCCACACATTTATGGTCAATTAGTCTACAACAAAGTAGGCAAGAATATACAATGAAGAAAAGGAAGTTTCTTCAATAAGTGTTGCTGGGAAAACTAAACAGCTACATGTAAAATAGTAAAATTAGAACATTTTCTCACACCATATACAAAAATAAACTCAAAATGGATTAGAGACTTAAATGTAAGACTGGAAATCATAAAACTCCTAGAGGAAAACATAGGCAGAACACTCTGACATAAATGGCAGCACTATTTTTTTGATCTGTCTCCTAAAGCAAAGGAAATAGGAGCAAAAATAAACAAATGGGACCTAATTAGACTTAAAAGCTTTTGCACAGCAAAGGAAACCATCAACAAAATGAAAATACAACCTACTGAATGGGAGAAAATACTTGCTAGTGATATGACTGATAACGAGTTAGTACCCAAAATATACAAATAGCTCATACCACTCAACAGTAAAAAAAAAAAAAAAAAAAAAAAAACCCTACTTAAAAATTGAGCAAGAGACCTGAATAGACATTTTTCCAAAGAAGACATACAGATGACCAATAGGTACATGAAAAAGTGCTCAACATTGTTAATCATCAGAGAAATGCAAATTAAAACCAAATGAGATATCATCTCATACCTGTCGGAATGCCTATCATTGAAAAGACCAGAATTGGGGTTCCCTGGTGTCACAGTGGTTAAGAATCCACCTGCCAATGCAGGGGACATGGGTTTGAGCCCTGGTCTGGGAAGATCCCACATGCTGTTGAGCAACTAAGCCAGTGAGCCACAACTACTGAGCCTGTGCTCTAGAACCTATGAGCCACAACTGCTGAAGCCTGCACACCTAGAGCCTGTGCTCTGCAACAAGAGAAGCCACCACAATGAGAAGCTCGCACACTGCACCAAAAAGTTGCCCCCACTCACCACAACTAGAGAAAGCCTGTGCACAGCAATGAAGACCCAACACAGCCAAAAATAAATGAATAAAAATAAATAAATTTATAAAAAAGTAAAAAGACCAGAATGGCTACCATCAAATAAATGTTGGTGAGAATGTGGAAAAAAAGGAAACCTTCCTGCACTGTCGGTAGGAAAGTAAACTGGTGCAGCCACTGTGTAAAACAGTATGGAGTTTTCTCATACAAAACTAAAAACAGAACTACCATATGACCCAGTAATTCTACTCCTGGGTACATATCCAAAAAAACCAAAAACATTAATTTAAAAAGATACATGCACCCCAATGTTCATAGCAGCATTATTTACAATTGCCAAGCTATGGAGGCAACCTAAGTGTGCATCAACAGATGAATGGATAAAGAAGATGTGGTATATATATGCAATAGAATATTACTCAGCCATAAAAAAAGAATGAAAATTTGCCATTCCCAACAACATGGATGGACTTGGAGGGTATTATATTGAGTGAAATAAATCATACAGAGAAAGACAAATACTGTATGATATTACTTATATGTGGAATCTAAAAATAAAACAATCTAGTGAATATAACAAAAAGGAAGCAGACTCACAGATATTGAGAACAAACTAGTGGTTAACAGTGGGGAAAGGAATGGAAGGAGGGGCAATATAAGGGGAGGGGATTAAGAGGTGCAAACTATGATGTATAAAATAAATAAGCTACAAGGATATATTATACAACACAGGGAATATAGCCAATATTTTATAATAACTATAAATGGAACATAACCTTTAAAAATTGTGAATCACTATGTTGTATGCCTATAACTTATATAATATTGTACATCAACTATATCTCAATTAAAAATACATATTTACTTATAAAAATTAAAATAAAATGAATTGGATAAAAAGAATGCAAGCTGTTGAAAGAACAGGTGCTCACATGAGGTTTTGAAAAGATGGACAAGAGCATTTCTTCATAATTTCATAACACCAGAAAAGATGGTTTCTGTTATTCCCAGTGGCTTGCTAAAGCTATGTGTCTCAAATATATACCCTGATCTTGAACAGCCTAATTTATCACCTTGTGGACAAAATGGCACAATTTTGATATTGAGATTGGGGATATCAGGATTTCTTAAGAAGACTAAGTGGTGGGACAAACAACTTGACTGCCAAGAGTCCAATGTTTGCCATAGGAAGAAATCTGACTTTTTAAAAACAAAATCCAAATCCTGCAATAGAAAATGGGTTATACTGAATACTACCTAAAGAGTAAATTGGAGAACCATTGGCTATATCTCCCAAGTTGAAGCTTTTAGGGTTGGTGGGTATTAACCTTGCCTATGCAGCATCTTTCAGAAATCTCAAAATAAGTTTCAGTGGAAAATTTCTTCATATTTCTGGATCAACACGCAGTCTGAAAATCTGGAACTGCGTGACAGTGCCAACAAACAGTTGCTGCCATTTCCAAGAACTTATAATTATGATGAAAGAATTTCTAAATTTAGCAGAAATAAAGATAAAGGAACCAACTGCATATAGAACATACCTATGGCTGCAGCCTTCATGCTGAATAAATACATCCAAGTAAAATGTTGCAAACAGCATTATACCTCTCACAGATATGATAAAGAGAGTAGTATAGTGCCTGATTAAGGGCTCAGGCAGCAAAGTCTTGGTTTGAGTCGATTTAATCAGCTGTATAGCCTTGAACAAGTTACTTAACCTTTCTATGCCTCAATTTGTATCTGGGAATGATCATAATAATGCCAGTCTCATAAGGTTAATGTGACTATAACTTGGGTTAACATATGAAAAAAACTTAGTGCCTGGTATTCAATAAAGTGCCTTAGTGCCTAGTATACAATAAGGACTATGTGAGTAATAAGACCTCCCAGGTTATTGTGATGACCTGATGGATTTGGAGACACAACAACCAGTGAGAAGCACTATGTATATTCAAAAACTTTTATAGCTTGAAGACTATACACATCATTCAGTCTGGTATGTCATCATCTCTCTAAAACCTAATGCATTCAGTTAAGCCTACTGAAAATAATGGGTCAAAGGAAACTCTGTCATATAAAAATAAAACAAAGTGCTTGAAAACAGCTTGTTCTGTTCCTTACACATTCCCTTTTACCTTTGTGGACACTTATTTGCCTAACAAGAAAGCCCCTTTGTCACATGCCTCAATGTTCATAAACCCCAAACTTGTGAAGTCTAAGTTTAGACTGCTTTATTAAGTGCTCATTGAGATGATCTTTACAGCTTTACGGGAGTTCAAATAAGATTTCCTTACAAGGTCATGCCAATCCATTAAAATCTAGTGTTGCTTTCATTTAGTCATATATTTCCAGGAGATTTTGCTTTAATAACAAATCTTAGATATGGAATGCAATGAGGTATACGGGAGAGAACAGTAGAATCCAGCAAACTAGGCCTGAGATCTGGATATTGAGCTTTAGACCTCAGTGAATATGAGCAATTCACTGAAGCCATTGAAGCTTCTTTTCCACATCCAGAAAAATAGGTATAATAATTATGAAAATCAAATGTGAAAATACTTTGTAAATTGAAAATACTATGCAGATATTCAAGAATACATCCAAGTTTTCTGAGGTTTATATATATTGAGGCCCTCTGTAAGAAAAATATACAGTATTATGAATACAAAATAAGATACAGAAGTAAATATTTATTTAGAATGAGAAAAGTCACAACAAATTATAAATATTAAGATAGTTACAAATACCACAAACATGACGAAATCAAGCAATATAGCATAATATTTTTATTCATTAACTGCCTGACATGCTGTTAAAATAGATGTTTCCTACATTGTTGGCTGCACACTCTTTAAACACCTCTTGAGATGATAATGGTTTTATAATTTTTCTATAGTAAGTAAAAAAAATAATTCAGACCTTCCTCTAACATGATCGATTAGGATTTTTTTAAAGTAACTTAAAATAGTTTATTTTAGCTTCACAATTTGATTTTGGCAGTGTCATCTATATTTTTTAAGTTGTTGTCATATGTGGAAAAAAACTTTATTAGTGTCTTTGTTGTGTGTGCTCTATGATATCAGAGCATTTCTTGTTTTCCTGTCTAGAGTCTAACCTAACATATTCACTGACTTAGTGATACCCATTAATCAATTTATCCTAGAATTATATTATCTTCACCAGTTTCAGTACTCATATCAAATTAAAATATTTTCCCAATGTTTTCAAATGATGTATTCCTCTTCATTAATTGGGTTATTAAACAATCCAAAAGCCTATAATTCGTTGCTTCTACTCAAAATTTATCCTGGAAATTATCCCTACAGTGGGATAATAACTTAATCATGTAAGAAAGTGACTGCAAGCTTCATAAATATATTACATAAAACTCAAACTAAATGTGTTCTCAACTCAACTTCCCTTTAGTTAGATCCCCAAAATAACTCTGGCCATTCCAATGCTACCTGATACTAGAAGTGTGCAGAGAGTAAGTAGGTTTGGTAAGAGATAGCAATCTTGACTGACTGCTGTTACAATATGTAATTTTTTTTTAATTTATGAAAACTTTTGACAATGTGAACTTGGGCTTGGGCCCATTCCCAGGATTTTCGAAAGCTCCCATGCAGATGAAGCTTAAGTTTCATTTGCTTCATAGCAAATTTTTCTCTGAAGATTTAATTCATTTACCCGCTAGAAAAATCTCTCTCACACCTCACTACTTCCAACAACTTTGGAAGCAACTGATACAAACAGACTCTGGACAAATATTTGGTGAATAAATAAAAGAGGGTGCACTACAATTAATTACAATTAATGAGAATTCAATTAGCCATGTGGTAATAATGATATAGAAAGAGATTTTCAATATACTAGACAAAGCAATATGATGTAATGGTAGAGCATGAGTTGTGGAGCCAGGATTCCTAACTCCATCTTATAAAGGCTATGTATCTCACCCTTTTCTCTGCCTCAGTTTCCTCTTCTGAAAAGTGGAGATAATACTAGTAACCTGTCATGTAGTGTTGAAAGGATTCAATGTATTGATGCATGTAAAATGCTTAATGAGTTTTAACACACAGTAAGTATTTGACAAGTGTAGCTATTTTTGTTTTATAAACAAAAACCTTCCTTCCCCGTTTCCAAAAATGGTTTAAGATAGCATAAACAAAACACTTCAAAGGCTAAAATACAATTAATACCTGGGATAATCAAAATGATGTGTAAACTAAAGATAAGAAAAATAATAAAACTCAGGGATGAAATCAGTACATGAAATGAGAAATGTCATATGAGAAAAGGTCCCTTATGGTTGATAGAAGCAGGAAGCAAATTTGGCTCTATGAACCCTGTAAAGCAGCCTACTCTGCTGAAGAACACCTTCAGGATATTGCAGCAGTAGACTTTCCACAATCTGTCCTGTGGTAAAACATGGTGGCAAAAATTATTAGTACTTAAGTTAAACATTTCTCCATCTTTTTCATCCTCTTCAGAGTATACATTATGGAGAAGCATCTGAATTAGTCTAGTGTTCCTAAGGGAACTCTGCTCCTCAGTGATTGGCTAAAACTTATCAAGCAGGTGCTAACAGTGATTAGGCAGGTTGGATTGGAATGAAAGGAATAACCCATTTCTAAGGCTTGTCGAGATCCTGTAGGACCAAGTGAATAAAAGGTCACAGGACCAGAAGAAATGCAGAAAAATGGGCATCCAAACCTAACATTTCTCAACATTTTCCTTTGCAAAATAAGGATGAGAAACCTTTAAAGGTATTGTGTCTGATCAACTAGCAAGGATAAAGAGTTTTAAAATTTCATAAAGCCCTGCAGATTTTCATTGTGCTAACCCAAAGAATCTTCAAAAGCTATAACATATTTGCTTTCCAGAATTATAGTTCTCTGATCTGAAAAAGAAATTGAGGTAATTCCTAAATTGTCTTTCTATTATTGTTGCTGTTTCAAATCCTCTTAAAAACAAGCCTTTAAATGTTTGTGCCTCCTCTAAGATAAAAATCCCCAAGTACCACTTCAAACTTGATGTTTTCTATTAGAACTTAGAAAGAACATCTAACTTCTACTTGAATTACTACTTCAGTTAAGCCTGTTAATGTAAATTATGATATTCTCTGGAGCCATATAGTTTTGCTAAGTACTATTTAGCAGCGGAAGAATATGAGCCATTCTTATAGAAACTGATCAGTGAAAACAATTTCATCATGTATGGTTTTAAATTTGCTTATAATGGAAAGCAGAGTGCCAATTCTGGATTTTTTGGTTGTATTCATGGGTGTACTATGAAAATAATTTTTAAAACATTCTCAGAGGTAGTTTTCATATCCTAACACCAAGGTAAAGTTGGTTATAGGAACGAAACTTTTAGGAGATTTCTTTGGAATTAATAACAACTGCAACCACTGATTTTTACAAGCACACCATAAATGAAACACATCCTTAAATTAAACTTGCCTTTTTGGGAAATCATTTTGAATTTTTAAATTGTGGTAAAAAATATATAACATAAAATTAGGCATTTTAACCATTTTTAAGTGTACAATTCAGTGGCATTAATTACACTCACAATGTTGGAAAACCATCACCACTATTTCCAAAACTTTCTCATGGCCCAAATAGAAACTCTGTAGCCATTAAGTAATAATTCTCCATTCTTCCTCTCTTCCCCAAACCCTGTTAACTTCTCATCTACTTTCTGTCTCTATGAATTTGCCTATTCTAGAAAATTTCATATAAGTGCAATCATACCATATATATATATATATAACATTTTGGTTATCCATTCATCTGTTGATGTACATCTGGGGCATTTTTACCCTTTGGTTTTTGTTAATGTCTGCAATGAACACTGGCATACAAGTATCTGTTTTAGTCCCTTCTGTCAATTTTTTGGAGTATATACCTCAAGGTAGAATTGCTGGATCATATGGTAATTCTATGTTCAACTTTTTGAAAAACACCAAACCATTTTCCACAGTAGTTGTAACATTTTATATTTCCATCAGCATTGTACAAGGTTTTTTAATTTCTCTACATCCTTGCCAATACTTGTTATTTTCTGTATTTTCAAAATTATTATAATAGCCATTCTACTGAGTATGAAGTGGTATCTCAGTGTGGCTTTGATTTGCATTTCCCTAATGACTAAGATGATGTTGAGCATCTTTTCCTATGTTTATTGGCCATCTATATGTCTTCTTTGGAGAAATGTCTATTCAAGTCTTTTGTCCATTTTTAAAATTGAGTTCTCTTTTTGTTGCTTAGTTTTAGGAGACCTTTATATATTTGGGGATCTATAACCCTTATCATACATGTGATTTGTACGTATTTTCTCCCATCCTGCAGGTTGTCTTTTAACTTTCTTGATAATGTAACCCTTGCTTTTTAAAAAATGTTATTTACATTTTTCACTTTGATATAAAAGAGAATATGGGGCTTCCCTGGTGGTGCAGTGGTTGAGAGTCCGTCTGCCGATGCAGGGGACGAGGATTCATGCCCTGGTCCGGGTAGATCCCACATGCCGCGGAGTGGCTGGGCCCGTGAGCCATGGCCGCTGAGCCTGCGCGTCCGGAGCCTGTGCTCCGTAGCGGGAGAGGCCACAACAGTGAGAGGCCCGCATACCGAAAAAAAAAAAAAAGAGAATATGAAAGTATTTAAAATACTAATCATAGCACTTACTGAGAGTGCTATAAAGAAAATGGATTTTCCTCTCAACTGATTCATTGTTCTTAATGTGGAATACATTTAATTAACCTTGTTTCTTATATGTATAAATGAAAGCTGATTTTAATTACAGCTATTTTTACAATAAAAAGGTTTTCAGAGTAGAAATGACATCAGAGGAAAAACTGAACTTTTGTTTCATTTATAGAACACTGTTCTCACCTATGCCTGAGGAATCATTTACTTTACTGGAGTTAGTATTGATTACAAGAGGATCTATTATATCAGAGGAGGGAATTGTATAAGGTTAGAGGAAAGGGAATACATTAAATCAGGGAATTCAAGGGAATATGCATAGGCACATAATATATTGTAGAAAAAGAGAAAAGATAAAGAAATTGAGGATTATTCTCCTTCTTGTAACCATAAAACTTAGAGAAGCCAAGAACACAGTTGGAATTTACCCAAATGCACAGAACATATAACTAACACCAAAACATGCAAGCTCTACTCCTGGATTTTTGCCATGACAATTCCTTCTCATATTATAGATATTATAAGTGAGAAAAGCCACAAGCACTTGCATTTTATAGTAATCAGGGGTGGCGCTAGATCCATTCAGGAGAAGGAATGGGGAAAAGTTTAAAGAGAGACAAAGGATAGGACCAAAGAAGAGGCTCTTGACTATAGATAAAAGGCATTATAATGAGCCTGTGTGCTAAAGACCTTCATCTTTATTAGAAAACCTTTAATAAAATCTTTTTGTAAGCATGGAGAAAAGAATTAAGCATGAAGTACTGTAAATTACATTAAGAAGACAAGTCCATAAAACAGAGAGCTGATGAGGAGTTATGAAAGTCTTCATAATATTATTCCAGAATCAAAGTCTCTTCTCAGTGAATTTTGAGAAGGTAGAAAGGCAACCAGACTTGATAGAATCACTGATACCCAGAGCTTTCAATCATCCCCCAATGCAATATACCCCCCAAAAGTGCACAGAGTGACAGTATCCTAATAGCATTGTCACTTGAAAAATAAATATAGCAGAATGTGACAATCTGCCATGGCAATTAAAATTGGAGAAGTGTTTTCTAGGGAATGAACCTTTAAAATATTATTTTCTATATCAAATAAAGGAACAATCCCCTTAAAAAACAAAAAATAGAATTACCATATGACCCAGAAATCCCACTACTGGGCATATACCCAGAGAAAACCATAATTCAAAAAGACACATGCACCCCAATGTTCATTGCAGCACTATTTACAATAGCCAGGTCATGGAAGCAACCTAAATGCCCATTGACAGACAAATAGATAAAGAAGTTGTGGTACATATATACAATGGAATATCACTCAGCCATAAAAAGGAACGAAATTGGATCATTTGTAGAGACGTGGATGCATCTAGAGACCATCATACAGAGTGAAGTAAATCAGAAAGAGAAAAACAAATATCGCATATTAACGCACATATGTGGAACCTAGAAAATGGTTCAGATGAACCGATTTGCAGAGCAGAAATTGAGACACAGATGTAGAGAACAAATGTATGGACACTAAGTAGGGAAAGCAGTTGGGGAGGGTGTGTGTGTGATGAATTGGGAGATTGGGATTGACATGTATACACTGATATGTATAAAATGGATGACTAATAAGAACCTGCTGTATAAAAAAATAAATAAAATTAAATTAAAAAAAAAACAAACAATATTCAATGGGGAATTCCCTGGCAGTCCAGTGGTTAGGATTCCATGCTTTCACTGCTGAGGGCCCGGGGCTCAATTCCTGGTCGGGGAACTAATATCCTGCAAGCCTCGTGGCTTGGCAAAAAAAAAAAAAAAATTTAATTAAACAAAATTTAAAAAATAAAGGAACAATCCCTCTTAAATAATTCTCTAAAACAGATATAAGGCAACTGTCAAATTATGTTCCAGCTAAAGGTAGGATAAGAAATCATAAATATCTAACATTTTATTTTTCAGGGGTCCTGAGGCAAAAGAGCATGCACACAAATGGCAAATATACTCATGATAAAAACTTTGCATGGTTAAAAAAATATAGCTAACTCAAAGAAAGTGGAAGCAGATGTTATGGATACTAGCAGGGTCTAAACCCAGCTAATCCAGTCAAAATGTCTTGTTACAAGTATATGTGGCAAGTATGCATGTCATCTTAAATAATATATCCTAATGTCTCCCAGAATACATGAATTTTCTTTTTTTTTATTGAAGTATAGCTGATTTACAATGTTGTGTTAGTTTCAGGTATACAGCAAAGTGATTCAGTTATATATATATATACATATATATATATATACACACACATATAGGTATATATATATATTTATATACACACATATAGGTATATATACCTATACACATATAGGTATATATATATATGATAGGTACATATATATATATGTATATATACATATATATACCTATTTTTTTCAGATTCTTTTCCCTTATAGGTTATTACAAAATATTGAGTATTGTTCCCTGTGCTACAGAGTAGGTCCTTGTTGGTTATCGATTTCATATATAGTAGTGTGTATATGTTAATGCCAAACTCCTAATTTTTCCCTCCCCTCTCTTTCCCCTTTGGTAACTATAAGTTTGTTTTCTATGTCTGTGGGTCTATTTTTGTTTTGTATATAGGTTCATTTGTATCATTTTTTTAAGATTTCACATATAAGCGATATCATATGACATTTGTCTTTTTCTGTCTGGCTTACTTCACTTAGTAATGATAATCTCTAGGTCCATCCATGTTGCTGTTCAAGTATGAGTGTATGTGGCAAGTATGCATGTCATCTTAAATAACAAATCCCCCAATATATCCCAGAATATATGAATTTTCAAGTCTTGATCTATGAGAAGAATTGTGTGCCGTTTCACACAATTGTGTAGTCACCAATAAAATATAGGATAAACACAGCAACTCAATTAAAATGTCATGCTTGAGTGTGTATGTATGAGCATGTGTGTATGTGATTAAATACGGCCATTCTCTCTGGCACCCCAACACTGCAGTATGTATATAACCCCAGGGCTCATTTTGTGTTTACTGGATATTGTTGCTTACTTAATGTTGTTGCTCTGAGATGATGGGGAAAGACTACATCCTTGTGAGCAACTGGTGAGTCTCTCTCCCTGCTGAAAAGCAGTGAAACTAGTTCTGAGACAAGCTGATTTTTGGAAGACATTATCTCTAGGTCCCACATTTCTCATTTCAACTTAAAGGAGTTAACTCAAGATTAAGGACAGTCCTAGATGTTGGAGAAGAAATTTCTAATGACACTATGAGACAAAGACTAGTCAAAAACACTATGGAGAAGGTCACAAGCTGAAGGGAGATAAGACGCCAGATTTATGAGCCAGGTTATCATATCACACATTACCAGTTCTATCTCTTTCCCTTGTGTTTTCCCATGTGTTTGGTAAACCTATTTTCAAATGTTACTTTCTGGTCTACACAAAAATTCAAGCTCTATGCAGGTAGGGGTGTTTGTCTGCTTTACTGATTGCCTCATTCCCCTATGCTTAGAACACTGCCAGGAGTATACTGGGCAATTGACAAATATTTAATGAAGAATGACTGTGTTCATCATGTTACTGGGAAATTAGGGACTGTTTCTATAGTCATACTTTGATCCATACTTTAGGGAAATAACATTCCTGAAACCAGAGAGTGGGGCAGCACTACTGGTGAGAAAACTTTAAGGGGAAATGCAATCTGGGGGGTAGGAATGGCTGTAAAATAACGCCATTCCTCCTTCTGTGGGGGTTGTTCTTTAATTGCCAGCCTAGAAGTAGGTGGTTTTGATTTAAGGCAGCTTTGTGTTTGGAGGCAAGGTGAGAGCAGCAAGTGAGTGAGCCCTTAGAGCTGCATTATATAGTGTAATCAGTAATACAGGTCGGAAAAAAACTGGGGAGGAGAGCAGGGAAGCAGTTTAACTACAGTCTGTGTGGGACTCGGGAGGCCTTAGATCTGTTTCCAGTCCTAATCTAGCTTCTAGTGGGAGGTAAAGAGGCACGATGTTAGGCCCTTCACATATGCCTTCTCATTTAATCCCACAGTAACTCTTTTAAAGATAAATGACATAGCACTTCACTAAAAGGAACACTGATGCTGAGAAAGATTAAATAGCTTCTTTAGGTGGGAGAGCTAGAGAATGATTGAGCCTGGATTCAAACTTGGATCTGTTCAATTTCAGGGTCTACTTTTGTTACTCCAGAACTCAATATCTTCAGTCTGCCTAACTCCCAAATCTTACACTCTGAACATTTTCGCCCTTTATTGCACTATACAATAGCAAAATAATTGCTTCAAAATAGGAATGCGCTGTCTCTAAATTATTATTTTGTGTTTGTGTAAGGGATATGGGTATGAACCTCTGCACCAAGGAAAAGTACTGCTGTGATAAAAGATTAGAAAACAAAACCAAAAATAGACTGTCCAGAGAAGTAAAGAGGTTGCTTTCAATGTCAAGTTTAATTCGGAGTGATAACTTCATTAACACTGTTTCTTTGTTATGTGGTTTCTAAAATGCTTTCGCATAAATTTGGCCTTAGGGAAAAAAAAACAGAGAGATTCTCCATGTATCTTTAAATGCCTTTGCTAGCCTGTGGAAGATATTTCCTGTGTTGATCAAAGATTCATTCTAGGTAGAGCAGTATGTCTTGGGGCTAAGAGCTTCTTCCTATGACTATATTCTTGGGATGCTGCTGATTAATACAAGAAAATTCTACCATGTGAATCATTAAAACAGGGAGGACTTTGTATAATCTTCCCGTGGGTCCTCTTTCATAGTTCATTTGTTTTCACCCAATCTGTTTCTTCTCTATGCATGGCTCCTATGCCCTATTCTCCTTCTTTTTCTTTTTCCCCTATCTTCTATTTTCATGTATTTAATAACAGAGGAAGTATTTGGGGCACTGAATTTTAAGGATTTTGAAAGATAAAGCAATTGGGTATGTAATAACAGTGGAATATCATGAGTAATTGTTGGCTCTAGAATAAAAATGAAGTTCTAAGAAAGCTGAGTTGAAAAACTCTCTCATCATTAATATGAAGAATTTAATTTGGCTCTGGCTTTGACTCTGTCTCTAGTTGTCCAGTACTCATGAAAATAAATTTGAGGGTGGGTGGTTGGTTGACATATTTATTGAGGACCTACTATGTATGAGATGCTGTGCTAGGAAGTACTTTACACATGCTAACTCATCATTTCTTACAACAGCTCTGTGAAGTAGTTACTTTTATCCTCATTTTATACCTGAGGAAACTGAGCCTTGGAGAGATTAAATAATCTGCCTCAAATTACACTACTAGAATTTGTTGGAGGTAAGATATGAACCTTGGTGGATCAGGCTCTAAACATTTGCTTTTAATTTCCATAGGGAAAGACATTAATTAAATGCATCTTTGAATGTCATCATCAATAATTATATGTTGAGCAAGGTGTCTTCTGAAAATAGCATATTAGTCTTCCTACGTACAACAGAAAAATATAACTAGAAGTCACTTTCTAGTAGCTCATTCTCTGTCTTCTTTTGTTCTTTTTTTCAATTGTACTAAGTTGTATTTCCTTTTAAAAATTGTGAAATGTATATAGAAGTGTGTATAAAATGAATATGTATAGTTTAAAGGATCATAACACAATGTATAATCATATATCCAGATTAAGAAAAAGAATTTTACCAGCACATCAGGAGTCCTTTGTGAGCCTCTCCTTAATCATAATCTTCTCTTTCCCCTATAAATGTTACCATTCTCTTCTATGTTATCATTCCTTTGTGTTTATCATTTTGGCACCTATGTATATATCCTTGAACATATTTTATTGTACTTTGAACATTAATCACAAGAATGAATCCAGTTCATAGGAAAAGTCAATATTGCCACAATTAGAACAAGGTTCCCAGGAGAAGATAAACCAAACAGTTTCTGGGGCATAATCTGACTTCAGCTTCCCCAAAAGTTTACAGGGACCTCTAGGGAAATCAGTAGATAAGGTGATAGATGAATGTGGAAAATATAGAGTTCATCACAGCTGGTTATCTGGAAGACTTGAAGTATATCCAGGGACAGGACAAATGGGAAAAGTTATCTCTGTATTTTCTACTTCAAGATCACCACTGTCTACCTTCAGTTCTCAAGAGCATATCTAAGAAAAACATTTCTGTGGAGCAACTCAGGTGATCATATCTGACCCAGGTAGCAGTTTGGAAGGGAAAGTAGAAATTTCCCCAGCACATGGTCTGGACAAGATAAGCACAGAATGCTCACTTGGACATTCTGTCCTAAGTTTAAAAGAAGGTATAGTGGTATTAGAGCAGACATTTCAGTTTCTGCCCACCACAGGGGAGACAGAGTTTGGAATTTGAATCCTGCCAAGTTATAAAGGCTTGGAAGCTCCTTGGGTTTTCCACTAATACCCCAGAATGACCATCTCTTAGGAATACAAATTAAGCTCCAAAACTAAAATATTTTCCCTAAAATTAAGGGCAAAATCTAAATAGATCTTTATGAAGAAAGCATAAAGCCAAATTTCTGTTAATTCAAGTTAGCTGTTACTGGAACAACAATCTTGGAAGACATCAAAATGCATTGTCTTTTATAACATATCATCTATAAAATACAGTATACAATCAAAAATATCTAGACATGTGAATAAATAGAAAAATGTGACACACAGACCAAAGAAAAATCAGTCAATAAAAAGAGACCCACAGAAAACCCAGAAGTTGTAATTAGCAGATAAGGGCTTTAAAATAATTATGATTATTATGTTAACACATATAAATGAAAAAAATACTATAGTGGGAAAAGAACTGGGGAATTTCAGGACAGACTGGGGAAAATTCTAGAACTGAAAAATACAATATATAAAATAAAAAATGAAAGATTAATGGTAAATTGCACACAACAGAAGAAAAGATCAGTGAACTTGAGCATGGGCCAGTAGAAGTCATCTAAAGAGAAGCACAAAGAGCAGGAGAAACAACAACAAGCCTCAGTGACATGTGAGGCATATCAAACCATCTAAAATATATGAAACTAGAAAAAATACTAAACTGGGCTGAGGGGAAGATGGCGGAAGAGTAAAACGCGGAGATCACCTTCCTCCCCACAGATACACCAGAAATACATCTACACGTGGAGCAACTCCTACAGAACACCTACTGAATGCTGGCAAAAGACCTCGGACCTCCCCAAAAGCAAGAAACCCCCCACGTACCTAGGTAGGGCAAAAGAAAAAACAGAGACAAAAGAATAGGGACGGGACCTGCACCAGTGGGAGGGAGCTGTGAAAGAGGAAAGGTTTCCACACACTAGGAAGCCCTTTCATGGGCGGAGACTGCGGGAGGCGGAGGGGGGATCTTCGAAGCCGCGAAGGGGAGCACAGCAACAGGGGTGCGGAGGGCAAAGCGGGGAGATTCCCGCACAGAGGATCGGTGCCAACCGGCACTCACCAGCCTGAGAGGCTTGTCTGCTCATCTGCCGGGGCGGGAGGGGCTGCGAGCTGAGGCTCGGGCTTTGGTCGGAGCACAGGGAGAGGACTGGGGTTGGCTGCGTGAACACAGCCTGAAGGGGTTAGTGCACCACGGCTAGCCGGGAGGGAGTCCGGGAAAAAGTCTGGAGCTGCCGAAGAGGCAAGAGACTTTTTCTTCCCTCTTTGTTTCCTGGTGCGTGAGGAGAGGGGTTTAAGAGCGCTGCTTAAAGGAACTCCAGAGACGGGCAGAAGCCGCGGCTAAAAGCACGGACCCCAGAGACAGGCGGGAGACGCTAAGCCTGCTGCTGCAGCCACCAAGGGGCCTGTGTGCGAGCACAGGTCACTATCCACATCCCTCTTCCAGGGAGCCTGTGCAGCCCGCCACTGCCAGGTTCCCGGGATGCACGGACAACTTCCCCGGGAGAACGCACAGCGGGCCTCAGGCTGGTGCAACGTCACGCGAGCCTCTGCCGCCGCAGGCTCGCCCCGCACTCTGCACCCCTCCCTCCCCCCGGCCTGAGTGAGCCAGAGCCCCCGAATCAGGGGCTCCTTTAACCCCGTCCTGTCTGAGCGAAGAACAGATGCCCTCCAGCGACCTACAGGCAGAGGCGGGGCAAAATCCAAAGCTGAGCCCCAGGAGCTGTGAGAACAAAGAAGAGAAAGGGAAATCTCTCCCAGCAGCCTAAGAAGCAACGGATTAAAGCTCCGCAATCAACTTGATGTACCCTGCATCTGTGGAATACATGAATAGACAACGAATCATCCCAAATTGAGGAGGTGGACTTCGAGAGCAAGATTTATGATTTTCTCTCCTTTTCCTCTTTTCGTGAGTGTGTATGCTTCTGTGTGAGATTTTGTCTGTATAGCTTTGCTTCCACCATTTGTCCTAGGGTTCCATCCATCTGTTTTTTTTTGTTTGTTTGTTTGTTTTAATTTTTTTCTTAATAATTAATTTTAATTTTAATAACTTTATTATACTTTACCTTCTTTCTTTCTTTCTTTCTTTCTTTCTTTCTTTCTTTCTTTCTTTCTTTCTTTCTTTCTTTCTTCCTTTCTTTCCTTCCTTCCTTCCTTTAGACAACGAATCATCCCAAATTGAGGAGGTGGACTTTGAGAGCAAGATTTATGATTTTTTCCCCTTTACCTCTTTTTGTGAGGGTGTATGTGTATGCTTCTGTGTAAGATTTTGTCTGTATAGCTTTGCTTCCACCATTTGTCCTAAGGTTCTATCCATCCCTTTTTTTTTCTAAATAATTATTTTTTAATTTAATAACTTTATTATATTTTACTATATTTTATTTTACTGTATCTTCTTGCTTTCTTTCTTTTTTTCCTTCCTTCCCTCCTTCCTTCCTTCCTTCCTCCCTCCCTCTCTCCTTTCTTTCCTTCTTTCCTTCTATTCTTTCTTTCTTTCTTTCTTTCTTCCTTCCTTCCTTCCCTCCTTTCTTTCTTTCTTTCTTTCTCTTTCTTTCTTTCTTTCTTTCTTTCTTTCTTTCTTTCTTTCTTCCTTCCTACTTCTACTAATTCTTTCTCTCTACTTTTTCTCCCTTTTATTCTGAGCCGTGTGGATGAAAGGCTCTTGATTCTGCAGCCAGGAGTCAGTGTTGTGCCTCTGAGGTGGGAGAGCCAACTTCAGGACACTGGTCAACAAGAGACCTCCCAGCTCACATAATATCAAACAGCGAAAATATCCCAGAGATCTCCATCTCAACACCAGCACCCAGCTTCACTCAACGACCAGCAAGCTACAGTGCTAGACAACCTATGCCAAACAACTAGCAAAACAGGAACCCACCCATTAGCAGAGAGGCTGCCTAAAATCATAATAAGTCCACAGACACCCCAAAACACACCACCAGACGTGGACCTGCCCACTAGAGAGACAAGATGCAGCCTCATCCACCAGAACACAGGCACTAGTCCCCTCCACCAGGAAGCCTACACAACCCACTGAACCAACCTTAGCCACTGGGGACAGACATCAAAAACAACGGGAATGACGAACCTGCAGCCTGCAAAAAGGAGACCCCAAACACAGCAAAATGAGAAGACAGAAAAACACACAGCAGATGAATGAGCAAGATAAAAACGCACCAGACCTAACAAATGAAGAGGAAATAGGCAGTCTACCTGAAAAAGAATTCAGAAAAATGATAGTAAAGATGATCCAAAATCTTGGAAATAGAATGGACAAAATGCAAGAAACATTTAACAAGGACCTAGAAGAACTAAAGATGAAACAAACAATGATGAACAACACAATAAATGAAATGAAAAAGACTCTAGATGGGATCAATAGCAGAATAACTGAGGCAGAAGAACAGATAAGTGACCTGGAAGATAAAATAGTGGAAATAACTACTGCAGATCAGAATAAAGAAAAAAGAATGAAAAGAACTGAGGACAGTCTCAGAGACCTCTGGGACAATATTAAATGCACCAACATTCAAATTATACAGGTTCCAGAAGAAGAAGAGAAAAAGAAAGGGACTGAGAAAATATTTGAAGAGATTATAGTTGAAAACTTCCCTAATATGGGAAAAGAAATAGTTAATCAAGTCCAGGAAGCACAGAGAGTCCCATCCAGGATAAATCCAAGGAGAAATACGCCAAGACACATATTAAACAAACTGTCAAAAATTAAATACAAAGAAAGCATATTAAAATCAGCAAGGGAAAAACAACAAATAACACACAAGGGAATCCCCATAAGGTTAACAGCTGATCTTTCAGCAGAAACTCTGCAAGCCAGAAGGGAGTGGCAGGACATACTGAAAGTGATGAAGGACAAAAACCTGCAACCAAGATTATGCTACCCAGCAAGGATCTCATTCACATTTGATGGAGAAATTAAAACCTTTACAGAAAAGCAAAAGCTGAGAGAGTTCAGCACCACCAAACCAGCTTTACAACAAATGCTAAAGGAACTTCTCTAGGCAAGAAAAACAAGAGAAGGAAAAGACCTATAATAACGAACCCAAAACAATTTAGAAAATGGGAATAGGAACATACATATCGATAATTACCTTAAATGTAAATGGACTAAATGCTCCCATCAAAAGACACAGATTGGCTGAATGGATACAAAAACAAGACCCATATATATGCTGTCTACAAGAGACCCGCTTCAGACCTAGAGACACATACAGACTGAAAGTAAGGGGATGGAAAAAGATATTCCATTCAAATGGAAACCAAAAGAAAGCTGGAGTAGCAATTCTCATAGCAGACAAAATAGACTTTAAAATAAAGACTATCAGAAGAGACAAAGAAGGACACTACATAATGATCAAGGGATCGATCCAAGAAGAAGATATAACAATTGTAAATATTTATGCACCCAACATAGGGGCACCTCAATTTATAAGGCAAATACTAACAGCCATAAAAGGGGAAATCGACACTAACACATTCATAGTAGGGGACTTTAACACCCCACTTTCACCAATGGACAGATCATCCAAAATGAAAATAAATAAGGAAACACAAGCTTTAAAAGATACATTAAACAGATGGACTTAATTGATATTTATAGGACACTCCATCCAAAAACAACAGAATACACATTTTTCTCAAGTGCTCATGGAACATTCTCCAGGATAGATCATATCTTGGGTCATAACTCAAGCCTTGGTAAATTTAAGAAAATTGAAATTGTATCAAGTATCTTTTCCGACCACAATGCCATGAGACTAGATATCAATTACAGGAAAAGATCTGTAAAAAATACAAACACATGGAGGATAATACATTACACTACTTAATAACGAAGTGATCACTGAAGAAATCAAAGAGGAAATAAAAAAAAAACCTAGAAACAAATGACAATGGACACACAATGACCGAAAACCTATGGGATGCAGCAAAAGCAGTTCTAAGAGGGAAGTTTATAGCAATACAAGCCCACCTTAAGAAGCAGGAAACATCTCAAATAAACAACCTAACCTTGCACCTAAAGCAATTAGAGAAAGAAGAACAAAAAAAGCCCAAAGTTCACAGAAGGAAAGAAATCATAAATATCAGATCAGAAATAAATGAAAAGGAAACGAAGAAAACAGTAGCAAAGATCAATAAAACTAATAGCTTGTTCTTTGAGAAGATAAACAAAATAGATAAACCATTAGCCAGACTCATCAAGAAAAAACGGGAGAAGACTCAAATCAATAGAATTAGAAATGAAAAAGGAGAAGTAACAACTGACACTACAGAAATAAAAAAGATCATGAGAGAGTAGTACAAGCAACTCTATGCCAATAAAATGGACAACCTGGAAGAAATGGACAAATTCTTAGAAATGCACAATCTGCCAAGACTGAATCAGGAAGAAATAGAAAATATGAACACACCAATCACAAGCACTGAAATTGAAACTGCGATTAAAAATCTTCCAACAGGGCTTCCCTGGTGGCGCAGTGGTTGAGAGTCCGCCTGCCGATGCAGGGGACGCGGGTTCGTGCCCCCGTCCGGGAAGATCCCACATGCCGCGGAGCGGCTGTGCCCGTGAGCCATGGCCTCTGAGCCTGTGCGTCCGGAGCCTGTGCTCCACAACGGGAGACGCCACAGCAGTGGGAGGCCCGTGTACTGCAAAAAAAAAAAAAAAAAAAAAAAATCTTCCAACAGACAAAAGCCCAGCACCAGAGGGCTTCACAGGCGAATTCTATCAACATTTAGAGAAGAGCTAACACCTATCCTTCTCAAACTTTTCCAAAATATAGCAGAAGGAGGAACACTCCCAAATTCCTTCTACGAGGCCACCATCACCTTGATACCAAAACCAGACAAGGATGTCACAAAGAAAGAAAACTACAGGCCAACATCACTGATGAACATAGATGCAAAAATCCTCAACAAAATACTAGCAAAGAGAAACCAACAGCACATTAAAAGGATCATACACCATGATCAAGTGGGGTTTATTCCAGGAATGCAAGGATTCTTCAGCATACGCAAATCTATCAATGTGATAAACCATATTAACAAATTGAAAGAGAAATACCATATGATCATCTCAATAGATGCAGAAAAAGCTTTTGACAAAATTCAACACCTATTTATGATAAAAACCCTGCAGAAAGTAGGCATAGAGGGAACTTTCCTCAACATAATAAAGGCCATGTATGACAAGCCCACAGCCAACATCATCCTCAATGGTGAAAAACTGAAAGCATTTCCACTAAGATCACGAACAAGAAAAGGTTGCCCAGGCTCACCACTCTTATTCAACATAGTTTTGGAAGTTTTAGCCACAGCAATCAGAGAAGAAAAGGAAATAAAAGGAATCCAAATTGGAAAAGAAGAAGTAAAGCTGTCACTGTTTGCAGATGACATCATACTATACATAGAGAATCCTAAAGATGCTACGAGAAAACTACTACTAGAGCTAATCAATGAATTTGGTAAAGTAGCAGGATACAAAATTAATGCACAGAAATCTCTTGCATTCCTGAACACTAATGATGAAAAATCTGAAAGTGAAATCAAGAAAACACTCCCATTTCCCATTGCAACAAAAAGAATAAAATATCTAGGAATAAACCTACCTAAGGAGACAAAAGACCTGTATGTAGAAAATTATAAGACACTGATGAAAGAAATTAAAGATGATACAAATAGATGGAGAGACATACCATGTTCTTGGATTGGAAGAATCAACACTGTGAAAATGACTATACTACCCAAAGCAATCTATAGATTCAATGCAATCCCTATCAAACTACAACTGGCATTTTTCACAGAACTAGAACAAAAAATTTCACAATTTGTATGGAAACACAAAAGACCCCGAATAGCCAAAGCAATCTTGAGAAAGAAAAATGGAACTGAAGGAATCAGGCTCCCTGACTTCAGACTATACTACAAAGCTACAGTAATCAAGACAGTATGGTACGGGCACAAAACCAGAAAGATAGATCAATGGAACAGGATAGAAAGCCCAGAGATAAACCCACGCACATATGGTCACCTTATCTTTGATAAAGGAGGCAGGAATGTACAGTGGAGAAAGGACAGCCTCTGCAATAAGTGGTGCTGGGAAAACTGGACAGGTACATGTAAAAGTATGAGATTAGATCACTCCCTAACACCATACACAAAAATAAGCTCAAAATGGATTAAAAACCTACATGTAAGGCCAGAAACTATCAAACTCTTAGAGGAAAACATAGGCAGAACACTCTATGACATAAATCACAGCAAGATCCTTTTTGACCCACCTCCTAGAGAAATGGAAACAAAAATAAACAAATGGGACCTAATGAAACTTCAAAGCTTTTGCACAGCAAAGGAAACCATAAACAAGACCAAAAGACAACCCTCAGAATGGGAGAAAATATTTGCAAATGAAGCAACTGACAAAGGATTAATTTCCAAAATTTACAAGCAGCTCATGCAGCTCAATAACAAAAAAAACAAACAACCCAATCCAAAAATGGGCAGAAGACCTAAATAGACATTTCTCCAAAGAAGATATACAGACTGCCAACAAACACATGAAAGAATGCTCAACATCATTAATCATTAGAGAAATGCAAATCAAAACTACAATGAGATATCATCTCACACCAGTCAGAATGGCCGTCATCAAAAAATCTAGAAACAATAAGTGCTGGAGAGGGTGTGGAGAAAAGGGAACACTCTTGCACTGCTGGTGGGAATGTGAATTGGTACAGCCACTATGGAGATCAGTATGGAGGTTCCTTAAAAAACTACAAATAGAACTACCATATGACCCAGCAATCCCACTACTGGGCATATACCCTGAGAAAACCATAATTCAAAAAGAGTCATGTACCAAAATGTTCATTGCAGCTCTATTTACAATAGCCCGGAGATGGAAACAACCTAAGTGCTCATAATCGGATGAATGGTTAAAGAAGATGTGGCACATATATACAATGGGATATTACTCAGCCATAAAAAGAAATGAAATTGAGCTATTTGTAATGAGGTGGATATACCTAGACCTGTCATACACAGTGAAGTCAGAAAGAGAAAGACAAATACTGTATGCCAACACATATATATGGAATTTAAGAAAAAAAATGTCATGAAGAACCTAGGGGTAAGACAGGAATAAAGACACAGACCTACTGGAGAACAGACTTGAGGATATGGGGAGGGGGAAGGGTGAGCTGTGACAAAGCGAGAGAGGCATGGACATATATACACTAACAAACGTTAGGTAGATAGCTAGTGGGAAGCAGCTGCATAGCACAGGGAGATCAGCTCGGTGTTTTGTGACCGCCTGGAGGAGTGGGATAGGGAGGGTGGGAGGAAGGGAGACGCAAGAGGTAAGAGATATGGGAACATATGTATATGTATAATTGATTCACTTTGTTATAAAGCAGAAACTAACACACCACTGTAAAGCAATTATACCCCAATAAAGATGTTAAAAAAAAATTTAAAAATAGATCAAAAAAAAAAAAAAACTAAACTGGCCCTACAAGGCAACATTTGATGAAATAGACCTGAAGCTCAGGGCAAAAATAAGTCACTTTAGAGGCTTGAGCAATTTTCTAAGACTGGGGCCCCAAAACTTTCTTGGGCCTAAGAATTGCCTACAAACCGTTTTATGTACGTAAATCCCCAGGTGCCAATGCCAGAGGTTCAGATTCAATAGATCAGAGGTGGGACTCAGAAATTTGTGTTTTACTTGTCCCTTGGAAAATTTTGATGCAACTGATTTACCAGACTTTGAGAAACTCTGGAATTTTATTTGACAATAGTCCCGAGTCTAGAATTTCTTGGTAACATTACATTAATACCACCTTAAAGCTAAAGGTTAACATCTATTCCCCGATATCAAAATGGAGCATGGTTAGGGTTTTGTTTACTAAAAACTCTTAGTGAAAAAGGACTTGTGAATCTATATATGTGCTTATATTTTTGTGAGTGTTATGAATCTATATATGTGCTTATATTTTGTAAGTGTTGTGAGTTTTCGACCAAATTAATTTTGTTGAAAAAAAATGCTTTTCAATGGAAAATTATACATTTTCTATAGCATACAGTGTGGATTAATCAGATTATAGCTCTGTTCATTATCTTTGCAACTCTGTCCTGTGTGATACTAACTGAATTGTGTCTACCTCCCTCCCCCATCCAGCTCCCTGGTGGAAAATCAGTTTTGTCTCCATTTGCAATTCACGCAAAATTCCTTTGTTTTATTGGGTTGCCCAAAAAGTTCGTTCGGTTTTAAGTAAAAATGAGACATTTTTAATTTTCACCAAGAATTTTATTGAACAATGTATTCACTAACCGAACGAACTTTTTGGCCAACCCAATATATAAATATGTGTTGTTTTGGCTTTTCTTTTGAATTAGTTCAAACATATGCCTGTGGACATATATACACTACCAGATATAAAATAGATAGCTAGTGGGAAGCAGCCACATAGCACAGGGAGATCATCTCCGTGCTTTGTGTCCACCTAGAGGGGTGGGATAGGGAGGGTGGGAGGGAGACACAAGAGGGAGGAGATATGGGGATATATGTATACATATAGCTGATTCACTTTAGCAGAAACTAACACTCCATTGTAAAGCAATTATACTCCAATAAAGATGTTAAAAAATAAATAAAATAAAATATATGAAACTAGACTCTCAGAAAGCAAGGAGAGTGAAAAGAGGGCAGAAAAATATTTGAAGAAATATTGACTAAAAATAACCAAATATTTGATCAAAGACAGCAAACCACCAACCCAAAAAGTTTGGCAAATCTCAAGCAAGATACCACATCCATTTGAAGTATATTTCTGTCTTTTGCAAAATTTTTTATAAAAGATGTGAACCATTGTCTTATTCAATATCTTTATCATACAGACGTATAAGAAAAATAGTTCTAAAAATTTACTGTCAAGAAAAAAATGAATATATATTTCGATTGTCAGATTGATTACTTCCAACCCAAACACTTTCATGTTTTTTGTTTTGTCAGGAAACTCGGAGGCGGATATAACGGACACTTGTAGCAACTAAGTTATTGTTATCCATATCCTCCTTCTAAAAACTCTTCTTCTGTTTTTAGTTCCCCCCCTCCCATATTTCATGTGTGTTTTATGTCAGAGAGACTTCATAGCAAGTGGAATTTGGAGTTGACTAGACTTGGATAGGAATGAAATCCTTAGCCTTCTTCACTCTGACTTGATTCCACTGTGCCTAAATTTCCTAATCTGTAACATGAAGGTAATAAGAATACTCCTATTACCTACCTTACCGCATTACTGGAGCATTAAATTATAACATGGATGTAGAGCCCACACATCCTGGTACAGAGTGGGATCTCAGTTAATGCTGGCTATGGTTATTTAGTCAGTTCAAATAATGTTTGGGAGTAGCTGTCACATAAAATATAAATTAACAACAATAATGTTCATTCTAGTACAAAGCAAACATTTATCTAAAGACACAGTATTAATGAGAGATTCTCCATCCTTGTCTCTGGAATAAATACTGGACCAACATACACGATGGCCTGAAATGATCTACTAAATTTCTGGGCGATGGGAACCACGCATACAGTGAACACAGCATTTATTCATGGAACAATGGATAGACATTAACATAAACAGACTTCAGACATCTTTGGTTAAACCTCTTCATTTCACCTCTAAAGAAATATATAAATTTGTGTATTTTTGAGGCACTGAATCTTTAAACTTCATAATTTTTGTTATTTCCTAGAGTTTCACAGTACTTCTTGTGGACCCTTAGTCCCCAGCGTCCAAGTCACTGGTTTTGAAAAATCACTAAATCTGAAGGAAATATCTGTAAAATAGGAATAATAGCATCTTCCCTGCCTACCTCACAAGTTATGAGAATTAAATTGTGAAATATTTTAGGAAAAATATATATGCAAATGGGAAACTGTTACTTTCATTATTTTTCTCTGTAGCATTTCTTTTTATCAAACAAAATCTTGGTATTGATCTTCTTAGACAATAAGAGAATTCCCATTATACAAAATATAAACTATTTACTTGGTTTCATTTTTAAAGGAAGAAAAATAATAAGAACCTACTGTATAAAAAATAATTTAAATTAAATTCAGAAGAAAAGTACATACCAAAATTTTTTAAATTAATTAATTAATTAAATAAAGGAAGAAAAAGCAGGAAAAAAAGACTATCATAGAATATATTTTACCTATTTTTTTAATATAGTAATATAATATGAATTTGAAACAACTACTATTTAAAGTCTGGGTGTGAGGAAAAGTGCATATAATAGATACAACATTTGACCTTTTACTAGAATATTGATATGTTTTCTGGTGCCCAGAAAAACTAGTAAATGATAATAGCTCTGTTATGATCAAAAGAAACCAAGCAGATAACACTGATTCCATTGTGATGAGAGCTTTTAGTTCTCTTTCCACATATAAATGGATTGATTATTGGTCCATACTCTTTATTTCTACCATTTCAATAGCCTCTTATACCCACAATGAATAACTCTGTGTGATATTAGAAGAGACGAGACGGATTAGCTTAGTTTCAGACATAAGCATTTTCTGGGCAAGTGTTTGCCAAAACAAATATAAACCATCTTTTTTTAAGTATCAATTTCTATAAGTTATTTATTATATTTTAGAGATGCCCTTTATAATTCACATCACTGTTTTGAAGCCCCCAGTGAGTCCACAATGCCTATAACAAGAAATCTAGTCTCCTTCGTATGATATGTGAAACCTAATGTCTGGCCTTCCTTCTTCTTCTCAACTTCCCCAGCTTCAACATCCTGCATGTATTTTGTGTTTCAGCCAGAGTTAACTCTTAAAGTTCCTCAAACAGCATACTGTTCCATGCTTTCCTGTCTTTGAACATAGTTTTCCCATTGCCCAGAATGCCTTTCCCATCTCCCACATCCACCCATGCTAACATCCACTTACCAAACTTTTACTCATTCTTCCAGACCCAACCCAAACTTTTATCCATTGTGAAGCCTTCCCTGATGTGTCAGAAAAGAAAACTTTCTCCTCTGAGCCACCTTGATACCTTGGACAGAACATCCTTGTATTATTGCTCTCAACACACTGTATTGTAATAACTTTCCACATGACTGTTTCCTTTTTCTAGACCTGAAGCTCCTTAGGACAAGAAAAATGTATTATTTGCATTGGTTTCTCAGTGCTTAGCCAGTGCATTGCATAGAGTAAGTCCACAGTAAGTATTTGTTGAATACATAGTAAATGAAATTTTTAAAATATCACTTATCCTCACCAGAGCCCTGGGATGTCAGTAACTCATGGTCACTGCTGTGGAACCGGTAGAGAGAGCAGTGGCCCTACTAACACACCAACATAAAAAAAGTCCTCTTATACAGGTCTAAAGGTCCAGTGGATGGGTACTATGATCATGGCTGGCATGACTCATTGAGTAATTTAATATGTTAAAGTAACTGCTGTGTACTCCCCTTCAAGTTTGATTATTTGTTAAGAAGTCTGTGCATATGCTGCAGACATATTTTTCTTTTCTCCACTATTAAGAGACTACCAGCAGCCTGAGGTAAAATTCCCTCTTCCTCCCAAAACATAGATCACACTATACTGGCATTGCTTCTTCACTATTCCATTTCCCTGCTGCCTGTGATCTCTTGAGGAAAAGAACTATGCCATTTTCATCTTTGTATCCCCAGCACTAACCACAGTGCCATATTCAGTGGACTCTAATGAAAAAAAAAGAAAAAAAAGGTAGTAGAAAGAAGAAGTAGCAGGAAGGAGGAAGAAGGGAAAGGGAAGAGAAAGTAGTCATTCCTACTTGCTAAAGTAAGAAATATAAACATTATTCCAATTTTTCAGGTAAGGAAGCAAAAGAAAAAAGAAGTGTCCAAGACTACCCATGGACTGATTCACTGGTCAGGGTGAGACAAGAACTCTATTATCATGTCTTAGAGTCCAGGGGGCATATAATCTGGCATATAATCTGGCATAATCTGGAAAGGAGTAGGCACCCACAAGTTGATATTTCCCTCCCCATTTCCATTGAGTCTCTCTGCCCTTTGATAAAAACAGCTGTGTGCAGCAATTTTTTCTAATTACTCATGAATAAAACCAGCATTCTGCTGAGTATACTCAGAGGACTTCAAAAGAAATACCTTATTCACAGTATCCTTTTAAATTATTTACCGGTTTTCTTGTTCTTCCTCCATTTCAAAATTTTATCCTTGACTGCTAATGTAGAGGACAGGAGTGTTATAAAATTAATAAGCTAAAAATCATGAGAGGTCAGTGGAATATATTTCCACTAAAGCAATTTATAGGAAATGAAACACAGGTTACCTTCTTTCTTTGCCTATTACTCTTTTTAAGAGTTACAAAATTTCATTTTGTTTGTTTGTTTGTTTTTGTTTTTTGTTTTTTGCGGTACGCGGGCCCTCTCACTGTCGTGGCCTCTCCCGTTGAGGAGCACAGGCTCCGGACGCGCAGACTCAGCGGCCATGGCTTACGGGACCAGCCGCTCCGCGGCATGTGGGATCTTCCCGGACTGGGTCACAAACCCCTGTCCCCTGCATCAGCAGGCGGACTCTCAACCACTGCGCCACCAGGGAAGCCCCGAAATTTCATTTTTAAGTCATTGAAGAACATTGAAATTATGTTTCAACAATACCCAGAGATCACATTTTCTTCCCAGAACATTTGCCCACAACGTCCCCATCCCATTTTACACCTTCTCTGGGTGCCCATAGCCTCCTCCAACAAACACATTTACTACATTGTAAATCATCTTTTAATTCATTGATTTTTTTTTCCACTGGTTTTTGAGCCCCTTGAGAACAGGGAAATATAGGCACTATAAAATATTTGTTTGAATCAATGTGGGTTGTATGTAAATATTTAATTTTTTGAATTTTGTGATAAAAGTACATTCTCATTGTACCATGTCTTCTCTCTGACCCTAATTTCCTCCTGAACTGTAGCTCTCTTACATTACAGGCTATGAATGCATTAGGAACATGGGTTCAAGAGTGAGTTGGCAGTAACTTGTATTAGAGCTGGATGATTCCAATCATTTACGTCTACTTTGAAACATACAACACCTTGTATGTAAGGTTTCGTCAAGTAAGAACATATCTTAGTGCTCCCTGTTGTAGTGAATTTTGATAAAATAAAAAATTGGCAGTAGCCCAGTTTATACCAAGTTCAAAATTAAGAAAGTAAAATGTAAGATGATGACAATAGATAACTATTATATTTACCAGCCCAGGACCTACTTGATTTCCATTTGGAGAACTGCTTCCCAACTCTGAGATCATATGATTTTCTCAGGTTGGCCCTACCTCTGTGCTTCAAGGGGTTTTATGGGACAATATGAACCAGGCCCAGGAATCAACAAATAGGTATGGTGATTAGTTCAGTGAGGAGCTTGGAACCTTAGTTAATGCAAACACAGCCAATCGTGGGAAGTGTGTTAGAATAATTGTGAAAGAAAAGCTCTCTTCTTGCAGAGGTTGCTAAGAGGATGGCATATGCATCTGAAAATGCTGGCCATTACTGAAAGAAGGAAGGGCTTGCCTAAAATGGAGCCAACAGTGAGTAAGACTGAGAGTAGTAGTGACATTGCTTGAACCCTTGGATATAGACTTACATGACTCTTCAGTAATGGAAGCCAACAAACTTTCCTTTTTGCTTGAGCTATTTATGATTCTACAACGGCAATCTGAAGAGTAATAGCTAACAAAGTTATAGCTTTGTCATAATTTATGAAATAAATTGAATAGTATTAAATCCCATCAGCCCAAATTTCTGGTCAGCTGCTAAATATTACTTCACTCTATTTTTCCTGAATATATTTCATTTATTGTTAAGTCTGAAAACTCACTAATACATGTCCACCATTCATAACCCCAACTCTAAAACACTGCCCTGTCCAACTAGAAATAATCCTTCATTTCCCTTAACCCTTAAAGAACCTTACCTCTAGGAAAAGAAAAAATACTTTCAATTTTCCAAGTATTTATATCGTTGTCTTATTTGGATGAAATCAGTGTGACTCAGCCAAGTTTTAATTATCCACTTCAATCATTTCTTGAATGATAAATAGGTGGAACATTAGACTGCTTATTTCAATTAGCTTGTACTGGAATTACCAAATCAAAACTTTTAAATCAAAATTTATTTCAATCACATCATTGTACTAGTATTGTAATTACTCATTCTCATACTTAATAATTTTAGTTTTACTTGTAACTCAAATGTACTTTCATTGTCTGCATACGAGTTGCTTTGAACTTATTTATGTGTCCATGAATAGTTTGTGATTTCCCAAAATACCCATGGAAATTGTTTTATCTAGCTTTTATACATTTCCTATCTTGGTGAACAAAGGTGGATTATTTCAGTATTTTGGTTTATGTATACTACAGCTAGATTACATGAAAGGTAAATCTTAGAATGAAAATTCCTTAAAATGTGTTTCATCTACATACATAATTAGCTTCACTATATCAATCCAGGGTCATTTCCAGCAACTCCCTTCCTCAAATCTTATACTCTAAAAACACTAAAACACTTGCATTCCCTAAAACATACCATGTATTTTTATGTCTTCTTGCCTTTGGACATGTTCTTCCTTCTATTTGTAATGACTTTCTATCTTTTGCTGATCTATCTTTCAAGCCTTAATTTAACTATTATCTTCTCAGTGAAACCTCCCAGACACACATGTACTGTCCAAGGCAAAACTGATCATTCCTTCCTCTCTGCTAGCACTGCACCTATCCATGGCTCTATTATTATACTCATCACTATTGAATTACCTGTTTGACTGTTTCCTCAAACAAAATATGAACTCTCTGAAGGAAGTGGACCAGATCCAATAGATCACTGTATACTAAGAGGCTAGAATGTACCTGGTAATATAGTAATACTTTATGTTTGACAAATGAAAAAAATACATTAATTCATGTATATAGCAAAATTGATTTATGTTTGATTCATTCAACAATCATCTAATTTTAGTAAAATGTCTTTTATATTAATCAATGTCCTAATTTTATCAATATTTTATAGAAAATTTTAATATAAAAATGAGATCCCGGCACAACTTTTTAAAGTAAAGTTTTGGATTTCAATGGCAGAGTTTTAACTAAAATCCATTAGTTAAGGTTCTAATTGAGAATGTTTTGTTTGTTTGTTTGTTTTTTGCTGGAAAATTTAAATGGTATTAAGAAGGAGTATGCAGAGTGAAGTAAGTCAGAAAGAGAAAAACAAATACCATATGCTAACACATATATATGGAATCTAAAAAAAAAAAAAAGAAGTAGTATGGGTGGTATGCAGATAATATAAAAAGATCAAGCATAGTTTCCAAAAACAATGAACATATAAGACATACTAATGGCATAAGAAATTCTTTCAGCTTGTAGAAAGATACAAATAACATCTCACACTGAAAAGATAAAATAATAAAGAATACATATGTTGAGACACTGCTGCTAGAAGAATGGCATACTTGCAGGTCTCATTTTAAAGGCCACAAAAATAGAAGATTCTCAGAGTCAAAAGACATTGAAATAGAAAATGTAAAAATTTCATCAATTACATAGATGATTGAATCAAGAGATAAATGTTCTGACCTGTCCACAATCCATGATCCATAAGGCAGCCCCCATAGAAACATAGAAGCAATGTTTCCAGCTTCCTATTCCATGGAAAGAATTGAAGTGTTAGATTTACCATGTTTTCTTTCTGATTCTATATGATTCAGAAATATTTATGATGCCCTTGTCATTGAGTAAATGCTCACAACTAGGAAGAATGGACCATTCTGTTATTTTTTATTTATTTATTTATTTATTGCGGTTCGCGGGCCTCTCATTGTTGTGGCCTCTCCCGTTGCGGAGCACAGGCTCCAGACGTGCAGGCTCAGTGGCCATGGTTCACGGGCCCAGCCGCTCCGTGGCATGTGGGATCTTCCTGGACCGGGGCACGAACCCATGTCCCCTGCATCGGCAGGCAGACTCTCAACCACTGCACCACCAGGGAAGCCCTATTATTTTAAAATAGTTTTTTTCATATATTTTGTAAAGAAACAAATTTCCTGGAGTTAAGGCAATGTTTACACTTGACAACAACAGTAAACTATGCCAATAACATGTGGCTGACTTAGTATAGGATGAAATAAAGGAGCAGGGTACCACTGTCCAATGCCGTAGTTTTCTGATTATTAAGATCATCTATGGCACATTTTTCTGTCTTGTATCTAGTTGGCCATGGTATGTCTCTAGAATTCAGCCTCTTTCTAATTAGTCATTCATGTTGTTGAGCTAACTGTGTTTAAAATAGAAACAATTACAGATTGGAGAGAAAGAGAAAATAGAATATGAAGAAAGTTTATTTCAGTTTAAAGCTTTTCCAAGTGTGCATATAGCTTTGTCTAATGGCAGAAGCAATCTCAGTCAGAAACATTATTTCTTTCTTTGTTCATTAATTTAGGTGATATTCGTTTAGCATAGCCATGAGGTGGATATTGTTCTGTGTTTGTAGGGGAAAAGGAAATGATAAAGAACATGGCTTCACAACACAAAGAGGAGTTGCTCTATGCAAACGTTAATACTAAAACCTACCACATATCACCAATAGATACTATAGGCTAAATTTTTTTATATGTTTATATTTATATATTTAATTTTAATTACAATCCTATAATGTATTAATTGTTGTGCCCTCATCAACTTGATTTTTTAATTTAAAATGTCAATAGAAAGTTTTTTGTTTTGATTTTTTAACATCTTTATTGGAGTATAATTGCTTTACGATGGTGTGCTAGTTTCTGCTTTATAACAAAGTGAATCAGCTATATATATACATATATCCCCATATCTCCTCCCTCTTGCATCTCCCTCCCACCTCCCTATTCCACCCTTCTAGGTGGTCACAAAGCACCGAGCTGATCTCCCTGTGCTATGTGGCTGCTTCCCACTAGCTATCTATTTTACATTTGGTAGTATATATATGTCCATGACACTCTCTCACTTCGTCCAGGCTTACCCTTCCCCCTCCCTGCGTCCTCAAGTCCATTCTCTATGTCTGCATCTTTATTCCTGTCCTGCCCCTAGGTTCTTCAGAACCAATTTTTTTTTAGATTCCATATATATGTGTTAACATATGGTATTTGTTTTCCTCTTTCTGACTTAATTCACTCCGTATGACAGACTCTAGGTCCATCCACCTCACTACAAATAATTCAATTTCATTTTTTTTACGGATGAGTAATAATTCTATTGTATATATGTGCCACATCTTCTTTACCCATTCATCTGCTGATGGACACGTAGGTTGCTTCCATGTCCTGGCTATTGTAAATAGAGCTGCAGTGAACATTGTGGTACATGACTCTTTTTGGATTATGGTTTTCTCAGGGTATATGCCCAGTAGTGGGATTGCTGGGTCATATGGTAGTTCTTAAAATGTCAATAGAAAGTTTTTAAAAGGATGGTAATTGATTAGGTAGAACACATGTCTAACAAACAGAGAAAAACACAATGAGATGAAATCCATGAAGGAAAAGTAAAATACTTGGAGGACAGATCTAGGAGGCCTAAGAGTATGAAAAATCAGAGTTCCACCAGAGGTAAAGGAGGCAATTAATTCTACCCTTTACAATCACAAAGTACACAAAAAGGCATAGAAACCTCTATGAGGTTAAAATTAATTATCTTGGGAAAAAGTTGGCCTCCAAGTGAAACCATGCAACTCAGATGGGACATGAACCCACGCCTTTTAATTGAGATCACACTCCTGCTCTCAGGACTTAATGAAGCTCAGGTTCTTGATGTGTCGTTGCAGAGAGAATTCAGTGAGAGACAAAATAATAGGTAAGAATTGGATGTATTTAGAGAGAAACACACTCTACAGACAGAGTGTGGGCCATCTCAGAAGGTGAGAGGCCCTGAAATACAGTGTGGTTAGTTTTTATGGGATGGGTAATTTCATAGGCTAATGAGTGGGAGGATTGTTCCAATTATTTTGGGGAAGGGTTGGGGATTTCTAGGAATTGGGCCACTGCCCACTTTCTGACCTTTTATGGCTGGCTTCAGAACTGTAATGGTGCTGGTGGGTGTGTCATTTAGCTATTGTATTACAATGAGCATATGAGGCTCAAGGTCTGCTGGAAATCAGATCTTCCACCATCTTGGGCCTAGTTGATTCTAACCAGTTTTTGTCATGTCCTATGGCTATGTCATTCTTTTAAAGGTTGCACTCTGCCCACTTCCCTCCTGTTTCACAAGGATTAATGGGAGTATATAAGCTGAACCAATATTTCAAGCTGAAAGACCAGAATGTACAGAGAAAACAGAAGAAGATTTTCTGTTTATGTTTGAGGAGTGGTGAGCAGCCCAGTGTGACTACAACATAGGGTGCATGGGGAGTGACAAAATATGAAGTTGCCAAGTCAGTTCATTAGGGTTTCTTGTGCTAAGGAATATGAATTGTAGCCTACAGGCAAGTAGTTCTCAAACTTCAGTATAACATTCTAGGAGTGCTTATTACAACTCAGATCCTAGAATCTAGCCACATGTGACCCAGGAATTTACATTTTAATACTCAGGTGATACTGATATTGAGAAACAATGCAGTAAACTCAGTGAAATCATCAAAGTTTTGTAATTAGTATGATGATATTATCAGACCTGTGTTTTAGGTGACTATCTCTGGCATCACTGTAGAGATTGGATTAGAATTGTAGACTGGGAGTGAGGGACTGGGTTAGGATATTCTAAAGCCATTACCAAAGTGTAGTTGAAAGGTAATGAAAGGGTGAGTTAGGGAACAAGCAGTGGAGAGAGACAATGAGAGCAGTTTAAAACATATTGGAAGTTGAATGAGCAAGATGGTTGATCAATTGAAAGTTGGTAAAAGGCAGGAAGGAAAGAAAAAAAAAATGAGAAAAACAAAAACAAAGATCCCATTCTCATAGGACAAGATTGGGTGTTCTGGGGCCATTGTAATGAGAAACCACCAAAACAGGAATTAAAACCATTATTCAAAAGATAACAAGTTCCCTTGTGAAAAAATTTCTGAGAGTCAGCCAATCAATCTGAACCAAGAAACCATGCTTCTACAGATGACTTCAACTCACTTCTATTCCTGAAAGTCTTCCAAAACCTGAAATCCATGCCTCCCCAAAGTCTGTCAATTTATCCCCATGGGAATCATCTCCTGCTTCAATCTGCTGCTGGATCTGAACTAATCAGAGACAGAGAAGCGGAAGACAGAGAAGGAGGGCATACAAGGCTTTCCCAATCAAAAATCTCACCTCCACTCCAACTCTCTCTTTACTTTTCTTGCAAAAATAATAATAAAAATAAGGAGGTGGCGGGGTTTCCAAAAACAAAAATCATAACCTTCAACAATCTGGGGAAGGCAAAAATTCCATCCACCGCAACTCTCAGTTCAAAAGTAAAGTTATACCAACACAATCAGGATGTTACTTAAGAGTGCTCTTAAAATAACACATGGTACCTGGCTGACAGGGTCTTGGTACTCTGGCCGGATGTCAGGCCTGTGCCTCTGAGGTGGGAGAGCCAAGTTCAGACATCTCCCACCTCCAAGTAATATCAAATGGTGAAAGCTCTCCCAGAGATCTCCATCTCAACACTAAGACCCAGCTAGACACAATGACCAGCAAGCTACACTGCTGGACACCCTATGCCAAACAACTAGCAAGACAATAACACAACCCCACCCATTAGCAGAGAGGGTGCCTAAAATCATAATAAGGTCACAGACACCAAAACACACAACATCAGATGTGGTCCTGGCCACCAGAAAGACAAGATCCAGCCTCATGCACCAGAAACAGGCACCAGTCCCCTCTACCAGGAAGCCTACACAACCCACTGAACCAACTTTACCCACTGGGGGAAGACACCAAAAAAAAAAAAAACTGGGAGCTAAGAACCTGCAGCCTGCGAAAAGGAGATCCCAAACACAGTAAGTTAAGCAAAATGAGAAGACAGAGAAACACACAGCAGATGAAGGAGCAAGGTAAAAACCCACCAGACCAAACAAATGAAGAGGAAATAGGCAGTCTACCTGAAAAAGAATTCAGAGTAATGAAAGTAAAGATGATCCAAAATCTTGGAAACAAAATGGGGAAAATACAAGAAACGTTTAACAGGGACCTAGAAGAACTAAAGAGCAAACAAACAATGATGAATCACACAATAAATAAAACTAAAAATTCTCTAGAGGGAATCAATAGCAGAATAACTGAGGCAGAAGAACTGATAAGTGACCTGGAAGATAAAATAGTGGAAATAACTACTGCAGAGCAGAATTAAGAGAAAAGAATGAAAAGAATGGAGGACAGTCTCAGAAACTTCTGGGACAACATTAAATGCACCAACATTTGAATTATAGGGGTCCCAGAAGAAGAAGAGAAAAAGAAAGGGACTGAGAAAATATTTGAAGAGATTATAGTTGAAAACATCCCTAATGTGGGAAAGGAAATAGTCAAAAGTCCAGGAAGCACAGAGAGTCCCATACAGGATAAATCCAAGGAAAAACATGCCAAGACACATATTAATCAAACTATCAAAAATTAAATACAATGAAAAAATACTAAAAGCAGCAAGGGAAGGCAACAAACAACATACAAGGGAATCACCATAAGGTTAACAGCTGTCCTTTCAGCAGAAACTCTGCAAGCCAGAAGGGAGTGGGAGGACATATTTAAAGTGATGAGAGGGAAAAACCTACAACCAAGATTACTCTACCCAGCAAGGATCTCATTCAGATTCGATGGAGAAATTAAAACCTTTACAGACAAGCAAAAGCTAAGTGAATTCAGCACCAACAAACAGCTTTACAACAACAAATGCTAAAGGAACTTCTCTGGCCAGGAAACACAAGAGAAGGAAAAGACCAACAATAACAAACCGAAAACAATGAATAAAATGGTAATAGAAACATATATATTGATAATTACCTTAAATGTAAATGGATGTAAATGGATTAAATGCTACAACCAAAAGATATAGACTGGCTGAATGGATACCAAAATGAGACCCATATATATGCTGCCTACAAGAGACACACTTCAGACCTAGGGACACATACAGACTGCAAGTGAGGGGATGGAAAAGACATTCCATGGAAATGGAAATCAAAAGAAAGCTGGAGTAGCAATTCTCATATCAGACAAAATAGACTTTAAAATAAAGACTATCAGAAGAGACAAAGAAGGACACTACATAATGATCAAGGGATCAATCCAAGAAAAACATATAACAATTGTAAATATTTATGCACCCAACATAGGAGCACCTCAATATATAAGGCAAATACTAACAGCCATAAAAGGGGATATTGACAGTAACACAATCATAGTAGGGGACTTTAACACCCCACTTTCACCAATACACAGATCATCCAAAATGAAAATAAATAAGGAAATGCAAGCTTTAAATGATACATTAAACAAGATGGACTTAATTGATATTTATAGGACATTCCATCCAAAAACAACAGAATACACTTTCTTCTCAAGTGCTCATGGAACATTCTCCAGGATAGTTCATATCTGGGGTCACAAATCAAGCCTTGGTAAATTTAAGAAAATTGAAATCATATCAAGTATCTTTTTCGACCACAACATATGAGATTAGATATCAATAACAGGAAAAAAATATGTAAAAAATACAAACACATGGAGGCTAAACAATACACTGCTAACTAACCAAGAGTTCACTGAAGAAATCAAATAGGTAATCAGAAAATACCTAGAGGGGCTTCCCTGGTGGTGCAATGGTTGAGAATCCGCCTGCCGATGCAGCGGACACGGGTTCGTGCCCCTGTCCGGGAAGATCCCACATGCAGCAGAGCGGCTAGGCCTGTGAGCCATGGCCACTGAGCCTGTGTGTCCTGGGCCTGTGCTCCACAACGGGAGTGGCCACAACAGTGAGAGGCCCATGTACAGCAAAAAAACCCCGAAACCTAGAAACAAATGACAATGAAAACATGATCACCCAAAACTTATGGGATGCATCAAAAGCAGTTCTAAGAGGGAAGTTTATAGCAATATAATCCTACCTCAAGAAACAAGAAATATCTCAAATAAACAACCTAACCTTACACCTAAAGCAATTAGAGAAAGAAGAACAAAGATACCTCAGTGTTAGCAGAAAGAAAGAAATCATATAGATCAGATCAGGAATAAATGAAAAAGAAATGAAGGAAACATTAGCAAAGATCAATAAAACTAAAACGTGGTTCTTTGAGAAGATAAACAAAATTGATAAACCATTAACCAGACTCCTCAGGAACAAAAGGGAAAAGACTGAAATCAGTAGACTTAGAAATGAAAAAGGAGAAGTAACAACTGACATTGCAGAAATACAAAGGATCATGAGAGATTACTACAAGCAACTATATGCCAATCAAATGGACAAACTGCAAGACATGGACAAATTTTTAGAAAAGCACAACCTTCTGAGACTGAACCAGGAAGAAATAGAAAATATAAAGAGACCAATCACAAGCACTGAAATTGAGACGGTGATTAAATATCTTCCAACAAACAAAAGCTCAGGACCAGATAGTTTCACAGGCATATTCTATCAAACATTTAGAGAAGAGCTAACACGTATCCTTCTCAAACTCTTCCAAAATATAGCAGAGGGAGGAACACTCCCAAACTCAGTCTGCGAGGCCACCGTCACCCTGATACCAAAACCAGACAAAGATGTCACAAAGAAAGAAAACTACAGGCCAACATCACTGATGAACATAGATGCAAAAATCCTCAACAAAATACTGGCAAACAGAATCCATCAGCACATTAAAAGGATTATACACAATGATCAAGTGGGGTTTATCCCAGGAATTCAGGGGTTCTGCAATATATGCAAATCAATCAATGTGATAAACCATATTAATAAATTGAAGGAGAAAAACCATATGATCATCTCAATAGCTGCAGAAAAAGCTCTCGACAAAATTCAACACCCATTGATGATAAAAACGCTCCAGAAAGCAGGCATAGAGGGAACTTACCTCAACATAATAAAGGCCATATATGACACACCCACAGCCAACATTGTTCTCAATGGTGAAAAACTGAAACCGCTTCCTCTACGATCAGGAACAAGACAAGGTTGCCCACTCTCACCACTCTTATTCAACATAGTTTTGGAAGTTTTAGCAATAGCAATCAGAGAAGAAAAAGAAATAAAAGGAATCGAAACTGGAAAAGAAGAAGTAAAGCTGTCACTGTTTGCAGATGACATGATACTATAAATAGAAAATTCTAAAGATGCTACTAGAAAGCTACTAGCTAATCAATGAATTTGGTAAAGTAGCAGGATACAAAATTAATGCACAGAAATCTCTTGCATTCCTATACACTAATGATGAAAAATCTGAAAGAGAAATGAAGGAAACACTCCCATTTGCCATTGCAACAAAAAGAATGATATACCTAAGAATAAACCTACCTAGGGAGACAAAAGACCTGTATGCAGAAAACGATAAGACACTGAGGAAAGAAATTAAAGATGATACAAACAGATGCAGAGATATACCATGTTCTTGGATTGGAAGAATCAAAATTGTGAAAATGACTATACTACCCAAAGCAATCCACAGATTCAATGTAATCCTTATCAAACTACCAATGGCACTTTTCACAGAACTAGAACAAAAATTGCACAATTTGTGTGGAAACAAGAAAGAACCCGAAGAGCAAAAGCAATCTTGAGAAAGAAAAATGGAGCTGGAGGATTCAGGCTCCTGGATTTCAGACTATACTACAAAGCTACAGTAATCAAGACAGTATGGTACTGGCACAAAAACAGAAATATAGATTAATGGAACAGGATAGAAAGCCCAGAGACAAACCCACACACATATGGTCACCTTATCTTTGATAAAAGTGGCAAGAATATACAATGGAGAAAAGACAGCCTCTTCAATATGTGGTACTGGGAAAACTGGAAAGCTACATGTAAAAGAATGCAGTTAGAACACTCCCTAACACCATAAACAAAAATAAACTCAAAATGGATTAAAGACCTAAATGTAAGGTAAGATACTATAAAACTCTTAGGGAAAAACATAGGCAGAACACTCTATGACATAAATCACAGCAAGATCCTTTCTGACCCACCTCCTAGAGAAATGGAAATAAAAACAAAAATAAATAAATGGGACCTAATGAAACTTAAAAGCTCTTGCACAGCAAAGGAAACCATAAACAAGACCAAAAGACAACTCTCAGAATGGGAGAAAATATTTGCAAATGAAGCAACTGACAAAGGATTAATCTCTAAAATTTACAAGCAGCTCATGCAGCTCAATATAAAAAAAAAAAATCCAATCCAAAAATGGCCAGAAGACCTAAATAGACATTTCTCCAAAGAAGATATACAGATTGCCCACATACACATGAAAGAATGCTCAACATCACTAATCATTAGAGAAATGCAAGTCAAAACTACAATGAGGTATCATCTCACAACAATCAGAATGGCCATCATCAAAAAATCTACAAACAATAAATGCTGGAGAGGGTGTGGAGAAAAGGGAAACCTCTTGCACAGTTGGTGGGAATGTAAATTGATACAGCCACTATGGAGAACAGTATGGAGGTTCCTTAAAATACTAAAAATAGAACTACCATACGACCCAGCAATTCCACTACTGGGCATATACCCTGAGAAAACCATAATTCAAAAAGAGTCATGTACCAATGTTCATTGCAGCTCTATTTATAACAGCCAGGACATGGAAGCAACCTACGTGTCCATCGACAGATGAATGGATAAAGAAGATGTGACACATATATATAATGGAATATTACTCAGCCATAAAAAGAAACGAAATTGAGTTATTTGTAGTGAGGTGGATGGACCTAGAGTCTGCCATACAGAGTGAAGTAAGTCAGAAAGAGAAAAACAAACACTATATGCTAACACATATATATGGAATCTAAAAAAAAAAAAAGGTTCTGAAGAACCTAAGGGCAGGACAGGAATAAAGACGCAGATGTAGAGAATGGACTTAAGGACATGGGGAGTGGGAAGGGTAAGTTGGGATGAAGTGAGAGAGTGGCATGGACATATGTACACTACGAAATGTAAAATAGATAGCTTGTGGGAAGCACCTGCATAGCACAGGGAGATCAGCTTGGTGCTTTGTGACCACCTAGAGGGGTGGGATAGGGAGAGTGGGAGGGAGACGCAGGAGTGAGGGATATGGGGATATATGTATACATATAGCTGATTCACTTTGTTATACAGCAGAAACTAACACACCATTATAAAGCAATTATACTCCAATAAAGATGTTAAAAAAAATTTATCCCCATGCTTTGTCCAATTGTTTGCTTTGCTAAAGGAGACTGCCTTAATAGCATCACTCTTTCCTACTCAGAGACAGCATGACTGTCTAACAGAGGAATGGTTTAATAAGTGGTAGTATAATCCATACCATGACATTTTACCTTGTTCTTAAAAAGAACAAGTTAGATCTCTATCTAATAAATCTCTAACTAATAAATTTACCTGCTTGTTTTAGTTATTGTTTGTTAGTCTCTTCCTTCTACAGGAAGTAGGCAATATATACAAAGAAAAGGAAACTAATGTTTATCGAGTGACAGTTATATGTTAGGATTTTGCAAGATGCTTTCACTTTTAACCTTCATTTATTTGTTTTTAAACTCTGTGAAGTACTTTCATTACTATTTTGCATGTGAGGGAATGAAGGCTTTAGCGAAGAAACACAAAATCATAAAATTAATCTGGCTCCTGACCCAGGATTTGACCCCAGGACTTTTGACTCTAAGTCTAGTGATTCTCCTGGGTTTGAGCTTGATAAAAACAGTTGAGATAGTAATCTAGGAAGAAAAGCAGATTTCAGGAGATAGATGCTCTGTCTTGTACATGTTAAAGATGGAGATTGCTAAAGGATACTGAAGAGGAAATGAGTAATAAACAGTTGGAAATACAGATGAAACTCAGGAGAGAAGTTGGGTCAGGAATGATATATTTGGGAGAATCTGCTTTATGCTGATGCAACGTTAAATGCTAGTCACTTAAAGTGATAGTAGAGGAGAAATAAACAACAAAAGGAGGGGAGGAAATTCATTCTTTAAGGAAAGAATGAAAGAAAATACTGTCACATATGAAGTAAGAGGAGGAAAGCTGTAATAAAGAAGGATGTGGTCGACAGTGCTATATGTTGCAGAAAAGTAAGAGGATGAGAAATTTAATGACGCTACTGGATTAAACAACTACTGCATCTTTGATGATTTCTATGACAGTAATTTCAATCAAATGACAGGAATATAGACCAGATTTCAATGAGTTAAAGAGCAAATGATGGGGAAGAAGGAGAGACAAAAAGTGGCTTAAGGGGAAAATATGACAGAATGAGTTTTCTGTTGCTGTATTCAGAATGGTACAAACTTGAGTATATTTGTAAGCAAGAGTGAGGAAACCAGTGAAGAAGATGCTTATGAGGTGGAGGGATTTAGCCTTTGTGTGTGAACAGCTCTCATGAAGGAAAAATGCAGTGGTGGCTGAAGTGATGGATAGGTGTGCCAGTGAAGGGGAACATAATTAAGGGACCATCTTCCTATTAATAAAGACAATCTACACCTCAAGTTTCTTTAATGTTATTTAATCAGAACAGTTTTTCTCAAGGGGATATATATTGAATTTTAAAATAAGACGTATTCATGTCAACAAATTAGTATGGGAAATTGTTTGAGGATAATTAGCATGGAGAATGGCAGGAAAGGGGATTAGGGAAGGGGACTTGGAGACCAAGGGAAAAAAATGGCGAGATAAGCTTTGTGTATAGAAGCCAAAAACTTGTGAATATAAAGATAACAATTACTGTGACATTCATTATAATTTGGGGCCAGTTCCTTAATATCTCTACCCCTGAGAGTTTACAGCCTAATTATTAGCTTTCGCAACTATATAACTATGGAGCATGTCAAGCATTGTACAGCTAATAGTAGAATAGTAATATTTGCCTAGCTGCCTCAAGAGTAAGGCACAAAAATTAATTGTTCAGAGTTTGTTGATGCACACAGTGATGAATCTGAAAGGAGCAAGGAGGTAGAAATTTACAGAGAAACACTTTTTTTTTTTTTAGACATCTTCATTGGAGTATAATTGCTTTAAAATGGTATGTTAGTTTCTGCTTTATAACAAAGTGAATCAGTTATACATATACATATGTCCCCATATCTCTTCCCTCTTGCATCTCCCTCCCTCCCACCCTCCCTATCCCACCCATCTAGGTGGCCACAAAACACCCAGCTGATCTCCCTGTGCTATGCGGCTGCTTCCCACTAGGGTAAGCTGGGACAAAGTGAGAGAGTGGCATGGACGTATATACACTACCAAACGTAAAATAGATAGCTAGTGGGAAGCAGAGAAACACTCTTTATCTGAATATATTAATGGTTTAAAAATATATATTGTTTTCACTAAATCCATTTGGTCTTATTCACGTCTCCACTTCATTTCAGGTACTTTTATTCAATTGTCTCTATGCTTTACAATAAAAAGATCCTGTCAAAATTTTCTTGGAATTTACTTTTTTCAATTTCATTGCAGTTCATTAGAAAAAAGTCTACTGACATAAGGGGTTCAGTGTTAGAGATTCATCAATTCAAGCTTTCAGACAAAAGCAAAATTTTTCACAAATGGCCTAGGGCCATTAATAAGTAGTAATCCATTAATTGTTAGACGGAACCAGAAATGGAAAAGTGATTTGCAGATAAACTAATTTAAAGCTAATTAGATTTCCTGAACAAGCCCACAAACTGTCAGTGAGTGCAAAGGATTTCTTTTTGGTTTTTTTGGCCACGCTGCAAAGCATATGGGATCTTAGTTCCCTGACCAGGGATCGAACCTGAGCCCTCTGCAGTGGAAGCTTGGAGTCTTAACCACTGGACCACCAGAGATGTCCCAAGAATTTTGCTTAAACTAGAATTCTTTGTGGAATTCAGTTTAAGAGAAAAACTAGGAGTGGAACCATCAGAGAAGAACAAGTGAATAAGTCATTTGATTTATGTACAGTTTACTAAAGTTGTGAATGTGGTCACTTGTTCTATGATTTGCCTTGGTTTTATAACATTTTGTATGTTACTTGTAATATACATTTTAACAATATAGAGAGGCAAATCCCAAGAGGTTACATATTAGAAAAAACACTGATTCAGAAATATCAGAGAGAAAGAATTTTTTGGTGCGATGCTACTGAATTGGCAGTGGTTGTGTTTGTATGATTTCTTTTAGTTTAAAATACCGCATGACAACTGGGCAAGTGTTAAAAAGATTAAATCCTTATGACAGAGGAAATAATTGACTTATCTGTGCCTCTACAGTTACAGCTATAAAAGAGTCATAGCTCTTTTAGCTATAAAAACAAAGCCAATAATTAAGATGTAGCTTATAACATTGCATTTTGAAGAAAAAATATTTTCTCTTGTAAAGCAGGAAGGTTCAATACAGAACCATTAAGGAAGCACATACAATTCCATCATCAGTGGGTATATGGGTATAAGTGATACTCATGTAAGAGATAACTTACTTGGCTACCAAACAGTTCAGTCACTAAATATTTACTGAGTGCTCAAAATACAAAAAGCATTGCTAGAAAATAGAGTCTCAGATCTGTTTACCAGACAGGGTCATGCCCAGAGGAAGCACCAAGAGATCATTAATATTGTGTGGTCACTCCAATGAATATCATCTCTTCTTAATAAGTGGAGAAGTTGTTTAATAGGGACTTTATAAGAATATCAAAAGGAATTAATTGAGAAAAAAGAAAATATAACAGTCTAAACATAATTACAAATCAAATTTAAAATATTGGTTAGTAATTAATTAAATAATATTGAATTTGATTCTTAACTCACTTATCCTTCATTCATTCCTAGGGTATTGATATAGCCCCAAATAACAGGCAATAACAGTCATTTCTTTTTTCAGGTTCTGGTCCTGATCCTGCAACTAGTTCTTCTCCTCTTAGTCTTAACTTTAAGTGAGTCTTATTCAAAATTCAAGAACAATCAACCAATACTTTCTGAACAGCTGACACATGTTTGGCATTGTGCTGTCTCCCACAAAATCAAATTACGTTGTGATTTCCTGAGTTTCTTGATCTATCATACTGTTCATGCCAGATTCATTGATTCTTCCTGGCCTGGGTCATTATTGAAATAACAGTTATATACAACTTTCTGTCTCTCTGAAAAAACTCTAGGTTTAGGTGGTAGATATAAATATTTGTTCATTTCTTTGTATGTCTGTCTTATCTGTAAGAGCACAGTAGCAGCTGTTAATTTTTTTGTCATTCCTATTATTAATATTTTCTTCTCCTTACTCTACCTGGTCCTAGTACCCATTATTTTAGTTTCAACTCTTTTTCCCCTTCCCCTCACCCTTCAATTCATCTCTCCAAATCCACTGCCAAGACAGATTTCTGCCAATGGGTCCAATGGCTCTAGGCAGGACCCTGTCACCCTGCCTCTCACAACATTCTAACAGGGAAAATCAAAGAGCCTTAGGGCTGCAGCTTAACTGAGCTCTTATTTAAGGATGAGTGTAATTCTCTCATGACTACTATATATGGGTTACACTTAACAGCTTTAAAATACCAAATCAATTCAGCTTTATCTTAGGATGGCAATCAACTCAAACTTCCACCCTGAAACTTAAACTTTTATAATGGCCTAAAGCCCATGGCACTAAATTGAAATCTAAGAAGAGCAAAGGAACATAAAATCTGCAAATTTAGAAGGTAAAATGGATTACTATGAGGCTGTGCCAAATGTCTATTCAATGTGTGTTACAAATTAGAAGGGAGCCTATTCCAATAAACTCATGTTGAGTAGTCTGAGAATAATGAAGAAAAATAAGTAAAAAAAAACCACATTTGACTTGAAATTAGTGTTCAACCAAGAGTAGTCTGGGGTTTTTTTTCCCTTCTTTTCCTTTTTAAAATGTATTTAAACCTAGATCAGCGGACCTTGAAATAACCTTGGGGACATGAAATAATCACTGCCTCTAGTGATTCTGTCATCCAAAATGAGAACCTCATTTACTATTTTGTCAAAAGATATTTATTGAATATTTTATGGATTCCTGGGTTGTGCCGTAGAGATCCAATAATGAAGCAGACACAGGCTCTGCCTCTGGAATGAGCTTACCCTTTGGGACAGTATGTGAAGAAGGAAGCCGAGAATGCTGGAAGCATCCCTGGAGATGGCACTCCACCTAGACTTGGGAGTTTACCTACTGTTTCCCAAAGGAGATAACATCTAAGCTAAACCCTGAAAGATGAGAAGGAGATAAATTAATCCTATTTTTAGATCTTTGAGATTCCACAACCTTGATACCATTTCCCAGACATTTTAATATGGAGATGAGAGATAAATAAAATTGTTCTTCTCTGTCCAACATCATCACCCTGATCAGCACTAACACTTTCTTTTCCTTCTTTCAACAGTGGGAACAAGAGAGAAGCAATGACAAACTGGGGGAGAAAGTTGAAAGTTTCTGGAGCAGATTATACCTAATTATAGAGGAGTTCTGTATTCTGAGAACACACACATACACACAAACATACAAACACACACACACAAACACACAAACACACGTACCTTATTAACAGTCAAATACCCAGAAACTTCCAAAACCAATCTAAAGAGGAAGAATTGAAAATTCAAACTGAATACTGGGCTCTGTAGAGAATTATGTGAATGAATGTTTGATCTCATGACTACACACCTTATAAAAAGGAAAGGTTTTGTGATTCAGAATTAGTCTGAGCCTCTTTCTGTAAAGTTCCTCAATTTTTGATGTGTTCCTTTGGCTTCACTGTAATTTCCTGAGTTACATAAACTCATATTCAGGAAAACCATAGCCATATATACTGATAATTGTAGCTAGCCATAGGACTATTAGTAATAATGAATGTTTTATGAGAAGTTCAGATCTTTAAATACAGGCGAAAATTTTGCAGATATCACTTACGTCAACAGCCCCATGAAAGATCTCTTTGAACTTACCTCAAGAAGGAAGTCAACTGATAGAGCTCTACTGATAGATCAGTGACAAAGTAAAAGTACAAATAAAGGTGACACCTGAAGAAGATGGTGTTTAAAGGACTATATCATTCTCTTAACTGAGTAAATATCTGTTGTCATCCTGGATTATTTCAACAAATTGCAGCACTATTTACACTAGCCATCATCTTACTCTTTGTCCCATAATAAATTCATTTTTCTGATTTTAAAACTCAATGGTCCTTTAAGCACCTCAGCCTTCTCAATTTCAACTACCCTACTTACTACTTTGAATCCATTATCACGCAGAGTTTTTGCAAATAATGATCCCTACATCAAAATTTCTCTCTGACCACCTCTCCTTCCACAAATCCCCACTGACTCATGCTACTGAACCCACTTTTTACACAAATTGAACACTGAAACCTCTATATCCTTAGCTACTCCAAATTCTACCTGAAGTGAAGAGGAGGTACAAGATGTGGCTACCACCCTCCCACACAGATGTTTTATGTACAAACCAAAACAAATCATCTTTTAACACAAACCTGATATTCTTTTCATTTCCCCTATTGTTACAAATTATTAGAAGCTTGCTATGTGCTTCTGAGTAGTGACAATAATACATTTTAGTTTCTCTAATATAATTTTAGGCTTCAAATTTTAAGCTTTTGACATAAATCCTCATCTATTCAAACACGTTGTTTCCTATTAACTTAACAAAAGCAATGTATCAGTCAGGGTAAGCTATCTGATATAATAAAACAGCCCAATTTTCAGTAGCTTTAATCAATGAAGATTTATTTCTCCTTCACAGCACAATCGAATGAAGGTCAATGTGGTGGGATGGGGGTGGGCTTTACACTACACCATGACCTGGCCTTCTTCCCTCTAGTGGCTCTGATCACTAGGAGAATTACAAGGATGGTTTAATAGGAGAGGCCTGGGGATGGAAGGCCTCACTTCTACCTATATCACATTGTCCAGAAGTCTGTCACATGGCTTCACCTAACTGAAGGAGGCTAGGAAATGTAGTCCAGAGTGCCCAGGAAGAAGAGATATGTGTGCTGCACATTTAGTCAGTCTCTGCAACCAGTAATGAATAAATCAAAGCTCTGATAGGTAGCTTAAACACTACTGTGGAGAGAGAAGATAATAAAGAAAATGTACAACATCATGTCATGAGTGCTACAAAGAGAAATAATGCAGGGTAAGGGAACACTGGAGAAAGCCCAGAAATACTACTGTGTTTCATTAATCCTAAGAATATTTTCTTCTTCATGTTCTAACACCTCTGAAATCAGGATGCATCTTACAAAATTGTCACATTTTTGATAATTGGAAGCATTTTTCTTTCTCAGTGGTACCCAAAGTAATGATGCCTCTTACTAAAAATGGCATACAAAATAAGATTTTTTAATATAGAGTCATCAGGAAAGACCTTTCTACATTGACATGTCACCAGAGACTGAATGGAGAGATCCAACCATATTAATAACTAGAGGCAGAGAGCCCTGAACAGAGGAAATAGCATGGATGTTCAAGGAAGAGCAAAGATACCACTGTGGCTGAGTAGAATAGAGGAGGGAGACAACGGTAGAAGGGGAGGCTGGAGAAGTAGCCAAGCGACTTAGGACCTTCAACAAATTATTTCATTTCACTGAGCCTCAGTTTTTTGAACTGTGAAATAAAGACAATAATATCTACTTGATAGGAATGTGTGAAGATTAAATAACTTAATGTAGTGAAGGACACAGAGGAGCTGACATGGCACAGACATCCCCCTCTTCCCTTCCTCCCCCCCAGAAGATGAGGACCAATCCAACAATCTTTTGATCCTCTCATACTACCTCTAGCAGAGTAGTGACAATAATACATTTTAGCTTGTCAAATATAATTTTAGGCTTCAAATTTTAAGCTTATGTTAACATAAGTCCTCATCTATTCAAACACGTTGCTTCCTATTAAGTAACAAAAGCTGTACTTACAATCTTTTGGGTCTTTTTCTCACAATAAATTCTCAAAGGGAGGATCTCTAAGTGCCAAACTAGATAAAGCTCAATTTTTTTTTTCAAAGATGAAGCATTCGCTTTCTTTGTGCTTTTTTGCTTTTCTCTCTATATGTGTAAACTTGACAAGAGGAGAACAAGATGTGTGAGGAATGGGAGTACTAAATCTTGAAAAGGCTTTCCTATTTCTGTATAAAATTGTACTCCTATATCTCTCAACTTCATTGTGGCGCCCCAATTTAGTCTTCTCTCTTAGTTGTTGATTTTAATTCACTAGGAAAAAAGTTTGGGTGCTAAAATCAAACATTCTAACCAACTACACTATTGACTGAATGAAATAAAAACTTGAGCCAGTGACCTGTGTAGTGAAATTTATTTGTTATGTTTTTCTCTGAGATATTCAGGCCTGATTCCAAACACTAGATCACACTTCAGTCTTACCTTGGATATATCATTTCCAGGGACACAACATTTTACACATGAGCACTAAGAAATGCACAACTTACTACTTTAAAAATTCACCACTGTTTCTAGTTAAGAAATCTACAAAAGCCCCCTCTATGAACATTTGTTCATTCATTCATCCATTATGTATTAAAAATATATACTGAGAGCCTAACGTATACAAAAATACAAATATAGAACAAGGCTACTGCCTCCAAGAAATTGATAATCAAGCATTTGTTCACCAAAAATGTATTGTGCCATGAACTGTGCTAAGGATTTAGGAATAAAATAGCTGAATAAAACATGATAGCTGGGCTTCCCTGGTGGCGCAGTGGTTGAGAGTCCGCCTGCCGATGCAGGAAACACGGGTTCGTGCCCCGGCCCAGGAAGATCCCACATGCCGCGGAGCAGCTGTGCCCGTGAGCCATGGCCGTTGAGCCTGCGCATCCGGAGCCTGTGCTCCGCAACGGGAGAGGCCACAACAGTGAGAGGCCCGCGTACCGAAAAAAATAAACAACAAAAACAAAAAAACATGATAGCTGATCCCATGAGAGCTGATCTCATGAAATACTTCATTGCTAATGGGAAAAATATTTAAGTGAATGGTTAGAATGCAATTTTATTAATACGGAATGAATGTACAAATGAAATATGGAGAAAGTGGGTAATGCATGGTGAGCTGGACTTTTGCTCTATAATTAGAAGTGTTTGGAATGTTAGAGGAAATTTTTTTTGTAATCCTAACCATAAAGAAAACCTTAACTAAAGTAAAATTAAAAGGTGAAACTATTTAATAGTCCTCCATTCTGGAAAAGGGAGCCCTTCTACATTGTTGGTGGGAATGTAAATTGATACAGCCACTATGGAGAACAGTATGGAGGTTCCTTTAAAAACTACAAATAGAACTACCATATGACCCAGCAAACCCACTACTGGGCATATACCCTGAGAAAACCATAACTCAAAAAGAGTCATGTACCACAATGTTCATTGCAGCACTATTTACAATAGCCAGGACATGGAAGCAACCTAAGTGTCCATCAACAGATGAATGGATAAAGAAGATGTGGTACATATATACAATGCAATATTACTCAGCCATAAAAAGAAACGAAATTGAGTTATTTGTAGTGAGGTGGATGGACCTAGAGTCTGCCATACAGAGTGAAGTAAGTCAGAAAGAGAAAAACAAACACTATATGCTAACACATATATATGGAATCTAAAAAAAAAAAAGGCACTGAAGAACCTAGGGGCAGGACAGGAATAAAGACGCAGATGTAGAGAATGGACTTAAGGACACAGGGAGGGGGAAGGGTAAGCTGGGACAAAGTGAGAGAGTGGCATGGACATATACACACTACCAAATGTAAAATAGATAGCTAGTGGGAAGCAGGAGCATAGCACAGGGAGATCAGCTCGGTGCTTTGTGACCACCTAGAGGGGTGGGATAGGGAGGGTGGGAGGGAGATGCAAGAGGGAGGGGATGTGGAGATATATGTATATGTATAGATGATTCACTTTGTTATACAGCAGAAACTAACACAACAATGTAAAGCAATTATACTCCAATAAAGATGTTAAAAAAAAAAGTCCTCCATTCTGTATTTTCCGTGAATGAGATGGTTAAGCTATAGATCTGTCCCAATCTCTCAAAAAGCAGGAAATAAGAATTCTGCAATAACTGGACAATAAAAGTCAGGAAGCCCAGGACCCCAGACTGGCTCGGCTGGGTTTAATCATTGAGTGTCCTGGGGCAAAGCTGTTTAAAACCTTAATTTCTATGCTAGTAAAACAAGCGAGTTAGTTAGACTAAGTGATTTCTAAGGCGTTTTCCATTTCCAATATTTTCTGATTCTCAGCTCCTAATAGGCTGTTTTAGTGCTGAGGGTTAGCTACAGGAAGGTTTATATATCCTATTACATCAGTCATTACATCAACATAATAGTTTTTTAAGTTGCACATAAGAGATGAAGTTATGTACATCTCTATGAACAAATGTTCTATTTCATTTCTTATTTATCTGATAAAAGAGTTCTATAATCTGCCTTGCTAAGGTTCCTTTTGAAGATTATAGCTGCAGGCTATTGTAGGAATTCCTGTGTGCAGTAAATCTTTAATATAAATTATATATTAGAAAAACATTTTAATTTACTCTATGATCACTGGCCAAAATATAAGATTCAAGTTCAACAACATTACTGCTTTCTGGCATGACTGATCACAAATCATCAGTAATTTTATGAATCAATTTGGACACCAAATAAAAAGAAATTTTGGCTATCTCCACAAATCAGTGTTTAAGATTTACATTCCAAGTGATTATATATTTCATTTATATTCTGATGGAGGCTCAGATTTATTTCAGACATAGACATTCTACTCTGATAAAGGAACCATCTGATCATAATGGTCTAGTAAAAAGACCGAAAGCCTTACTTGGTTCCTTTCCCAAACTTTTTTCTTATTTTGCATTTTACTTAAATTATTCCTTTGGGAAACCAAATTTTAAAATACATTACTATAAAAAATAAATAAATAACTAAAATAAAATAAATTACTACTCTCTGACGTTTTCCCAACAAACTAAATTGTCAAATATTTCTGTGAGATATATTTATAGAAATGTTTATAAGCAAAACTAATGGACCAGAAAAAAACAAGTTGCTAACAAATTCTATGTTTAATGATGAGATACAAAAATGTGAAACTTTTAGGAAAAGGAAGAAAAGTAGCGGAATTTATCTAGTTTTCCTAATTTGGCTTAGATTTTAAATAAAGAAATATGATATTATAATTTAGCAACTGGACTAAAACAAGACACCTAAGTTCTTGTCCTAATAATGCCTCAAATCTAAGGATTACAGAGTGAGTTTCATTATGCCTTTTTACAGCTTTTCAAAATAGTTTCCATAGAGGTGTATATATGTACATTAGTTTTAAATGACTGATCAATTTAATCTCAAACTATTTTCATAATACGCTGAATAGCCCAGTAGATGAGATTCCTATTTCTTACTTTAACAATGAACAACTTCAGAAGGATGCCCTTGGTAATGACGAGAAAATTGCTTTAGACAATGTATAATATCAAGAGTAAAAGAAGGTGAAATATGGAAAAAATGAAGTTGGATTTTTAACCAGAGAAAATGTAAAATCTGAAGTGGCTAAGACTTTAAATTAACAAACATTTCCCCACTGTATTACTCATACCCCTTGACTCCCCACCCCCATCCCCAATTCAGCAGCAACAGCAGTCATTGCCTCAAGAAGAAGAAAAAGAAGATTTATTTCTGGTTTCTGAATTTCAAAAACTTGGAATCAGAGGACAGAAGGAAAGGATTATTATGATGAAACAATCCACAAGAATCCTAGTAAAGCTAAAAAATTAGCTAGAGAATAATAAGGTTCCTAGGACTGAAAAGATCAGTGGTGACAGAGAGTGCCTAAACACCTAGGTCCATGTGCATTTGGCTGAGTCTGTGCTCCAGTTACTGGGCAAGGCCCAGGAAGCAGCAAAAATCCAGGGTTTCCCACATCTCCTGTGCTGCACATGAGATGGCTCTATGACGTAGGTAGGCAGTCTTCAGATGGTGTCCTAGAGATCCCTGAGTTTCCAGGTGTAGAAATGACCCAGAGAACCAGCTGCTTGGTAAAGGATAAGGAAGGATCCAGAAGTAACCAGAAAGACCAAAGAGGAATGAGGTCATTCCATCTAATGTTGATGTGGGCACCTGATATTATAAAGGACCACATGTGGTCTCCCAATGATTTGCCTTATGAAAGTCTGCTGGAACTTATATTCAGTCCCAGATAAAGGCAGTTCCTGAGAAGGAATGCCACAGTGACTGAAATTATGGTTCTATCTTTCTATTACATTGAGTCTCAAATTAGAAATGTTAAATTTTATAGAAAAATAAAGTTAATATTTTGTACAACTCTGTTTTTTTGGACTGATATCTATACCTGCTAAATGGGATGAACCCTCTCTGATTCTAACTTAGGTCATGCATTGGCCTCAAACAAGAGCCTAAGTGGGGGTGGTACAAGACTGGAGCAGGGGAGTGGAGGAGAGGAGCAACAGTGACCCTGCTCTAATTCTGCAGCTCTCCCTCTGCCTCAACCTCAGAGCTCCTACACATGTACTTTTGTGTGCCTGTGGCTGGGCTGTAGCCAAATTTTGGCTTAAGCATTTTACAGACATTATGTCTTCCCTCACTGCAACCTTTTTCTCATTGATAGGGTAGAGGTGAGGAAATGGAAGTTTAGAAAGTTACACAGTCATTCAAGTTCACACACTTACTAAGTGAAGATCTGAACCTGAGTCTCCCCAGCTCTGACACTATTTCTAACCCCCAGGCTGCCTGCAATAACAGGGTGCAGATTCAATTTTCAAGGAAATGTAACTGAGGGGAAATAGTACTAGAACTAGATTTGAGAAGAATCAGATTTTTCCACAGCAGTGTGTAAAAGGGGACTTCTGACTTTGTGGAGAGGATAATGCCAGGGAAGGGGATTTTTTCCATTTACCCATACAGTCAACAAATATTTTTGAGCACCTGTGATATGCAAGATATTGTACTCCAACTACAAATCCCCACTATGGAAGGCACTCTAGTGCCAGACCCTTACTCAGGGTACACACTGCGAACAATGCTCATCCCTTCTCTCATTGTTCTGCTCTGGAAACCAGAACTGCTTTACAACACCTGGAGTGAGCAGGCAGGGGGAACAGGGAGCATACTCACTGCTCTGAGGAAGGAGGAGAACTGATGACTTGTCTCCTAACTAGTCTCCCTGCCTCTAGTCTCTCCCCTCCTTCCACCCATTCTTCCCTCTTTCTGCCAGGAAATATTGTTTCTAATACATATATTTTACCAGTTAAAGTACACCCCTTAAATATACCACTTGCTTGCCAGATCCCATACAATGAAGTTCACAGTCTAGCATGAGTTCAAGGCCCTTCTCTATCTTTCCTGACCTCCGTCCTCCAACCTGTCCTGTTTTTCAACTACACTACACTACACTACTCTACTCTCTTTGTGCAAGCTGTATCCCATTGCCTAAATCTCTTCCCAATCTTCTATTTTGTGCATTCCTCAAATGTCCCCAAATTCTAATTCCTCTAGGAAATCTTTCAGGAGCCCTCTCTGCTTGTGAAATTAATAATTCCTTCCTCTGATTCTACATAGCAATTTCTTCACATTTCTACAAAAACACTTATCTCATTTGTTATGTCAAATGGGCAATACTGATCAGAGGGAGGATTCAGAGGGAAATAATCCATGGGATTGGAGGAGGTGAAAGTATCAGAGTTAGAAGAAATGGAATGTGTGAAGTCAGTGAATTCAGAGGAACACATACAGGTCAGAAAGACCCTGTAGAGGAATAGACTAAAAATAAAAAGAGGGAGAAGCTGAAGAATATTTACAAACATATGACCAGAAAATTAGGGTCCCCAAGAATACTATTATACCCCATTGAAATTCTCAAAGTCCACATTCAGTTTTCTTAGTAACAGACATCTGTGCCATGCCACAAGCATTAGGATGGGGAAAACCACATGCATGCAAATAAATTAATAATGAGAGGTGAAGCTATATAGAGTCTAGTTATCCTCACCTTTTGGTGAAGATCTGGAGAGAGGTTTGGAAGGGTTTGTGCAAAAAAACCCAGTTAGATCCTGAAGGATGAATTTTGGATCATATAGTATAATATAGCTCATTTCAGTCTGCAATCTCAAGATATTTTCTGGGAACAGTGCATACATATTGTTTCTCCATGTGCTTTGTTTATGTGGATAATAAGTCAAGTATTTCTTCCAATCCATGATGTCTCATCTATTCTACTCATCAGCCTCACTGCCTGGAAAAAACTTTTAAAGTAAATTTTGACTTAAACATTGTACACACATTATTTCTTTCCTCACTGCAACTGGGAAATTGCATAAGTCCATTTCCCAGTGACCTAAGTTAGGTTGGGGATTGGAAAAGTTATGTCAACTCACTAAGATTTCTCAAGGAATCAAACTGGCACTTGGGCAGGGTGTGTGCTGGTCTCTGCAGAGATACTGGTAACACAACTTGACCCACACTGAGGGAATTGTAGGGAGACTAGAATAGTGCTTAGCATGAAAAATGAAGGAATAGACTAATCCAATCTCCATAATGGGGTATCTGAAAAGAATGCAACATTTAAACCAGTAAAAGTTTGACTTATTACAGCAACAGAGTCAGAAATGGACAGAAACTTTCATGGCCCTGAAAGAATCTGGGGATAGATGCATGAATGAATAGAACTGGAGTCATCTCTGAAAATGGAAGAAAGGGGAAAGTTGCCCAAGTGCTACAACCAGAAGGTGCTGAGTGAAGCAAAAAGGACCAGGGAGAGAAGAAACCTTGCAGAAATCTAGTAGATCATTACGGTAAACTCTGTCTGGGCCATCTGAGTACTGGAAGTGCAGAGTAGCAGTTAACCCAGGGCAAGTAGTAGTCATGCCATGTCACAGGGAGAGTTTCAAGGATAAAATAAGGAAAGGTTTTTGCTGCTCTCTTCCTAGTAACCAAGAAAGAAAGTGGTTGTAAATAGTATTGGTTGGCCAAAAAGTTTGTTCAGATTTTTCCACAAGCGCTTACAGAAAAACCAAACGAACTTTTTGGCCAACCCAACAGTATGCCAACTATGACCACTGGAACCCCTGTCTCTATGTCAAGGCTGTCTCCCTGGGTATTGTTGAGACCCTAGGATGATGAGTCAAAGATGATGATCAGAATCTCTAGCAGCTGATCTAGGCCTTGCATCTGGATCACTGGACTGCCCTAATCAAGAACATCAAAGATGAGAGGGTGGCTAAAGAAGGTGACACACCTCATAAGATAGCCTGCCTCTTTGACAAGGGACCTGCCTAAACAAGAATACAGAAGAAATCTCTGAGAACTGTAGCAATAAAAGGCTAAAAACCAAGGGAAACTGGATGAATGCCAAAGGTTTTAAGAGGTGAGAGTGGAGCAATGCTGTGCTTTTATTGATTCTCTCAGAAGGAACAACCTAAAAAAAGGTTGGTTTCAGTAAAGTGTTTTAAAGTAAAAAGTTTTGAAACTCAAAGTGTAATGTTAGTTACAAGAGAAAACCTTATGCTCTAAGAAACTTTTTTTTTTAATGTGTGTGGCTTAAATCTCTCTCCTTGCAGATAACAAACTAGCCTTTCAGACAGCGTGAATGTACAAAAGGGAGCCAAATGGGTTCAAATTAATCTTCAGGGTTTCATTGCTTTGAAATGGAAACATTTCCATTAGTAAAAATACAGTGAATTATTTCTGAAACTTCTTTGTAAAACAAACCAGGTAGAAAGATCAGAATTTGGGCTATGCTTATAAGAATTGTTAAAGCTATGTATTTTGTTTTTACTTCCAGGATGGACCTTTGTTCCCAAGTATATTGAAATGAAATGATCTTGAAACAACTGATCTGTTGATCTCGTGTTATAAATCGACCTGTGTTTTAAAATTACTATTTTTTCTGTGTTTGGCTTAAGTGTTTTTTAGAAAGGTGACTCATTAAATAGCACTACAAAAATGGGTAAAGGTAGAAAACCTTCCTCTAGCACAGAAATGCAATGGCATTATATGTTTAATGATGGTTATCCAAGAATTATTCTTCAAGGCTGAAGTTTTGGGAGAAAATTCTTTGAAGATTATTTTGCAATCCTGTTTCAAGCTAGGGAATCTGTGACTTCTAAGTTAAAAGGAGTCCTGGTCAGCCTTCCCACCATCTGTAATAAAATATGATGTTTAAGAGATTTACAACTACAAATTGGAAAGGCCCTTTATTTGGGAAATTTAAACTATTAAAAATTAAAACCTTTAAGTTAATTTAAAGTTAAAGAATATAAAGATGGTAGAAATGTATATTACAATAAAATAGGTAAGTTATATTTTATTTTAATTTGAGGATTTCTTTAGCTGATTTTCCAAATGAATAGATAAGTGTCTTTTTTTGAAAAGAGGGAAATAGATTAATTTGTATGGGATTTAATTTTTTTATTTTTAAATAATTTTATTCTAGTGGCTTAAGTTTTTTTGGTTTACACCGAAAAATAACTTTAACCTATAAATTGAAAATGATAACCCTCATCACCCAAAAGAATTTAGAAAAATTTACTGACAGAACAGGTCACTGACAGTTTTAGTAAACATAATAATATGAGAAACTGGGGCTTCCCTGGTGGCGCAGTGGTTGAGAGTCTGCCTGCCGATGCAGGGGACACGGGTTCGTGCCCCGGTCCGGCAAGATCCCACATGCCGCGGAGCGGCTGGGCGCGTGAGCCGTGGCCGCTGAGCCTGAGCATCCTGAGCCTGTGCCCCGCAAGGGGAGAGGCCACAACAGTGAGAGGCCCGCATACCACAAAAAATAAATAAATAAATAATAATAATATGAGTAACTGAAAAGTACTATATTTTGAAAGATGAAATTCTAATATTAGAATACATAGCATGATTGGAAGTTATGATATGTTTTAGCTAGAATACAAATGTGTTTTTTAAAAAATTAATATAGGATACAGCTTTACTGTAACCTTTATTCGTTAATTAAAGCTTGCTTTATGCTAGGTCCTATCACCTCATTTGCATTCAAATGCATTATATATATATATATATATATATATATATATATCGGAGAACAAGGTAAGCTTGATTTTACTAGTTAATATGATCTTAATACAACTACATTACACTAATATTTTTATCAAAATTTTTTGTCTCCAAAGAGTTTTTTTATAGAATGTCTCAATTTATATATATTATTTTCTTATGTATGTTGAGAAAATAACACTGATCCTTTCTGCTAACTTTATGATTAAAATATAACTGCCAAAATTAAAATGTAGTCATAATTTAAATAGGAAAGCTAGCATGGTGCTGTGGTTAAAAAAACAGGTTTTGAGGTCAATTTGTCTAGATTTAAATTCTGTCTCCTGTAGTTACTATTGACCTGATATGGAGTAATCTTTATAAGCATCATTTTCTTTTTTTTTTCTTTTTCTTTTTTTTTTTAACGTTTTTATTGGAGTATAATGGCTTTACAATAGTGTGTTAGTTTCTGCTTTATAACAAAGTGAATCAGTTATACGTATATGTATATCCCCATATCTCTTCCCTCTTGCATCTCCCTCCCTCTCACCCTCACTATCCCACCCTTCTAGCTGGTCACAAAGCACCGAGCTGATCTCCCTGTGCTATGTGACTGCTTCCCACTAGCTATCTATTTTACATTTGGTAGTGTATATATGTCCATATATACACTACCACTCTCTCACTTTGTCCCAGCTTACCCTTTCCCCTCTCCGTGTCCTCAAGTTCATTCTCTAGTAGGTCTGCCTCTTTATTCCCATCTTGCCCCTAGGTTCTTCATGACCTTTTTTTTTTTTTAGATTCCATATATATGTGTTAGCACATGGTATTTGTTTTTCTCTGTCTGACTTACTTCACTCTGTATGACAGACTCTAGGTCCATCCACCTCACTACAAATAACTCAGTTTCGTTCCTTTTAATGGCTGAGTAATATTCCATTGTATATATGTGCCACATCTTCTTTATCCATTCATCTGTCGATGGACACTCAGGTTGCTTCCATGTCCTGGCTATTGTAAATAGAGATGCAATGAACATTGTGGTACATGAGTCTTTTTGAATTGTGGTTTTCTCAGGGTATATGCCCAGTAGGGGGATTGCTGGGTGGTATGGTAGTTGTATTTTTAGTTTTTAAAGGAACCTCCATACTGTTCTCCATAGTGGCTGTATCAATTTACATTCCCACCAGCAGTGTATGAGGGTTTGTATGAGATTTAATTTTTAAAAGAAGTTATATAACAAAAAAGGGGCAACATATTAGAAAATTACATTCAAGCATAATGACTAGACACTTTCCAATCTGGAAATCATACTAACACAGACAATAATTTAACTACTTTCATGGTGCTATGAGATTTGACTTAGAGTGACATGGAAGCTCACTCTGCATTGTCCAGAACCCTTAGTTAAGACCTCAGATTCCTGCATTCTCCCAGTGGGAAGGGCTGCACCTGAACTCAGCTCCCCAAACTTCTGACTCCCTTCCCCCAAGCAGAAGGGTCTGAAACTTCCCACATGCTCAGAGTTCTCCAGGTCTACGGCAGTTAGATTTCACAGAAATCTCCTGATGACATCTAAATTCAGACTATCTGGCACCCAAATAATCTGTAACTCCCCCAACCCCACTCCCAACTGACAAGATTGCTTTCATGCCTTTCCTATAAGGAGGAAGGGTTCCTAGCCTGGAATGTTACTCTCCTACACCTTGCCCCTGCCCAGCTTGCTTCTCTGGATGGGGGTCTGTGTGCCCCTTCATACTGGCTCGTGGGTTCTAAATTTCCCAGTAAACTTTTTCCTTAACCTATACCAAATGATGTTGAAAATTTGACCTTAACTATCTGTTTTTGTACACAGTGGACAATGACAGTCTTTGGTGAAGGGTCTATACAATAATCACACTGGCATGGAAAGAATATAGATTATTTCCTTGCCATTACCTGCACAACTACAGTGGTTCCTCATTATTCAGATTCTATATTCACAAATTCCCCTACTCACTAAAGTTTATTTGTAACCTCCAAATCAATCTCATTACTGTCTCATGGTCATTCATGAACATACACAGAATAGAGAATAATTTGAGCTGACTGACATGTTCCCAGATGAGGTCATACAAGGAAACCTTTGCCCTTCTGTTTCCTTGTTTCCTCTCATACTGTAAACAACTGCCTTTTTTGTGGTCTATTCAGAGTCATGTGTTTTGCATTTTTGTGCTTTTTCATGGTGATTTTGCTGTTTAAAATGGCCCTCAAGCATAGTGCTGAAGAGCTACCTAGTGTTCTTAAGTGCAGAAAGGCTGTGATGTGCCTTATGAAGAAAATACATGTTAGATAAGCTTCCTTCAGCTGTGAGCTACAGTGCTGTTGACCAAGAGTTCAATGCTAATGAATCAACAATATGGCACATTTAGAAAAAAAATAGGCAATTTGCTGATCTGTACATGAGGTCACCCTGGAACTGCTAAACTAATGTCTATAGTATGTGATGAAGTTATGGAAAAGCAGCTAAATTTGTGGATTTATCAGATGAAAACTGATTTTAAAAGCACAGCAGACAGCAGTGTTGTGAGGCTGAAAGTCAAAGAAATACATGGTCATGATACCTAGGGTCAGGAAAATGTTAAACCCTCCTTAGCTAGTGCTGGCTGCTTGCATGTTTCAAAAGGCAATAAAGAGTGAAAAATGTTAAATTTGCAGGTAAGACAGGTTCTGCAGATCAGGAAGCTGTGGAAAAATTTTTTAAATAACTGCTAAGTGTCATACAGGAAAGGGTTACATGGAAAAGCAGGTTTTCAATGCCAGTGGGACTGACTTGTTTTATAAGGACATTGGCAAAAGAACCTATATAATGCAAATAGCATTTAGGTTGATGAAACTGCTTGACCAAAGGCTCACTGAAATCTAACTCTTTATTTCCCACAGGAGCAATAGTTCAGTATTTGATAATTCAGTGTTTGTGGTGACTTTATAGAAGATTATTACTATAAATAAGGAGATTAGACTGCATTAGGGTCGATACAGTAAGGAAATGGTTTTCATTTAAATGGAGAGTTCTGAAATGGTCAATGTTTGAGGATCAACAGAAACAGGAGAGTTGCTAAGTACAGTCTGTCTTTATGAAACAAGAGCAATCCGTCAACTCTGACCTCTTTCCCTCTCTCTTGTCTAATGGGTGTTTCTCAACCCTTTGATACTCAGAGGGAGCTGGGACTATTCCTGCAATACAGGCAATCACAAACAGTATGTAATTTTCTGAGGATGTACAGATGCTCCTGCACTACTGAAAGGCTAATCTCAATGGAGGTGTCTTGTGTGGGAAAGTCCAATCACTGATTCTGGCAGCCCTGGTGTCCTTCAGATCTGGAATTCTCTGTGTGAGAGAGGAAAAAAATACAAATGCAAAACAGAAGAAATTAAATAAAAACTCTGTAGTCCTGAATTTGAATTCAAAGAATTAGTATGAACTGATAGGTGTTTTAATTGAAGTATAGTTGATTTACAATGTTGTGTTAGTTTCAGGTGTACAGCAAAGTGATTCAATTATACATATTTTTTATCATAAGATATTGAATATAGTTCCATGTGCTATATAATAGGTCCTTGTTGTTTATCTATTTTACATATAGTAGCATGTATGTGGTAATCCCAAACTCCTAATTTATCCCTCTCCCACCCTTTCCCCTTTGGTAACCATAAATTTGTTTTCTATGTCTGTGGGTCTATTTCTGTTTTGTAAATAAGTTCATTTGTATCATTTTTTAAGATTCCACATATAAGTTATATCATATGGTATTTGTTTTTCTCTGACTTACTTCACTTAGTATGATAATCTCTAGGTCCATTCATGTTGCTGCAAATAGCATTATTTCATTTTTTATGGCTGAGTAATGTTTCATTGTATATATATATGACATAATCATTTTATTTTTAGGAGGAGAACAGGAGGTTGAGGAACAGGCAGAGGAGAATGAGGAGGACAAATAGGAGAAATATAAAATAACATATACACACACATTTGTATATATATACAAGTAACTATATGCATGTATGTATATGTGTGTATACATATACACATACACACACAAACACACACACACATATATATGCTCTCTCCACAGAAAAGCTCTATTAACAACGGCAAACCCGGAAGCAATATGCATCCATTAGTGCCCAGGTTACATTACAAACTTATACTGCATAAACAGACCAAAATCTGAAACTTTCTACAATCATCAATTCTTATAGCTATAATTTAGAAATTTAAAACATAATACTAGGGCTTCCCAGGTGGTGCAGTGGTTGAGAATCCGCCTGCCAATGCAGGGGACACGGGTTCAATTCCTGGTCCGGGAAGATCCCACATGCTGTGGAGCAGCAAGCCCGTGAGCCACAACTACTGAGCCCGTGTGCCGCAACTACTGAAGCCCATGCTCCACAACGAGAGAAGCCACCGCAGTGAGAAGCCCACGCACTGCAACAAAGAGTAGCCCCCACTCATGGCAACTAGAGAAAGCCCGCACACAGCAACGAAGACCCAACACAGCCAAAAATAAATAAATTAAATAAATTTTAAAAAAACCATAATACTAAGTACTTTTTTAATTCAAGAGGAAATATAAATGAAAATTATGAAGATGTAGAACCAACAGTTATATCATCACATACTGAAATCTGTGGAATGCAGCCAAAGTAACATTCAGAGGGACATTTATAACCCAAATGCATTTATTATTAATCAAGAAGAACTGAAAGTAAATGACATAAGCTTTTGATTTAATAAACATGAAAGAAAGGACAAAAGAATATTAGACACAGAGATTCACCACAAGATCCCCCTTCAAGGAAAGACTTCCTGCTCAGGAACGGAAAGGAAGTGTGGTCAGCAGGCAGCCTCTAGCTGCCAGCTTCTTCAGGGTCTCCCTCAGCTACAAAGAGCCCCCTTGTCTGAGGCCACATTTTCCCACAGTAGCCTTCACCTGATGACTGAGGGAGGTGGGGTATAAAGACCCATTTGATCCAGTGAGGACCAACTCTGATGGGCAATTCCTGTGCTGCTCCAAGGACAATGGTGCTTCAAGGACAAAGACAACCCTGCCTGAAAAAGTGTCAGCGTTACACCCCCTACCAGACTCTTAATCACAGTCCCCACCATGTTGCGATGGTTACGAAATTCCTGAGCCCACCTGGGTGACGCCCACCTGGGCAATGGGACACGTCCCAAATAAGGAAAGGCATCTGCCCTGTCCCACTCCCTCCCTATAGAAGGAAGGTATATGTGCCTCGACCAATCAGTAAATGAAATTTTCACCTCAGACCTTTCCTTTGTTTTCTGGCTATAAAAGCTGATCAATAGCACATGTTCGGCTCTACTCTCCCAGACTACTAGGAAGTCTGCCTGCTGTTCTGGCAGTGACCCTTCCCTCTAATAAATTCTATCTTCTTTACATGCTGCTTTATGTCTGGAAGTTCTTTTCCAACCTGTATTTGGACCACGACAATTCCCACATGTGAGCTCCTGACAGGTTGGCCAAGGCTTTGTTAGTAGAATTATGCTTGTCTCAGAAATGAATTGGGGAGCATCTCATCTTTTTCTATGCTTCAAAACAGCTTGTCTTTTTTTTAAGGTTTGGTAGAACTCACTCCATCTAGGCCTGATACTTTGTTTTGGGAGTAGATCGGCTAGTTTTATGTTTATTAGTCCATTTTTTCTTCCTAAACTAACTCCTTCTTGTCCTGCCAGTTTTAGTCTTTTTGCTTGTTTGTTTTGCAAGGGAGGGGAGCACATAGAGAAAACACTGCATTTCTTCTAGTTTGTAAAATGTATTAGCATGAAGTTGACTATATCTGTCTCTGTAGTTTTGCCCCCTTTTTAATTCTTTATGTTGTTCACTTGTGCCCTTTATAAATTTTTGTGGTCAGGTTTACCTAAATTTTATCTATTTTATTTTTTATTTTTATTTTGTAAAGACTCAACTTTTTGATCTATTATTTGTATCTACTGTGAACTGAAGGGAGACAAAGTAGTATTGGGCAGAAGGAGAAATAGTGAAATTTTAAAGGCATCCCATTAAAGCTGGGAATAAGACCAGGATGACACAGCCATTCTACTGTTCGACATTGTAATATTAGCTCCAGCTAATGCAATAAGATCTGGAGCAGGAATTAATGAATAATAAATGAAGAGGTATAAGGGATATAAAGATTGGAAAGTAAAGATAAAACTGTCAATTTTTGCAGACAATGTAACAGTCAATCTAGGAAATACAAGAGAATCAAAGGACAAACTTACAATAGAAACAGAAACAACAAAGTAATTAGGAAGAAATCTAACAGGAAATGCAAGACATTTATGGAAAATGCTAAAAAACTCTTCTGAAATATATAAAAGAGTTTACTAAGGGAAAATATAACATATTTATAGGCAGGAAGGTTGCTTATTGGAAGGATATTAATACTCCCAGGATTAATTTATCAATTCAATGTAATCCAATCAAAATACCATAAGAGTTTTCATCAAGTTTTTGACAAACTTTTCTTAAATGCACAATGAACAAGAAAAGCCATAATCATTTTTAATACAAATAAGAGATATCTATCTATACCAGCTAGATATCAAGACAAATTCTAAAATTAAAGTAATTAATATAATATGGTCTTTGTGCAGGAACAAATAGATCAATGGAACACAACACAGCATCCTAAAACTGAATCATGTATGTAAATAAGGGAATATAAAATATAATAAATGTGGTAACTCAAATCATGCTAATTGCCAAACTCAGAATATTCCCCTAAGTATAAAAATATGAGAGAAAAATATGACTTTGAGATAGGGATGATCTTCTTCAGCATAACACAAGAAAAGAAGTCCTAAAGTTAAAAAAAAGAATTCTGTATTTTTAAGGATAGTTTAAACAAAGTAACAAAACAAGAAGCAAATATTTACAATACATATAATAACCTAAGGATTAGCAACTTGAGTATATAAAGAACTTTAAATCAATCAGAAAAATACAAAGAAATCTGCTCCCCCCACTGCAAAATGAGAAGTTCACAGAATAGGAAACATAAATGGCAATGCACATGAAAGAAAGAATTCCAAACCCAATGGTAATCATAGAAATGCATATTAAAACAGCTCTCCAAAATGACAAAAATTTAAATTTTGCTATTAAGTATTGGTGAGGATGCATAAAATGCATCATACACTGCTGACTGAGAGCATAAACTGGTAGAGCCCCTAAAGAGGACAATTTTCAGTGTCTATTCAAATATAAAATGGCACACAACTTACATCCAAACGGTGCCATTATCTCACCTAGAGACTTACACATATGCTCTAGAAGATGTGCTCAAGGCTGCTCGCAACAGACTGTGATAAAGAAAAATTGGAAACTACTTAAAGGTCTATCAATAGGGAAAGAGGGACCATAACCACACTATGTAATATGTAGCAGTTAAAATAAAAAATATATTAATAGTATGAATTCAAATATATCTTTTCTAAGGCATATTGTGAAATCAAAGCAAGTTGTAGATAAACACCAAAAAACAAAACTATATGTCTGTATGTATGCATATTTATTTTGGTAAATTCAAAGAAAAAAATCTGGGAGGAATACATCAAAGGGATAACAGAGTTTATTTCTGGGAAGAGGGTAGTGAATAATAATTTAGGGGTAGTGGTGAGGTAGGCAAAATAATGGGTCCCCAAAATGTCCATGTCCTAATTCCTGGAACCTGTGAATATGTTAGGTTACATAACAAAGGGGGATTAAGATGCTAATCAACTGACCTTAAAATAGAGATAGTATTATTCTGGATTATCCAGTGGGCCCAATGTAATTACAAAGGTGGAAGAGGCAGAAGAGAGAGAACCAGAGAGATAGAAGCATGAGAAGGATTTGGCTTGATGTTGCTGGTTTTGAAGATGGAGGAAGGGGCCACAGGTCAAGGAATGTGGGTGCCCCTAAAAGCTGGAAAAGGCAAGGAAATGAATTCTCCCCTACAGAGAGAATTGTGTTCCTCCAAAAGGACCACAGCCCTGCCAACACCTTGGTTTAACCCTGATGAGACCCATTTCAGACTTCTGACCTCCAGAACTGTAAGATACACTTGTAATGTTAAAGCCACTAAATTTGCGCTAATTTGTTATAAAAGAGAGGAAACTAATAAAAGCGGTAAAAAAAAACACTTTTGTCTTGCCTGTAATATGTCAGTTTTTAAATACAGAAAACCAATTTATGTGTCATTTCAAATTATGTGTAAATTTATTTATGTGCAATTTCTTTTTTTTAGATAAAAAAAAGAAAAGGTAGTGGCTAGATGTCACTGGGTGGTGCTCATTATGCAGTTATTATTATTATTTTATGCTTATTTGTTTTGTTTGTTCATTTAATGCTAATGCAACATGATACAAATTGGCACTGATTATCATAAAAGAGGAATATCAGCCTAAGCAGTGAAGGAGTTTTGAGGTTCATTCTGAAGACTTGTGCACTCTGCAGCTGGTCTCCAGACACAACAGCTCATTGTTTTTAAGCTTCACATCTCAATATCTATTAAACTAAACCATGTGAAAAATTAAGTAGTGTTGTATCATTTAGTTTCTTTGCCAGCAAAAAACAAGTTACTAGGAAAAAAAATTTTAAAGACCACATGCAGTTTAAGAACATGGAAACATTTTGGCTCATTCACCTTTTCTCAACACTTGGATGTTAAGCAAGGAACAAAGACAAATACAGATCCAAATGCTTTAGTGAACAAGTGGTGCTGGTTTTTAGCATCATCACAATCTATCCCCACTCTGAAGTTATAACTTGAGTAGCTGCTGTGCTTTGTGAGGCTTCAACCTAATTCACCTGATAACTACAATTACCAAATCTAGGCTTTGCTGACTACAGGGTTCAAAAGAACAGCATGGAAGGAAGACCTACTGAGATCTTCAGAATCTATCAATAAGCTCTTGAAGTAGTTTAACAGCTGAAAAAGGAATACAGTGTTTGTCATTTATACATGTATGCAAGACTTCTATTCTCCTTATTTTCAAAAACTACTTGAGAAAAGTCACAAATATGCAAGTAGAAACCAAACAATTTGCTAAAAGAAGAGTGATAGATGTTACTATACTAATTTGAGAGGAGTTAGTGAACTTGGGAGCACTGTATATACTCTGGATTTCCTGGCAGCTAAAACAAAAAGGAAAAAGCTCTGAAATGCATAACAGCAGTATTAGGAATGTTAATTTCTTTCCAATTTTCTTATTGTATTGTAGAAGAAATCATGCCAGTCATTTTTTCAGAAATAAAATTTCACTTGGCACTAATGTTAAGGAAGAATTTATGGCATACACCTATAAATGAGAAACACTGGGTAAATCAATGTATACTTTTGTCAACCAAGTAGCCATCTATAAAACTGACAGCATACATGATACTAAATCTGCACTCTATGAAATTATTTCTCCAGGGTGTTGGGATAATACCATTCAGCTATATTGTTTTCTGATGAACTAACTTTAGTATGATGGAGAAGGTAGACAAATTAGAGAAAAAGATAATTTGTTCACTAAGCAGTTTTTCAAATATAAGATTCATAAATTAGTTTTAGGAATTCATGGCTGAATTCCCTTATTAGTGCTTTAAGTGCCAATATTCTGTCTTGTGAACTAAATAGGGCTTCGTATATTTTAGAGAATAAGTATGAGGGACAGAGTTCTTGCTCAGCTATGGAAATGCATGGGCAAAACTGATAGCAGGCAAACTTCATGCGTATACACTAACTTTAGAAGTAATTATAGTAAGCGTTAACAATTTTCCTTAGAAAAATTTTTTGAAACTTCCTAGGCAGTTATCTTAAGTATGTGATTAAAACCTTCAAGGTTTGTGTTATATATTTGGAAGAAACAATTTTGGAATGGGTAGTGTACATCCAATATTCCTTTCCCAACAGCCCTGGATATCCAATTTAGGGATCCATGTAGTTCTAAGAATGGTTATTTTACCACTTTCAACTCATAACTCAGGCTGGCCAATTAGCACTGTCCATTTCCCTGGCCATAGTAATTGTTCAGGAGTGGGCATGTGACCCAATCCAGATCAATTAGAGTGAACCTCAGGGCTGTGCTTGCATTATTGGAACTAATGTGCTCTTTTCAAATCCTTTTCAAAGCTGTGGTATGTGATTGCAAGACTGCAAACCATGAGGTCCATTTTTACTATTATAAAGAAACCTAGCCTGAAGGTGAAACAGACACAAGCAGGAGGACAGAGTCAAAAGAATCACAGAGAAATGGATCTGGACATCTGATGACATCATGGGCCTCTGGATCAAACCATTCCATCCAATCAAACAACTAGATTTTTCAGTTTCATGAACCAGTAAATTTCCTTATTTAATAAGCTACATTAAATTATATTTTCCATTATTTGTGAACAGAAGCATTTGCTAACTTTTTATTTCAGTTGTTATCAAAGAACCTATACTACCCATTAAAAGAAAATTAAAAACCTTTATGGCCTATTTTTAAATTGGACTATAGTCTGATGGGCCTACAAAGATAAGTTAGGAAGAAAAGTATTCTCAGGTAGCTCAGTGGAAGACCTTCTGGTTGGGGTTCATTTGGATTGTCCATTTACGTATGAGAAAATGTGTGACAAAATCAACGATTTCAGTTTTAATATAGCTAAAGCTTTTCTGCTCTCTTCTGACAATAATTAGTAAACAGATTCAGTTCCTTCTTAAGAGGTTAGAATAACAAATCCATATTATTAATCTAGAAAATGTTGTTTACCTTTACTTTGCCGTAACTGGTGACATGGATACTTTGTACTTCATAAATGAGTCAAAATTTTTCAATATTCAAGGATTAAAGGCAGTGTAATTAAAGAATAGCCTTTTCCTATGCCAAATTCCCACTGAAATGAATAACAGAATATACAAATTGTGCATCCACTTTGCAAAACAAAGGTGAAAGCTATTCATGTGCCTGAAAGTTGGAAGAATTTCTACTAGATATATACCAGTAGTCTGTGGAAGGCATTGAGGGATGACACACAAAACTCTCTACTTAGAGGATGCGGCATGTTCACAATAAAAACCAAGAGAATTCTGAAGATATCCCCCTGCCTCAGACATCCCACAACTCAAGGCTTTGGTCCAAGAGTCCTTGACTAACAACACTGAGACAATGGAATGATACTAGGAAGCCCTGAAATTTCCTGTGCATATTGATGACCAGCCCAAATACAGTAGAGACACTCAATGAATAAATTAATGATATGAGCAAAAATCATGAAAAACACTTTGGACACTACAAAATGAAATTTAAGATTAAATTCAAGTTTTTCCATCTCAGAGAAAAGGAAATAAAGGTAAAAAGAGAAAAGACAAATGACAAAACTAGGGAATCAATTTATAAATATCCACGATTATTTAAAAAGAAAATAGTAGAAAGAGCAGAAACGAGATTCAAATAATAGTGAAAATCCTTCAAGTAATTGAAAAAAATTATGTTTCATAAAAAACTGTTATTTACAATCCCCTGAGGAATTTTAAGAAGGGTTCTATTGTTGGATAATGAATAATCCCATAGAAAGTGCAAGTCTTCTGTTCACAGAAACGGATAATAAAAAGACATGGGGATGAGAAAACATGTTGGATGAAGCAAAGGCTGGAGTCAGTGAAACAGGGAAACCAAAGTAGCTGAGAATTGAGAGAAGAAAAAAGATCTCAAATGAGTATTTGGGAGTAAAATGATGTACCTTCCATAATATAACAATTTTCCTCATTTCCGCACTAAAAAATTGATAAAATGTATATTGTTCACTAGTGCTTTGGGGGCATTATGAGACAATGCATTGTGCTCGCATCCTGCCTCAAGGTTAGTGTGAGGCAAGAATGGAGTCACATCTAGACTGCACACAAGGAACTTTCTTGCTCTAAAGAAAAACTTTGGACTAAAAATTCAAAAGCTACATCATATTTGTGATAAACTAACTGAAAAGAATAAAATATGTAGGCCAATTCTTTTGGAATTTACAAAAATTCAGTAAGCTTTGAAGAAAAAAATATCAGATTATACTCAAGGAACAAAAGTTAGCCTGATCCAAACTACTCCGCAACACTAAACAGTAGAGTAACAATGGAGTAACATCTATAGGTTTCTGAAGGGGGAAAAATAATGTGCCTTAAGAATAAAAGAGCTAACCAAGATTTTCCTGGCTAGAGAGGAACTTAAATAACTATAAAATCTCACTTCGGGGGGTAATCACTATGAGTCATGATGGCCTGAAAAAGCATCATGGGAGTGTTAGGACTCAAAAACAGGCTTTGACTGGAAGAAAAGAAACATAGGGTACAGTATAAACTGACATAATATTGTAAAGCAACTATACTACAATAAAAAAAATCATGTATGAGATTAGGCTGGGATGAATAAAATAAAGGAAGAGTTAAGGATAAGTGGGAAAGGGATCAGACTGGCCTCTAGATTTTTTTTTTTTTTTTTTTTTTTTTTTTTTTTTTTTTTTTTTTGCGGTACGTGGGCCTCTCACTGTTGTGGCCTCTCTCGTTGCGGAGCACAGGCTCCAGACGCGCAGGCTCAGCGGCCATGGCTCACGGGCCCAGCCGCTCCGCAGCATGTGGGATCCTCCTGGACCGGGGCACGAACCTGCGTCCCCTGCATCGGCAGGCGGACTCTCAACCACTGCGCCACCAGGGAAGCCCTGGCCTCTAGATTTTTAATGCTTTATAAGATACTCTTACTGCTTATCTTAAAATATACTATTTGCTTAATGCGCCAAAAAAAAAAAAAGCTTAAAAGTTTTTGTTTTCTGTGCTTCTGAACAACAACAACAACAACAAAAAAAAAAAAAAAAAAATAGGCATTTCTAGGAATTGTCAACTGAAGAAAAATGCACAACCTAAAAGCTGTAAGTTTTATTGGGGGACTTTACTGAGGACTATAGCCCAGGAGACAGTCTCTCAGATAGCTCTGAGGAACTGCTCTATAGAGATAAGGGAGGAGCCAACATATATAGGAGTTTTTACTGGAGAAAAAAAAAAGGGCACACCATCAAGGTGGCTGCAATGGATGATGGTTTAATGGCAGGCAACGTTCATTGTTTACTGGAATGGCAGGCAACATTCCCTTTCCACAGTACTTTAGAGAAGAAGCGATCTTAGAGATGATGATTTGTTATGCAAAAGGGTATGGTCAAAAAGCTAAAAAATAATAATAAGCCTTGGTTATACATTAACATTAAAAAAATGCGAACCATTTGAGGTTTACGAAAAGGAAGTGACATGAAGGCAGTGGTTTAGCAACGTTAAACTGCAGAGGATGGATAGATGTAGGGGGAAGCGTGAGGCCAAAGGACAATGCAAAGAGTTAAGGCATGAGGTAATGAGAGCCTAAACCAAGATGATAACAAAAGAGCTATAGGTGGGGATCATTTTTTTTTTTTTTTTTTTCGGTACGCGGGCCTCTCACTGTTGTGGCCTCTTCCGCTGCGGAGCACAGGCTCCGGACGCGCAGGCTCAGCGGCCATGGCTCACGGGCCCAGCCGCTCCGCAGCATGTGGGATCTTTCTGGACCGGGGCACGAACCCATGTCCGCTGTATCGGCAGGCGGACTCTCAACCACTGGGCCACCAGGGAAGCCCCAGGTGGGGATCATTTTGACATAAGATTTACTGGGGCTTAGTGTTAGTATATAGAATGAAATATTGGAGTAGAGAGGAGACACCAATGTTAGGATACAAGGAAGGGGGTAAGAAAGCTAATATGCGGTTGGACTACAATCTCTGACTCAAAAGTTGAACTCAAATTTATGCGCTTGAGATAAAATGCTTCAAAAACTCCTAGCTCAGTGAACTAACAACAAAATACCCAATATCAAGCCCTTGAATTGTTCAGAATTGTGATAGCCAAACATTTTGTTATAATTATATTTGGGAAAGACAGTAACTGGGAGGAAAAGTGACAGTATGTTTACAGACAAATAAAAGGGGGTAAATAATAATCCTTAAATGAAGAATGGGCAAATACTTAAGAGAGTATGTGCAGATGAGAGTTTTATAGCCAGGAATTATGTGAAAGAAGATGCAAGAACGAGGAATTAGTAGTAATATGGGAAAAGAAGAGTCAGAGTTACGGGTTCATAATTTGTGCAAAGGAATCTAACTGAGTTGCCAGCATAATTCTGAGTTACCTAGACTGGGGTTTCCCACAAAGATGACCTAAAACCAGCTACTTAGATGAGGCTTTGGCAAGTGGATATTAAAGTGTTCCAGATACTGAAATTATCATCTCCATCTCTATGAAGAGGACTGTGGGAGGCCAGGACTATAAAAGGAAGTGATTCAGGCAGTCTACCATTTTAAATTTAAGTTGAGAGGTAAGAGAGGAGAAACTAAAGACAATGCTAAAGTTTAAACATAAATGGGAGAATAATGATTTCATTAGCATAAATAGCAAACTCCAAAAAGAAGTTTGGAGAGGAACATGAGTTTAAATTTAAACCAGCTGAATGTGAAAAGGCAGCAGGACACCAAAGTAAAAATGTATTGAAGTCTATTGAAAACCTGGACCTGAAGCCCACAGGACAGGACAGGACTTTAGGAGAGCAATAGAGCTTTGGAAATCAGTTTCAAAGGAAGGATATTAAAGCTGTGGAATTCTAAGGGAAAAAAAGAGTAAAGGTAGAAGAGGGTCAAGGAAAAAGCCTTGAGGAAGTTCCACATTAGCAGCAGATATAGGAAGAGTCTTATAGGAGGCTGATGAAACATTTGAGAGGCATTAAGAGAACCAAAACAAAAACACCAATAAAGAAGCTTGTAAAGATGAGAACTGGTGAAATGGTCAAATATACTATAAGGTCCAATAGGGTGAAGACTGGGGAAAGCTCACTATATTAGCTTGGATCTAGATACAGCTATGTGGTTTATACAAAGTAGATGTTTATTTCTCTTGTATTAGTAGTCTGGAGGAGGGTGATCCTGCTTTATAGGGTTGTTAGGAACCCAATCTTTTTATTGCTCCTAGGATGTTGCTCCCTTCTATATGGTTCCTGATGGCTTCTCACAGTATTCACATTCTAGGAAACTATATGGAGAAAGGGAAGGAAGGAGTTGTGACCCAGAAGTGGCACACATCACTCCCCTTCACATTCTTTTGGCTAGAACTTACTCACATGGCTACGATTAGCTGAAATGTAGGCTACGGCATGGAATATGACTTATTCATCTTTATATTCCTTCTCCCAAAGATAGTACCTGGTACTAATACATGCTAAATAAATCAATAATATTTGATGAATGAATGAAAGAGACAACATTAAAATTAGATATAGTATTGGTACAACTTTTATAATTTAAATGATAAAGAATGAAAAAATATTTCCTCTAGTGAATGTAGAAATGTTCTGGCATTTTTTTGTGGATACCATAAAAAGTCTCTGTTTTGAAATTTCCTTGAAATAATTAACATAATAAAGCACTGTGACTTAGACAAGGAAGAAACAGTTTCACAGGAGAAAACATCTAAATGAGTTGGTCAAAAGAGTAAGTAAGGAAGGAAAGTACAGGTTGTTCAATATCCATTACGTGGATACACACAGTAAAAACCTATGTCTGTGACTTCCACTTTTATTTATCCTTTACTGAAACTTACCCTATCCCTGGATATTCTGATCTAGGAAATCCTGAACTTCTCATGGGTAAACATAGTTTAAGTGTGTTTATTTATTCAGATGTAATAGCATTTAGTATCTGTCACTAAGTGAGATTTTATTTTTAGTGAATGAAACACCATAAAATATATATTTCTGACTATATTAACATATAGGTTTCAACTGGAAGGACCTCAGTTTGTGGTAAAAGCAGCTTTCTTTCACCTATGATCCTAAGTTGCCTTGAAATCAGGAGGTGCTTCAAGGTGAACAGCTAGCCAACACTTGGCTTTCAGTTATTTCTCTGCCCATTTGGAAATATATACCCTGAGCTCAAAAACTTTAAAACCAACTTGAAGCCCCAGGAAAGACTCAGTGGCAAAACTGAATTAAAGCCTGAGCCCTATAAGGAAAAAAATTATTCTGCAGTCAGTTGACAGCATGCTGTAGAATGAATAAAAACAAAATCTGTATGTGAAAATTAGCACTAGAGGTATCCTTTCCTAATAGTGAAAAGATATCTTCACCCAGCAGCCAAAATCACACTTAATGTTGAAATATTAAAGTCTGCTTCATTAAAGTCCAGAATAAATAAAGATGTTCTGGAAGTTCTGAAAAGCATATTAAGAAATTGGAAGAAAAATATTCAAACAGTTCATAAAACTCAATAACAAAAAAACAAACAACCCAATCCAAAAATGGGCAGAAGACCTAAACAGACATTACTCCAAAAAAGAGACATACAGATGGTCTTAGGCACTTGAGAAGATGCTCAACATTGCTAATTATTAGAGAAATGCAAATCAAAACCACAGTGAGGTAACACCTCACACAGGTCAAAATGGCCATCATCAAAAAGTCTACAAATAATAAATGCTGGAGAGGGTGTGGAGAAAAGGGAATGCTTCTACACTATAGGTGGGAGTGTAAATTGGTGCAGGCCCTATGGAAAACAGTACGGAGGTTCCTTAAAAAACTAAAAAGAAAGCTACCATATGATCCAGCAATCCCACTCCTGGGTATATATCTGGAGAAAACTCTAATTCTAAAATTTACATGTTCCCCAATGTTCATAGCAGCTGTATTTACAATAGCCAAAACATGGAAGCAACCTAAGTGTCCATCAACAGATGAATGGATAAAGAAGATGTGATACATATATACAATGGAATATTACTCAGCCATATGAAAGAACAAAATGCCATTTGCAGCAACATGGATGGACCTAGATTGTCATACTGAGTGAAGTAAGTTAGACTGAGAAAGACAAATACCATATGATATCGCTTATAGATGGAATCTAAAGAGTGGTACAAATGAATTTATTTACAAAACAGAAATAGACTCACAGACATAGAAACAAATTTATGGTTACCAAAGGGGAAGGAGGGGGAGATAAATTAGAGTTTGGGATTAGCAGATACACACTACTATATATAAAATAGATTAAAAAACAAGGTCATACTGTATAGCACAGGGAACTATATTCGATATCTTGTAATAAACTATAACGGAAAAGAATCTGAAAAAAATTATATATATATAAATGAATCACTTTGCTGTACACCTAAAACTAATGCAACATTGTAAATAAACTATACTTCAATAAAAACAAGAAAGTGGAAGAAAAAATAAGAGTATAATTCATTGCAGAAAATATGATTATATTTTCTGCAGGAAATCATCAAAAAAACTTAGAACTAATCAGAGATCTATGAAAAGTAGCTGTGAATAAGTATATATAAACAAATATGTATTTGTATGTATATGTATACATACATACATATACATATATTATATACAGTTTTAAAACAAATCAGCAATAATCAGTTAGAAAATATAACAAAAGCAAGATTCTTCACATAATAGTAAACAAAACAAAAACAAAACCATATAATAGACAATATCTAGGAGCAACTTCCATGTGATATATAAGATCTATATGGGGAAAATGGCAAAACATACTTGGGCAAGAGGGCTAAATATATCTTGTTTCTATATTATAAATTTAGACATTATTGTCTATTATAGATATTACATAGAGATATCAATTCTTCAGGTTTAGTATAGCTCAATATAATCTGGTTTAATATAATTCTGTCAAACTCAATATTGAAGATAAAACTCTAATAAATAAGTCGATAAGAATATGAGATTAAAATTAGGCAAATTTTGGCTTGCAGATGACCCTCTGAACACAGTTATCAAAAACAAAAGCCACAAAAGATAAAAATATAAATCTTCTATATCAAAAATACACATACACACAAAGGAAATTGAAAAATCTTCAACACTTATGACTGACAAAGAGAAACAAATTCTATGGAAGACTTTGCTAATGCTTAGCCTGTATCTATTTTATGCTGTTTCTTTGCTTCAAGAACCCATATTGTGTTTGGGGCAACAATGTGCCCAACTATTTTCTTTACTCTGATAGTTAGAGGTAGCCATGTAACCAAGTCTGACCAGTGAGATATAAGCAAAATTTCCTGTATGGGGTTTCTAAGAAAGCTATTTTTTCATTACCATAAAGAAGAGTCTAAGTCTAAGAATGGATACATTTTGCCATCCATTCTTCCCTTACCCCTTCCTGAAATATGAATCTGAGGCCTAGAGGTAGAACAACTATGTTTTGACCATAAGAAAATAAAAGTCACAGGCTAGTAAGAGTGAAGCGTCAAGAGAGAAGTCTAGATCCATGAGTGCCTGCATCAGCCCTGGAATACTATTTCTGAACTTGTTATGTGTGAAAAAATACTCTTATTTGATTAATATACACTATTTGGTTTCTGTTATGTGTATTTAAACGAAAAGAAAAAAATTTTTTAAAGAAAAAGATAAATACTCTGTTAGGGAAAAAATGAACTAAACACACAAAATATAATTTTAAAACTACAAAAGTCAAAAATGAAAAAGTATTGAAAATCACTAATAACAACAAAAAATTTTAAACAAGCTGCCATTATTAAAAGATCAAGATGCAAAATTTTAAAGACAAAGGGTAATATTCAGTGTGGTGGTAGATGTGGAAACTGTCATGCATGGCTAGTGGTAGTGTAAATTAGTAAAACCATTCATAAAGCAATTTTTTAGTATGTCTCATTGCACATTAAAATATGCACGTTCTTTGACTCATAGTTCTACATGTAAAATAAAGCTATAAAACTTGCAAAAGAAAACATAAGAGAAAATCTGTGTGACCTTGGGTTAGGTGATAAGTTTTTAGATTTAACACTAAAAGCATACTCCATAAAGAAAAAAATTGATAAGTTGTACTTTATCCAAATTAAAAACTTTTTGTCTGTGAAAGACACCATTAAGAGAATGAAAAGTCAAGCCACAGGCCAGGAGAAAACATTTACAGATCACATGTCTGATAAAGATGTTTCCAAGTCAGATAAAGAACTCGACTAAACAGTAAGAAAACAAACAACACAAGAAAAAATAATGGGCAAAAGAGCTGCACAGTTACATCATCAAAGAAGAAATATGGATGGCAAATGAACATATGAAAGGATGCTCAAATATCATTATTAATTAGGGAAATGCAAATTAAAATCACAATGAAATACCAACATGCACTTATAGGTATGGCTTCAATTACAAAACAATATCAAAGAGAGCAAAAATAACAACTGCTGATAAGGATGCAGATCAGTAGGAATCTCTCATTCACTGAAGGTAGGAATGCTAAATATTATAGTCATTTTGAAAAACAGTTTCTTATACAGTTAAACATACACTTACCATGACCATAAAATCTTAAGCACACTGAGAATGGATGAACTAGAACTGCATGCAACAAAATAGATAAATCTCACTAACATAATGTTAAGGGAGAGAAGCCAGATACAAAAAAATACATATTGTATGATTCTATTTATGTAAATTTCTAAAATAGGCAAAACTAGCCTATGGTGTTAGAACAGTTGCCCTGGGTTGTAGGGTAGTTATTTGTGCATGGGGTGGACTTATAAGAAGATTCTGGAGTGCTGATAACATTTTGCCTCTTGATCTAGGAACTAGTTTCATGAGTATGATCATTTTGTGAAAACATAAGCTGTACATATATGATTTATATACTTTTTTGTATGTATGTCCTTCTTCAATAAAAAGTTTACCAAGAGGGGAGAGGAGGTTGGTTAAATCAACATGTATCCATGCAATGAAATATTCTTCAACAATTAAAAATACTACAGCATGTTATTGGTATGAAAATACAAGTAAATTATAAAATAATGTAGTATGACCCTATTTTATAAAAAGTTTAAAAGTATATAAATAAAAAAAGATCTGGAAGACTATAAACTGAGATGTTAATTTTGGTTGGGTCATGGATGCTTCGTGTTCTTTGCACTAGCATTCATTATTTAATTCTTGTGTGGTGAGCATATATTAATTTTGTATAATAAATTTTTTTTAATTCATATTAAAAAGTTTGAAAGGGGTTCTTATACTACAAGATATTAAACATGATATAATAACTAAATAGTCTAGGAGTAGATATATGAATAAGTGGAAAAGAATAGATAACCCGACAACAGACAGAATTTTTACTATGGTAAAAATAGTGCTACAAATATGCATAAGAGAAGGGATACTTTATAAATAGCACCAAGAGAACACTTTGGAAGAAAATAAATTTATATCTACACTCCATATAAAGGAATAAATTCCTCAAAAATCTAGAAGTAAGTGTTAAAAACAACCAAGCAACAAAAAACATAGATCAATACAGGTAAATATTCTTCTTTGATTGTGAAGGGACTTTATAAAAAAGACTATATAGGTTTGACTATGTTAACTAAAAGGCTCTTGTACTTCAAAAGAAAAAATCACCAAGATTAAAAACAAACAATAAACTGGAGACAATATTTAACATAAGTATGGCATATAAAGGGCATGTAGAGTAGATATTAAATACCTCAGAGAAACTTGTAAGAAATTCATTTAGATGTCAACTGAAAAGTAGGAAAAGAGAATGAAAATCATGAATCACAGAAAGGAAAATATAAATGTCTAATAAGCACATGAAGATGGCTACATGAACCACAAAATATCTCTCCCCAAAACTAATGCAATGAACAAAACTAAACAAAAGAAAAATGGCATGGAAGAAATCTGTTTTTCAGTAACAGCAACCAAACAAGAAAAAATTGTAACCTAATATCAGACAAGCACTTCTACTTCCAGTCAATAAGTAAAAGAAATCACATTTGGCCTCCTACTAGAAACAAAACAGGACAAAATATATGAACCACAGTTTTCAAGACATCAGTCATCAGACAATAAAAGACAGTGATCTCTGAGAAATGGAAAATAAATGAGATGAACCCTAAAACTGCTTTAGTTTACTGCTTTGAGAGTATTCTCAGGCTACTATGCAGCAAGGAAGAACCAAGGCAGAGTCCATAGGTCTCCACAATTGAGGAAACACAGCTGATACTCTGGAGAGACCAGAGCAGCTAGAGTTCTCAAGACAGAGTACCATTAAGGAGACAGCTGCACAGAGATTTCCAGAGATCTTTAGAGGATCCACTTTGAGTTTTCAGCTATGTACTGATCAGTGTATGCTTAGGAGGAAACTACTTGAGGCCAGGAAACGAACCTCACAAAAATATTAGAAGGAATAATCCTAGGAGCTCATAGGGTCAGGTGTAGTTCCTGTTCCCAACAGCAGGAGTAAAAGACCTTATAGTTCATGGAGCATCCAGCAGGGTACTCAAAAGGGTTTTGCCTCAGAAATGGGGAAAATTAGCCTTAGACTAAATTCTACTCTGGTGTGCAAAAAAGTAGGAAAAAAAAACCCCATATTAATCAAAACCTGCCCAGAAATAATGACACACAAGATAGAATGAGCAGACAAGTTCATCAAAATGGTTATGACAATATTTCATGTGTTCAAGAATCAGAAGAAAAAATAAATACATTAATACACTAATCAATTACATACTATATATATGTATGTATGTGTATATATATACATATATATATATATATATATATATATATATATATATATATATATATATAATTTCTCTTCATTAACATATAAGCCAGAAGATAGTGGAGCAATACCTTTAATGTAATGAAAGAAAAAAAAAAAACCTGTCATACAAAACTGCTAGTACTAGGGAGTGGAGGGGGGAACTTTTGAAAATGAATGCAAAATAAAGGCTTTTTCAGACATACAAAAAGTGGAAAGACTTTATCAATAATAAACCAGTAATATAAGAAATTATGAAAGGAAATTCTCTAGAGAGAAGAAAAATAATGCCAAATGGAAATATGGCACAAAAGACCTGCACAAAAGTATGGAAATCATTGGAAATGAGAATTATGTGGCTAAATATACAAGTAATTTTCCTCATTATTTAAATCTCTTTAAAAGCTAACCAATTGTTTAAAGCAAAAGTAATAAAAATGCATTTCAGGATTCATAAGATGTGTACAAGTAAAATGTAAACAATAGCACAAAAGTATGGAGGAGACAGATAAATGTTTACTGTTGTAAAGTTCTTATATTGAATACTATACATGAAGTTATGTAATATTACCTTAAGGTATATAATATATAATAACAATTATATGTTATAAATCCTAAAGCAACCACTAAAATAAAACAGCAAAGTGTTATAGAAATACATTAACAAAGGAGATAAAATGGAATCATAAAAGTACTCCATCCAAAAGAGAAAGAAAAAGAGGAAAGGAAGAAGAGCAGACGAATAAATAAAAACAAATAGTAAGAGAGTAGATTTAAAACCAAACCATATCAACAATCACATTAAATGTAAATGGTCTAAATAGCTCAAATGTAAAAGTCAGACATTGTCAGACTAGATGAAAAAGCAAGATCTGACTGTATAATGCCTACAAGGAACACACTTTAAAAATAAGACATAAATAGGTAACAGTAAAAGAATGGAGAAATACATATCAAAAGAAAACTGGAGTGGCTATATTCATATCAGATAAAGTAGATTTCAGGAAAACAATTAAATGTTATTGGAAAATTCTCTAATATTTAGAAACAAAATACCACATTTCTAAATCACTCATGGATCAAAGAAATAAGCAAAAGAGAAATTAGAAAATATTTCACCCTGAATGAAAATGAAAATATACCAAAATTGTAGAATGCAGCTAAAGGAGTTGTTAAGGGAAAATTTATAGCCCTAAATACTTTTATGGGGAAAGAGGAAAAGTCTCAAATTAATGATCTCATCTTTCACATTAAGAACCTCATAAAAAAGAGAAAACTAAATGCAAAGGAAGCAGAAAAAAAGGAAATACTAAAGATCAGAGGAGAAATCAATGAAATAGAAAATCAAAAAAATAATACAAAAGTCAATGAAAGCAAAAGCCGATTCTTTGAGAAGATCAATAAAATTGATAAACCTCTAGGCAGATTGATCAGGAAACAAAGTAAGGAGACACAAATTATCAAAATCAGGAATGAGAAAGGTGACATTTGAAATAGATTCTACAGATATTAAAAAGGGAAATAGGGCGATATTTTGAACAACTTCATTCCAATAAATTTGACAATTTAGATGAAATGGAAAAATTCCTTGAAAGACATAAATTATCAAAGCTTACTTAACAAGAAACAGATAACCTTAATAGCCCAATATCTCTTAAAGAAATTGGATGTGTAGTTAAAATTTTCTTAAAAAACAAACAAAAAAAAACCTCTCTATGACTAAATGACTTCATAAATTCAACCAAACATTTAAAGAAGAAATAGTGCCAATACTACACAAAATCTTCTAGAATTTGAAGAGTAGATAATACTTCCCAACTCATTTTATAGGGCCAATATTATCCTGATACCACAACCAAAGAACATTGCAAGAAAAGAAAATTATAGATCAATACCCCCCACCAAAAAACTTAGATGCAAACATTCTTAACAAAACTTTATCAAATCCAAAACATATAAAATGCAAAAAAGGACAAAGATATCATTTGACAGTCTGTGTTTGACTCAATAATACAAGGTTGGTTTAACATTCAAAAATCAATGTAATTCATCAAATTAGTGGACTGAAAAAGATAAAAACAACATATATGATAATATCAATAGATGCAGACAAGATGCAGAAAATGCTCAGTAAAGTAGAAATAGAAAGGAACTTCCTCAATCTGATAAAGGACATCCACTTAAAACTACAGAGAACATCATTTTTAATGGTGAAAAACTGAAAGCATTCTGCTTAAGAACAAGAGAAAGGCAAAATGTTTACTCTTGCCACTTCCACTGAACATTTTACTGAAGGTTCTAAGCAGTGCAATGAAACATAAAAAAATGAATAAAAGACATCTGATTGGAAATAAAGAAAATAAACTGATTGTCTATGTAGAAAATTGTATGCAAACTACCAGAACACCTACTATAGTTAACTAGTGAGTTTAGCAAAGTTCCAGAAGACATGCTCAATATACAATAGTCATTTGTATTTCTATGTATTAGAAGTGAAGTTAAAAATCAACACCATTTACAACAGTATAAAATATACATAAGGATGAAGCTGGCAGAATATATGCAAGAAGTTTACGCTGAAAACCACAAACATTTCTGAGAGAAATTACAGAAAACCTAAATAAAAGGAGAGATATACTATGTTTATGATTTAGAAGACTCCATCAAAAGTGTCTAATCACTTTTTCTAATTCCCACTTCCCATTCTCCCCATACATCTTTTTACATTATAAAAAATGCCAAACAAAATCAAAAGGGAGAAGAATAGCATAATGAATACCCATAGATTCATTACTCAATTTCAACAATTATAAACTTCATAGTTTATAATTCTGGTTTCATCTATGCTGTTAACCACTCCCCAACCACACCAAAGTTGGATTATTTTGAAGTCAGTCCTTGGTGTCATATCATTTCATCTGTAAATATCTAAAAATCTGGCCTCTTTTAAAAAACATAATTACAACATAATTTCACCTCAAAATATAAACCACAATACCCTAATATTATCAAATAAATCATCAGTGTTCCAATTTTCCAAATTATCTCATAAATATTTCTTTTACAGTCTGTTGTTTGATTAAAATGAAGTCTATATTTGTATTTGCTTATTATGTATGCTAAATAGGGTGATTTTATAATTTATTTTCTAAACTGGGACATATCTGTGAGTGAAAAGCACTAATAATAATTATGCCAGAAAATAAGCATAAATCAGGATAATCACGGGCAAACAGAAATGTGTGATCACCATATTCTCAAATCTGTTTTAATCTATGTGATTCCACTTACTCTTCTTCCCCTCATCTTCCCTCCCATCCCAATGGCAATGTATTTATTGAAGAAACCAGTCTGTTCTTTCTAATTTCCCACAGTCTGCATTTTGCCCATGCTGTTCCTCTCTTGCATGCATTTCCTAAAATATAGTAGGTCCAGAAATAAGATCTGATTGTTTCTTTTTTTTTTTACAAGAACACTTCTTAAGAGATGTTCTTTTCTCTCTTAAATGCACACCAGTCTTTTCCCTCAGCTCTCAAAGAAAACTGCTCTTGTCAAGGTTCCTTTAACGCCTTATCTCTATTGCTAAACCCAGCTCTCATCTTATTCAACCTATTAGTGGATGTCTTGCTCATGGCTGATTGGCCATTTTGCACTTGGTTTTTAAAACTCCACATGTTTCGCTTGTCCTCCAGCTTCACTGATCGTTCCTTCTTAGTCTCTTTTTCAGGGTTTGCCTCTTTTCTCTGGTCTCTTAATGTTGGAATACCCCCAGGGTTCAATTGTTGATCCTTCCCTTTTTTTACATTCACTGCCCTGATGATCTCATCCAGACACCTGTTTTTAAATGCTGTGTATATGCTGACAACTTCCAGCTCAATGCTCTTCCAGAACTTCAGACTTGAAGTTACCTATTCAACATTTCCACTACAATGTCTAATAGATATATCAAACTTTTCTAGACCAAGACTAAAACTCCTGATTTAGTCTTATCCCTCCTCAATCTTTTCCATCTCATTAAAACCTATCCCTCTTCAATCTTTTCCATCTCATTTGATGACAACTCCATCTTTTCCAGTTGCTCAGTCCTAAAACCTGTAGTCATCCTTAACACCTCTTTCTTGTATACCACACCAAATTCTACCTTCAAAAAGTATATCCAAGAGAGAGACCTTCAAGGTGGCAGAAGAGTAAGATGTGGAGATCACCTTCCTCCCCACAAATACATCAGAAACACATCTACATGTGGAACAACTCCTACAGAACACCTACTAAACGCTGGCAGAAGAACTCAGACTTCCCAAAAGGCAAGAAACTCCCCACGTACCTGGGCAGAGCAAAAGAAATAACAGAGACAAAAGAATAAGGAAACGAGCTGCACCTCTGGGAGGGACATATGAAGGAGGAAAAGTTTCCACACACTAGGAAGCCCCTTCACTGGCAGAGACAGGCGATGGTGGTGGGGGAAGCTTTGGAGCCACAGAGAGCATAGCAAGAGGGTGGCAGAGGGCAAAGCGGAAAGATTCCCACACAGGGGATCAGTGCCAACCAGCACTCACCAAACCAAGAGACTTGTCTGCTCACCCACCGGGACAGCTGGGAGCTGGGAGCTGAGGCTCGGACTTTGGAGGCCAGATCCCAGGGAGAGGACTGGGGTTGGCTGCATGAACAGAGCCTGAAGGGGGCTAGTGTGCTACAGTTAGCTGGAAGGGAGTCCAGGAAAAAGCCTGGACCTGCCTACGAGGCAAGAGACCATTGTTTCGGAGTGCGCGAGGAGAGGGGATTCAGAGCACGGCCTAAACAAGCTCCAGAGAGGGATGCGAGCCTCAGCTATCTGCGCAGCACCAGAGACAGGCATGAAACCCTAAGGCTGCTGCTACAGCCACCAAGAAGCCTGTGTGCAAGCACAGGTCACTATCCACACCTCCCCTTCTGGGAGCCTGTGCAGCCCGCCACTGCCAGGGTCCCGTGATCCAGGGACAACACCCCGGGAGAACACATGGCACGCCACAGGCTGTTGCAACGTCACGCTGGCCTCTGCCACCGCAGGCTCACCCTGCATTCCGTATCCCCCCATCCCCCAGGCCTCAGTGAGTCAGAGCCCCTGAATCAGCTGCTACTTTAACCCCATCCTGTCTGAGCAAATAACAGATGCCCTCAGGCGCCCTACACGCAGAGGTGGGGCCAAATCAAAAGCTGAACCCCCAGAGCTGTGTGAACAAAGAAGAGAAAGGGAAATTTCTCCCAGCAGATTCAGGAGCAGCGAATTAAATCTCCACAATCAACTTGATGTACCCTGCATCTGTGGAATACCTGAATAGACAACAAATCATCCCAAAATTGAGGCAGTGAACTGTGGGAGCAACGATATATATTTTTTTTCCTTTTTCTCTTTTTATGAGTGTTTATGTGTATGCTTCTTTGTGTGATTTTGTCTGTATAGCTTTGCTTTTAATATTTGTCCTAGGGTTTTGTCTGTCCAGTTTTTTTTGTTTTTTTTGTTTGCTTAGTATAGTTTTTAGTGCTTGTTACATTGGTGGATTTCTTTTTTGGTTTGGTTGCTCTTTTCTTTATTTATTTCTTTTCTTTTACTTTATTACTTTTTAATTTTTAATAATTATTTTTTATCTTTTATTTCAATAACTTTATTTTGTTCTTTTTATTCTTCCTTTTTTTTTCTCACTTTTCTTCTGAGCTGTGTGGCTGACAGAGTCTTGGTGCTCTGGCCAGGTGTCAGGCCTGTGCCTCGAGGGTGGGAGAGCCGAGTTCAGGACATTGGTCCACCAGAGACCTCCTGGCTCCATGTATTATCAAACAGCAAAAGCTCTTCCAGAGATCTCCATCTCAACGCTAAGACCCAGATCCACTCAACGACCAGCAAGCTACAGTCCTGGACACCCTATGTCAAACAACTGGCAAGACAGGAACACAACCCCACCCTTTAGCAGAGATGCTGCTAAAAATGATAATAAGGTCACAGACACCCCAAAACACACCACTGGATGTGGTCCTGCCCACCAGAAAGACAAGATCCAGCCTCATCCACCAGAACACATGCACTAGTCCCCTCAACCAGGAAACCTACACAACCCACTGAACCAACTTTACCCACTGGGGGAAGACAGCAAAAACAATGGGAACTATAAACCTGCAGCCTGTGAAAAGGAGACCCCAAACACAGTAGGTTAAGCAAAATGAGAAGACAGAGAAACACACAGCAAATGAAGGAGCAAGGTAAAAACCCACCAGACCAAACAAATAAAGAGGAAATAGGCAGTCTACCTGAAAAAGAATTCAGAATAATGATAGTAAAGATGATCCAAAATCTTGGAAATAGAATAAACAAAATGCAAGAAACATTTAACAAGGACCTAGAAGAACTAAAGAGCAAACAAACAATGATGAACAATACAATAAATGAAATTAAAAATTCTCTAGAAGGAATCAATAGCAGAATAACTGAGGAAGAGGAATGGAGAAGTGACCTGGAAGATAAAAAAGTGGAAATAACTACCACAGAGCAGAATAAAGAAAAAAGAATGATAAGAATTGAGGGCACTCTCAGAGACCTCTGGGACAACATTAAACGCAACAACATTCGAATTATACGGGTCCCAGAAGAAGAGAAAAAGAAAGGGATTGAGAAAATATTTGAAGAGATTATAGTTGAAAACTTCCCTAATATGGGAAAGGAAATAGTTAATCAAGTCCAGGAAGCACAGACAGTCCCATACAGGATAAATCCAATGAGAAACACGCCAAGACACATATTAGTCAAACTATCAAAAATTAAATACAAAGAAAAAATATTAAAAGCAGCACGGGAAAAACAACAAATAACATACAAGGGAATCCCCATAAGGTTATCAGCTGATCTTTCAGCAGAAACTCTGCAAGGCAGAAGGGAGTGGCAGGACATATTTTAAGTGATGAAAGGGAAAAACATACAAGCAAGATTATGCTACCCAGCAAGGATTTCATTCAGATTCGACAGAGAAATTAAAACCTTTAGAGACAAGCAAAAGCTAACAGAATTCAGAAGCACCAAACCAGCTTTACAACAAATGCTAAAGGAACTTCTCTAGGCAGGAAACACAAGAGAAGGAAAAGACCTACAATCACAAATCCAAAACAATTAAGAAAATGGTAATAGGAAAATATATATAAATAATTGTCTTAAATGTAAATGGATTAAATGCTCCAACCAAAAGACATAGAATGGCTGAGTGGAGACAAAAACAAGACCCATATACATTCTGTCTACAAGAGACCCACTTCAGACCTAGGGACACATACAGACTGAAAGTGAAGGGATGGAAAAATATATTCCATGCAAATGGAAATCCAAAGAAAGCTGGAGAAGCAATTCTCATATCAGACAAAATAGACTTTAAAATAAAGACTATAACAAGAGAAAAAGAAGGACACTACATAATGATCAAGGGATCAATCCAAGAAGAACGTATAATAATTGTAAATATTTATGCACCCAACATAGGAGCACCACAATACATAAGGCAAATGCTACCAGCCATAAAAGGGGAAATTGACAGTAACACAATCATAGTAGGGGACTATAACACCCCACTTTCACCAATGGACGGATCATGCAAAATGAAAAGAAATAAGGAAACACAAGCTTTAAATGATACATTAAACAAGATGGACTTAATAGATATTTATAAGACATTCCATCCAAAAACAACAGAATACACTTTCTTCTCAATTGCTCATGTAACTTTCTCCAGGATAGATCATATCTTGGGTCACAAATCAAGCCTTGATAAATATAGAGAACTGAATTCCTAACAAGTATCTTTTCTGACCACAACACTGTGAGACTAGATATCAATTACAGGAAAAAATATGTAAAAAATACAAACACATGGAGGCTAAACAATACACTACTAAATAACCAAGATATCACTGAAGAAATCAAAGAGGAAATCAAAAAATATCTAAAAACAAATTACAATGAAAACATGACCACCCAAAACCCATGGGATGCAGCAAAAGCAGTTCTAACAGGGAACTTTATAGCAATACAATCCTACCTCAAGAAACAAGAAACATGTCGAATAAACAACCTAAACTTACACCTAAAGCAAGTAGAGAAAGAATAACAAAAAAAGCCCAAAGTTAGCAGAAGGAAAGAAATAAAGATCAGATCAGAAACAAATGAAAAATAAATGAAAGAAACAATAGCAAATGATAAAACTAAAAGCTGGTTCTTTGAGAAGATAAAGAAAATCGATAAACCATTAGGCAGACTCATCAAGAAAAAAAGGGAGAAAACTCAAATCAATAGAGTTAGTAATGAAAAAGGGTAAGTAACAATTGACACTGCAGAAATACAAAGGATCCTGAGAGATTACTACAAGAAACTATATGCTAATAAAATATACAGGAAGAAATGGACAAATTCTAGAAAATCACAACCTTCCGAGACTGAACCAGGAAGAAATAGAAAATATAAACAGTCCAATCACAAGCACTGAAATTGTGACTGTGATTAAGAATCTTCCAACAAACAAAAGCCCAGGACCAGACAGCTTCACAGGTGAATTCTATCAAACATTCAGAGAAGAGCTAAAACCTATCCTTCTCAAACTCTTCCAAAATAGAGCAGAGGGAGGAACACACCCAAACTCATTCTACGAGACCACCATGACCCTGATACCAAAATCAGACAAAGAAAGAAAACTGCAGGCCAATATCAGTGATGAACATAGATTGAAAAATCCTCAACAAAATACTAGCAAACAGAATTCATCAGTACATTAAAAGGATCATACACCACGATCAAGTGGGGTTTATCTCTGGAATGTAAGGATTCTTCAATATATGCAAATCAATGTGATACACCATATTAACAAATTGAAGGAGAAAAACCATATGATCATCTCAATAGATGCAGAAAAAGCTTCTGACAAAATTCAACACCAATTGATGATAAAAACCCTCCAGTAAGTAGGTTAGAGGGAACTTACTTCAACATAATAAAGGCCATATATGACAAACCCACAGCCAACATCATTCTCAGTGGTGAAAAACTGAAACCATTTCCACTCATATCAGGAAGAAGACAAGGTTGCCCACTCTCACAACTATTATTCAACATAGGTTTGGAAGTTTTAGCCACAGCAATCAGAGAAGAAAAATAAATAAAAGCAATCTAAAACAGAAAAGACGAAGTAAAGCTGTCACTGTTTGCAGATGATATCATACTATACATAGAGAACCCTAAAGACTCTACCAGAAAACTACTAGAGCTAATCAATGAATCTGGTAAAGTAGCACAATACAAAATTAATGCATAGAAATCTCGTGCATTCCTATACACTAATGATGAAAAGTCTGAAAGAGAAATGAAGGAAACACTCTCATTTACCTTTGCAACAAAAAGAATGGAATACCTAAGAATAAACCTACCTAAGGAGACAAAAGACCTGTATGCAGAAAACGATAAGACACTGATGAAAGAAATTAAAGATGATACAAACCAATGGAGAGATATACCATATTCTTGTATTGGAAGAATCAACATTGTGAAAATGACTATACTACCCAAAGCAATCTACAGATTAAATGCAATCCTTATCAAACTACCAATGGCATTTGTCAGAGAAGTAGAACAAAAAATTGCACAATTTGTATGGAAACACAAAAGATTCCAAATAGCCAAAGCAATCTTGAGAAAGTAAAACGGAGTTGGAGGAAACAGACTCCCTGACTTCAGACTGTACTACAAAGCTACAGTAATCAAGACAGTGTGGTAATGGCATAAAAACAGAAATATACATCAATGGAACAGGATAGAAAACCCAGAGATAAACCCACACACATATGGTCTCCTTATTTTTGATAAAGGAGGCAAGAATATACAATGGAGAAAACACAGCCTTTTCAATAACTGGTGCTGGACAGCTACATGTAAAAGAATGAAATTAGAACACTCCCTAACAGCATACACAATAATAAACTCAAAATGGATTAAAGACCTAAGTGTAAGGCCAGACACTATAAAACTCTTAGAGGAAAACATAGGCAGACACTCAATGACATAAATCACAGCAAGATCCTTTGTGACCCACCTCCTAGAGGAATGGAAATAAAAAGAAAAATAAACAAATGGGACCTAATGAAACTTCAAAGCTTTTGCACAGCAAAAGAAACCATAAACAAGATGGAAAGACAACCCTCAGAATGGGAGAAAATATTTGCAAATGCAGCAAGTGACAAAAGATCAATTTCCAAAATTTACAAGCAGCTCATGCAGCTCAATATCAAACAAACAAACAACCCAATCCAAAAATGGGCAGAAGATCTATATAGACATTTCTCCAAAGAAGACATACAGATTGCCAACAAACACATGAAAGAATGCTCAACATCACTAATCATTAGAGGAATGCAAATCAAAACTACAGTGAGGTATCATCTCAAGCAAGTCAGAATGGCCATCGTCAAAAAATCTAGAAACAATAAATGCTGGAGAGGGTGTGGATAAAAGGGAATCCTCTGGCACTGTTGGTGGGAATGTAAATTGATACAGCCACTATGGAGAACAGTATGGAGGTTCCTTAAAACACTAAAAATAGAACTACTACACGATCCAGCAATCCCACTACTGGGCATGTACCCTGAGAAAACCATAGTTCAAAAAGAGATGTACCACAATGTTCACTGTGGCTCTACTTACAATAGCCAGGACATGGAAGCATCCTACGTGTCCATCGACAGATGGATAAAGAAGATGTGGCACATATATACAATGAAATATTACTCAGCCATAAAAAGAAATGAAATTGAGTTAATTGTAGTGAGGTGGATGGACCTAGAGTCTGTCATACAGAGTGAAGTAAGTCAGAAAGAGAAAAACAAATACCATATGCTAAAACATATATATGGAATCTTAAAAAAAAAAGGTTCTCATGAACCTAGGGGCAGGACAGGAATAAAGATGCAGACATAGAGAATGAACTTGAGGACACAGGGAGGGGGAAGGGTAAGCTGGGATGAAGTGAGAGAGTGGCATGGACATATATACACTACCAAATGTAAAATAGCTAGCTAGTGGGAAGCAGGAGCATAGCACAGGGAGATCAGCTCAGTGCTTTGTGACCACCTAAAGGAGTGGGATAGGGAGTGTGGGAAGGAAACACAAGAAGGAGGAGATAATGGGGATAAATGTATATGTATAGCCGATTCACTTTGTTATAAAGCAGAAACTAACACACCATTGTAAAGCAATTATACTACAATAAATATGTTAAAATATATATATATACACATATATATATATATATATATATATATATGTATATATATCTCCAAAATCTAACCACTTTGCACTACCTGTCCCATTACCACCCTGGTCTAAATTGCCATCATCTCTCATCTAGATTACTTCAATAGCCTCCTAATTGATCTGTCCATTGTACTCTTACCTCTAGTATTTATTAAACAACAGTCAAATGATCCTTTTAAAATGGATTGTGTCACTCCTTTGCTCAAAACTGTCCAGTGATTCCTCCTTTTATTCAGAGTAAAATCCAAAGTTCTTACAATATCCCACAAGGCTCTACATCTTCTCACATATTTACTCTGACTTCCTCTCCCGCTACACTCCTCCTCACTCACTCTCTCTGTTATAGCCACACAGGCTTTCTTGGTGTCTCTCAAACATATCAGATACATTCTCATTTGGAGAACATTTACTCTAGATGTTTCTTTTTTCTGGAACATTTTTCTCCCTGATATTCACTTGGCTAACTCTCTCATGAAAAGATCATCTTCTCAATGAGACCTACTCTGACCTCCTTTTATATATTATAATCTGGACCACCATTTTCCCAGCACCCCTTGCCCCCTTAATTTGCTTTATTTTCCATTTTTCACAGTATTTACCTCATCCAGTTATTGTATAATTTACTTATTTTTATGTTGATTGTTTATTGTGTATCTTCTCCCACTAGAACATAAGCTCCTCAAAGGCAGGAATTTTTGTTTTGTTCCCTGATGATCCCTCAGACCCTTGCAGAGCCTAGCCCATGATAAGCCCTCCATGTAGTCAATCAAAAGTTGAACTGATGTTGAATGAATGGAAATTACTCTTACTACTGTATGAATACTTGATTTCCGCAGGACAAGTATTTGGTAGCCTACTGCAATGGTCCAGGTGGGAAACACTTGTATAGGGTGGTAGTGGCAGTAATGAAAAGAAGTGACACACTCAAAATGTAGTTTGGCAATGTTTACAATGATAGATTGGATGAAGGGGTATGATCTGGTTCAAGGGAAAGAATCAAGAATAATCCTCAGATTTCCTGGATGAGCAAATGGGTGGCTAATTATGTTATGGAATGGTTAAGAGGCAAGGAAAACTGATTAGAGAAGTGGATCAAGAGTCTGTATTGAATGGTAAGTTTGAGATGCCTGTGAGCCATCTAAGAGGTAATTTCAAGCAAGTAGTTATACAGGAGAGTCAAAATTAAAGTTCTTGGATATGTTTAGAAATTTTGGAATTATTAATATAAGAAAAGAATTTAAATCTACAGGAATGGGCAGATGAGAGAGAATAGATAAATTTTAATCATCTCTTGAAGAGGATCTCATTATGGCCCTTAGATCCAAGTAAAGATACTGAGAAGAAACAGTGAGTGAGGTGGGAGAAAAGCAGGAGGAAATTGCATGGTAAGAGTCAAGAGACAGAAATGTTTCAAGAAGTTGTCGAGTGTCCATTTGCTTTGGTAACACAGACACCGTTCATGGCATCACTATTAGATGCAGTCTCAGTGGAACAGTGAGGGTGGGAGCCAAATTATGTTCTAGTATATCACTATGCCTCTTCGTAATTTTATTACAGCAGGAAGTAAAATTTCTATTATCTTTCAGTCAAATCAGGTCAACCCAATTACACACTTACCCATTCAAGGGTAACAAAATATAAGAAGTGGTAGAAAGTAATGTGGATCCAAAGTTGCCTTTTGAATCTAGGGAGCTGGGTAGGTATGCTAGGCTAGTTGTAGACCAACTGGTATGACCTAGCATCACAGAATCTAAGGAGTGGAGAGAATTTTAAAGGAGCATCCCAGAGAAAGAAAATGCATGGCATACACATCTATCTTAACCAATCATAGCATTTCTTCTTCATGAGCTGGGATAGTGTCAGAGGGCCACAGTGCTCCAGGCAGCCCTTACCAGTTGATCACAATTGGCATGGGAATTGAACCCATTCACTATCCCTATCTCAAGTCCCAAACAAGTCCCACCTCCTTGTCTAATCCTGTTTACTTCACCTCTACAAAACCACAGGCAGTCATTTAGATTCTGCTTCAACAGGGATAGGGAATAGCTATCGTCTTTTGAGGTTGAGTCAAAAGCTGCTCCAGGCTTCTCTGGTGGCGCAGTGGTTGAGAGTCCGCCTGCTGATGCAAGGGACGTGGGTTCATGCCCCAGTCCCGGAAGATCCCACATGCCACAGAGCGGCTGGGCCTGCGCGTCCAGAGCCTGTGCTCCACAGCGGGAGAAGCCACAACAGTGAGAGGCCTGCGTACCGCAAAAAATAATAATAATAAATAAATAAATAAAAGCTGCTCCCACTACTTTCCACTCCTTAGAAGCTATTGCAGCTCCATGAGCCACCATAATCTTTTTGTCCCCACGTGTCAACCTTTCAGGTATTTGAAGACAGCTATTTACGTCTCCCTAAAATTTTCTACTCTCCAGTAGAAACAACTTTAGGATCTTTATCAAAGAATCTAGTTTCTAGTCTCATACCACCTTTATTCACTTTTACCAGCACTCTCATTTGCCTGAAAAATATTTATCCCTCCACCATCATGCTTTACATATTCACACTGAACTAAAAAACTGGAATACCAGCCCTAAACAACAAATAGATAAAGGCATCCATATCTAACTTGTATATAGTCCCAGCTTCCAGATGCTAGGAGTTTTCCCCCAAGGACAGTGGGGGAATAAGAACACGTCTAAAGGGCTCCATGGGGATAAAGGGAGATCATGTAAAGAGGCATAAGTTCCAGCTGTTGGAACTTAGGCAGTCTAACTACTGAGTGGAACAGATGATACATTCCAGGAGGTTCTTCCCTTGGGCCATGTGAATTTTAAGACTGAAATATCCAGCAGGATAAAAATAGGTTCTGAATAAAATTACAGCATATAGAAGATGAATAAATTTAGCTCTAATAAAACAGACTGCATTATCTTTTAGTCAGTTTTTACATAAAGCAAACACTATTATTAACCTCCCCGCTTAAGCATTTCAGAGGAAAATTTTTTACTTGATTTTTCAGGTTTCTTACAAGTTAGTTTATTACACCAATATGGGGAATTAATCAAAACAAAATTATATTTTATTTCCAAATAGATTTTAAACTCCTTAAGGACACGGACCATTTTTTTTCCTTTCTTGTATTTCATCCACTGATTATATAAAGGAATATAAAGGATACTCAAATTGTGTGCTTATTAACATAAAAATAATGAATAAATGAAAATTAGTTTTATAAGCATAGAAAATGTCTTAAGCTTTTGGTTAGTCTTCAGTGTCTTTATTACTGGGTCTGCAGAAATAACCAAAAATTTCAAACTGTTCCTTGGAAATTGATCTACCTCTCTTGTGTATCCCACTGATAACCACCAGCAGCTTATACGAATCATATAGAAAGGCACTGAGACCTTCCATTTGCACAAGAGGGAGATTTTATTTCTTAATCTTGTCTTCTCTTCCTTGGCTTTCCTGTCATTGCTAGTAACTTTTTATGATCACCAGCAGTTTCTCTTAAATAGCATTCTGTTACTCAGACACCTCAACTGCAGCCATCTCTTTATAGGATATCATGAATGTTTTAGTTAGTTTGGGTTGAGAATTTCCCAGTCTTGCTTTTTTCCTTTTTCTTTATTCACTGCTTGAGCCCATTGTTTCAGTTTCCAGTAAGTCTTGTCACTTCTACTAATAAGAAAGAATGGAGTCACACTGCCTTGGATCCCACACTTCATGAGGAACAGGTCTGCTAGCTATACATAAAGCTTTCAATTCATAAAGCTTCTTGAAAAAGAAGTTGTCAAAATGACATTGGCAGTGACTGAGTAATTTGAAAAATTAAAGTACTTCCTAAGGGTCAGTTTAGGGAATCTTTGCTTTAACCTTTCTGAGATAATTACTTATCAAAATGAAAAATCCTTGGGATAAAGGCATTTTCAAACTATGGGCAAGAACCTAGGGGATGCTTTCTTATAGCCTTAAGATACAGAGCAAAGGATGCTATTACTTTTTGAGTAAATAAAGTTTGAACTTTACTTACATGAATTGCTACATCCCCTCACCTTTGGCCAGAAGATTATTCTTGTAAAAGCATATATGTTATTATGTTATTTCACACTGCAAAGACAGAAATATTTTGTAAGTTATATATCTCTTCAATCTTATGTCACTCCAGTTTTATTAGTATTTTTTCATGATAATCCTCATAATACTAAATATGCATGTATGTGTTTGGGTATGCACTTATCCATTCATATGCACCCTTGTGAGATGTGAGCTTTTTTTAATTCTTTATTAACCAAAGAGGATCATACATTTTCCCCCCAAAATAAGCCAAAGAGAATCATAACATTTTAATGCTGCAAAGTTCCCCAGAGATCTTATAGTTCAAGGTCTTCATTTTACAGATGAAGCAACCAAGGCCCAGAGGTTAAATGACTAGGCAACTATTATAGAGAGAAATTTAAATGGCATTGCAAGCCTCAAAACAGCTCATTCGTTGGCCTGCAATGACCCTAGTCCTCTCCCACCTGGTCTAATATTCCCATAAGTTTCACAATGCCTGACACTTGAAGTACTTATATCAATTAATCAACAGGGATTGAGTAAGTGGAATCACTGTTCTTTTATGGACATTGTTAAAATTGGGGCTGGAATGAACTAAGCATGATTTGCCTTTGCTACCCCTTTCAATCTCTTTCTTACTCCCTTGCTTTTTTCTTCTGCAGCCTCAGAGGACTCTTTAGCTTCTGAAGTCGGCTCCTAGCACCACTCCTACTCGGGTTTTTAATTCCCAGCAGTGACCCAGATCTTTCTACATTACCTCACTGACTAGCCAAACTTATATGACTTGTGTTCTATTAATCCATGTAACCAGGCCCTGCTATGGTAAACTACAATTTAGAGGCCACTATCATTTTCCCCAATCTTTCAAATAATTCACTAATCTGTAACTTGCTAGCACTTCAAATACTGAGGCATAGTATAAGACTCCCTATATCTTAAGGCCTTAAATATAGATCCTTAAAATGGAGTAATTCTAGAACAGCAGTGACTCATAGGTAAAGATGTCCCTTTCCCAAACTCAACCCTTCAACAGTATACATCAACTGCCCCTAGCTGTCTCCCATAAGAACTTAACAGTAACTTTTTCTCCTTGACATTCTCCTGTGTTAGTTGCAAGGATTCAAGTGAGGAACATTTTAGCTCTTCATGCAAAAAAAGAAGCTTATGGGAGCTTCCCTGGTTGGAACTAAGCCCATGCACCACAACTACTGAGCCTGCACTCTAGAGCCCACGAGCCACAACTACTGAGCCCGCATGCTGCCAACTACTGAAGCCCGCGCTCTAAAGCCTCTGCTCCTCAACAAGAGAAGCCACTGAAGTGAGAAGCCTGCACACCACAACGAAGAGTAGCCCCCACTCGTTGCAACTAGAAAAAGCCCACATGCAGCAATGAAGACCCAACACAGCAAAAAATAAATAAATAAAATAAATTTATTTTTTAAGAAAAGCTTATGAACTTTTTCTCTGGCTAATCTAAATTCTCTCTATTTTAAAGTATCAATATGTTATTCATTCTTCCCAATATATGTTTGGTTTGGTTTGGTTGGGTTTTTTAAGGCCAGCTGAAGTTACTTTTTTTTTTTAATTTTTGAACTTTATTTTTTTATACAGCAGGTTATTAGTCATCAATTTTATACACATCAGTGTATACATATCAATCCCAATCGCCCAATTCAACATACCATCATCTCCATCCTCTCATGGCTTTCCCTCCTTGGTGTCCATATGTTTGTTCTCTATATCTGTCTCAATTTCTGCCCTACAACCGGTTCATCTGTACCATTTTTCTAGGTTCCACATACATGTGTTAATATACAATATTTGATTTTCTCTTTCTGACTTACTTCACTCGGTAGGACACTCTCTAGATCCATCCACGTCTCAACAAATGACCAAATTTCATTCATTTTTATGGCTGAGTAATATTCAATTGTATATATGTATCACATCTTCTTTATCCATTCATCTGTCGATGGACATTTAGGTTGCTTCCATGACCTGGCTGTTGTAAACAGTGCTACAATGAACATTGGGGTGCATGTGTCTTTTTGAATTATGGTTTTCTCTGGGTATATACCCAGGAGTGGGATTGCTGGATCATATGGTAATTCTATTTTTAGTTTTTTAAAGAACATCCACACTATTCTCCATAGTGGCTGTATCAATTTACATTCCCACCAACAGTGCAAGAGGGTTCCCTTTTGTCCACACCCTCCCCAGCATTTGTTGTTTGCAGATTTTCTGATACCCATTCTAACTGGTGTGAGGTGATACCTCATGGTAGTTTTAGATTTGCATTTCTCTAATAATTAGTGATGTTGAGCAGCTTTTCATATACTTCTTGGCCATCTGTATGTCTTCTTTGGAGAAACATCTATTTAGGTCTTCTGACCATTTTTGGATTGGGTTGTTTTTTTTAATATTGAGCTGCATGAGTTGTTTATAAATTTTGGAGATTAACCCTTTGTCCGTTGATTCATTTGCAAATTTTTTTCCCATTCTGAGGGTTGTCTTTTTGTCTTGTTTCTAGTTCCTTTGCTGTGCAAAAGCTTTGAAGTTTCATTAGGTCCAATTTGTTTATTTTTCTTTTTACTTCCATTACTCTAGTAGCTGGATCAAAAAAGAGCTTGCTGTGATTTATGTCAAACAATGTTCTTCCTGTGTTTTCCTCTAAGAGTTTTATAGTGTCTGGTCTTACATTTAGGTCTCTAACACATTTTGAGTTTATTTTTGTGTATGGTGTTAGGGAGTGTTCTAATTTCATTCTTTTACATGTAGCTGTCCAGTTTTCCCAGCACCACTTAGTGAAGAGACTATCTTTTCTCCATTGTATATCCTTGCCTCCTTTGTCATAGATTAGTTGACCATAGGTTCATGGGTTTATCTCTGGGCTTTCTATCTTGTTCCATTGATCTATGTTTCTGTTTTTGTGCCAGTACCATGTTGTCTTGATTACTGTAGCTTTGTAGTATAGTCTGAAGTCAGGGACTCTGATTCCTCCTGCTCTGCTTTTTTCCCTCAAGACTGCTTTGGCTATTCGGGGTCTTTTGTGTCTCCGTACAAATTTTAAGATTTTTTTGTTCTAGTTCTGTAAAAAATGCCATTGGTAGCTTGATAGGGATTGCATTGAATCTGTAGATTGCTTTAGGTAGTATAGTTATTTTCACAATATTGATTCTTCCAATCCAAGAATATGGTATATCTCTGTTGGTATCATCTTTAATTTCTTTCATCAGTGTCTTATAGTTTTCTGCATACAGGTCTTTTGTCTCCCTAGGTAGGTTTATTCCTAGGTATTTTATTCTTTTTGTTGCAGTGGTAAATGGGAGTGTTTCCTTAATTTCTCTTTCATATTTTTCATCATTAGTGTACAAGAATGCAAAAGATTTCTGTGCATTAATTTTGTATACTGCAACTTTACCAAATTCATTGATTAGCTCTAGTAGCTTTCTGGTGGCACTTTTAGGGTTCTCTCTGTATAGTATCATGTCATCTGCAAACAGTGACAGTTTTACTTCTTCTTTTCCAATTTGTATTCCTTTTATTTCTTTTTCTTCTCTGATTGCCATGGCTAGGACTTCCAAAACTATGTTGAATAATAGTGCTGAGAGTGCACATCCTTGTCTTGTTCCTGATCTTAGAGGAAATGCTTTCAGTTTATCAACATTGAATGATGATTGCTATGGGTTTGCCATATATGGCCTTTATTATGTTGAGGTAGGTTCCCTCTATGTCCACTTTCTTGAGAGTTTTTATCATAAATTGGTGTTGAATATTGTCAAAAGCTTTTTCTGCATCTATTGAGATTATCTTATGGTTTTTATTCTTCATTAATATGGTGTATCACATTGATTGATTTCCGTAAACTGAAGAATCCTTGCATCCCTGGGATAAATCCCACCTGATCATGGTGTATGATCCTTTTAATGTGTTTTGGATTCTCCTTGCTAGTATTTTGTTAAGAATTTTTGAATCTATATTGATCAGTGATAGTGGTCTGTAATTTTCTTTTTTTGTAGTATCTTTGTCTGCTTTTGGTATCAGGGTGATGGTGGCCTCATAGAATGACTTTGGGAGTGTTTCTTCCTCTGCAATTTTTTGGAAGAGTTTGAGAAGGATGGGTGTTAGCTCTTCTCTAAATGTTTGATACAATTCACCTGAGAAGCCATCTGGTCCTGGGCTTTTGTTTGTTGGAAGATTTTTAATCACAGTTTCAATTTCTTTACTTGTGACTGGTCTGTTCATATTTTCTATTTCTTCCTCATTCAGTCGTGGAGGGTTATACCTTTCTAAGAATGTGTCCATTTCTTCCAGGTTGTCCATTTTATTGGCATAGAGTTGCTTGTAGTAGTCTCTTAGGATGCTTTGTATTTCTGCGGTGTCTGTTGTAACTTCTCCTTTTTCATTTCTAGTTTTATTGATTTGGGTCCTCTCCGTCTTTTTCTTGATGAGTCTGGCTAATGGTTTATCAATTTTGTTTATCTTCTCAAAGAACCAGCTTTTAGTTTTATTGATCTTTGCTATTGTTTTCTTTGTTTCTATTTTATTTATTTCTGCTCTGATCTTTATGATTTCTTTTCTTCTGCTAATTTTGGGTTTTGTTTGTTCTTCTTTCTCTAGTTCCTTTAGGTGTAATTAGATTGTTTATTTGAGATTTTTCTTATTTCTTGAGGTAGGCTTGTATAGCTATAAACTTCTCTCTTAGAACTGCTTTTGCTGCATCCCATAGGTTTTGGATCATTGTGTTTTCCTTGTCATTTGTTTCTAGATATTTTTTGATTTCCCCTTTGACTTCTTCAGTGATTGCTTGGTTATTTACTAACATATTGTTTAGCCTCCATGTGTTTGTGATTTTTACGGTTTTTTCCCTGTAATTCATTTCTAATCTCATATTGTTGTGGTCAGAAAAGATGCTTGATATGATTTCAATTTTCTTAAGTTTACTGAGGCTTGATTTGTGACCCAAGATGTGATCTATACTGGAGAATGTTCCATGTGCACTTGAGAAGAAAGTGTAATCTGCTATTTGGGGATGGAATGTCCTCTAAATATCAATTAAATCTATCTGGTCTATTGTGTCATTTAAAGCTTCTGTTTCCTTATTTATTTTAATTTTGGATGATCTGTCCATTGGTGTAAGTGAGGTGTTAAGTCCCCCATTATTATTGTGTTACTGTCGATTTCTTCTTTTAGAGCTGTTAGCAGTTGCCTTATGTATTGAGGTGCTCCTATGTTGGGTGCACATATATTTATAATGGTTATATCTTCTTCTTGGATTGATCCCTTGACCATTATGTAGTGCCCTTCCTTGTCTCTTGTAACATTCTTTATTTTAAAGTCTATTTTATCTGATATGAGTAGTGCTACTACAGCTCTCTTTTGATTTCCATTTGCATGGAATATGTTTTTTCATCCCCTCACTCTCAGTCTGTATGTATCCCTAGGTCTGAAGTGGGTCTCTTGTAGACAGCATATAGATGGGTCTTGTTTTTGTATCCATTCAGCAAGCCTGTGTCTTTTGGTTGGAGCACTTAATCCATTCAAGTTTAAGGTAATTATCAATATGCATGTTCCTATGACCATTTTCTTAATTGTTTTGGGTTTGTTCTTGTAGGTCCTTTTCTTCTCTTGTGTTTCCCACTTAGAGAAGTTCCTTTAGTATTTGTTGTAGAGCTGGTTTGGTGGTGCTGAATTCTCTTAACTTTTGCTTGTCTGTAAAGCTTTTCATTTCTCCATCAAATCTGAATGAGATCCTTGTCGGGTAGAGTAATCTTGGTGTAGGTTCTTCCCTTTCATCACTTTAACTATATCATGCCACCCCCTTCTGGCTTGTAGAGTTTCTGCTGAGAAATCAGCTGTTAACTTTATGGGAGTTCCCTTGTATGTTATTTGTCATTTTTCCCTTGCTGCTTTCAATAATTTTTCTTTGTCTTTAATTTTTGCCAATTTGATTACTATGTGTCTCGGCGTGTTTCTCCTTGGGTTTATCCTATATGGGACTCGCTGCGCTTCCTTGACTTGGGTGACTATTTCCTTTCCCATGTTAGGGAAGTTTTTGACTATAATCTCTTCAAATATTTACTCTGGCCTTTCTCTCTTTCTTCTCCTTCTGGGACCCCTATAATATGAATGTTGTTATGTTAATGTTGTCCCAGAGGTCTCTTAGGCTGTCTTCCTTTCTTTTCATTCTTTTTTCTTTATGCTGTTCTGCAGCAGTGTATTCCACCATTCTGTCTTCCAGGTCACTTATCCATTCTTCTGCCTCAGTTATTCTGCTATTGATTCCTTCTAGTGTAGTTTTCATTTCAGTTATTGTATTGTTCATCTCTGTTTGTTTGTTCTTTAATTCTTCTAGGTCTTTGTTAAACATTTCTTGCATCTTCTTGAGCTTTGCCTCCATTCTTTTTCTGAGGTCCTGTATCATCTTCACTATCATTATTCTGAATTCTTTTTCTAGAAGGCTGCCTATCTCCACTTCATTTAGTTGTTTTTCTGGGGTTTTGTCTTGTTCCTTCATCTGGTACATAGCCCTCTGCCTTTTCATCTTGTCTGTCTTTCCGTGAATGTGGTTTTTGTTCCACAGGCTGCAGGATTGTAGTTCTTGCTTATGCTGTGTGCCCTCTGGTGGATGAGGCTATCTAAGAAGCTTGTGTAAGTTTCCTGATGGGAGGGACTGGTGGTGGGTAGAGCTGACTGAGCTGAAGTTTCTTGATCTTAATAATATAGACAATTATATTCACCTAGTAATAGTGACAAAAACAATTACAATAGCAAAACATTTACTGAATGCTTTGTATGTATCAGTTTGCTAAACAAATAATTTACATGCTTTGTCTCATGTAATCATTTCAACAACACTTTGACTTATATGCTATTAATAGCTCTTGTTTTGTTGATGTGGAAACTGCTGGGTTTGTGATCTTGGGAAAATTACTTACCTTTCTGGGTTTCTCTAAAATGAGAATGATAACAATAACAATTTCATTAAGGATTCAATGAAATAGTTACATTTGATGTTTATCATGGTGCCTGACTTATAGTGTTTCATAAGTTATAGCATTTATTAAGTAAGTTGTCCTAGGTCATACAGCTAGTAACTGGTAGGGCCAGGGATCAAAACAAGGCAGTCAGCCTCCAGAGATATACTCTACTGTCTCTAAAATGGTAAGCACAAAGCACTTACAAAGGTGGTTGTTATGAAACATGACTAGCCTAGATTCTGAAACATGAAAACAGCTATCTCTTATAGTTTGCTTTTCCCAAAAGAACTTTAAATTTAATCCCTTAAATTTTTATTTTTAGTTTTGCTAGATCCTTTAACAAATTTAAATTTGAACAAATTTAAAGGACTTCAGTAGCAGTCTTACATTTATTTAAATACGTTATAAAGGCTGACACAGAGATGTTGTCAAAGAAAAACTTAAGTCCAAGACAAAAGTAACAAAGGCATAAACTTGTAGCAAGGAAACACATATTTTTTTATTTTTATTTATTTTTGGTTGTGTTGGGTCTTCGTTGCTGCATGCAGGCTTTCTCTAGTTGGCAGCGAGCAGGGGCCACTCTTCAGTGCAGTACACAGGCTTCTCATTGCAGTGGCTTCTCTTGTTGCAAAGCACAGGCTCTAGGCATGCGGGATTCAGTAGTGTGGCATGTGAGCTCAGTAGTTGTGGCTCATGGGCCCTGGAGTGCAGGCTCAGTAGTTGTGGTGCACAGGCTTAGTTGCTCCACAGCATGTGGGACCTTCCCGGATCAGGGATCAAACCTGTGTCCCCTGCATTGGCAGGCAGTTTCTTATCCACTGCACCACCAGGGAAGCCGACACATTTATTTTTTTTATTGAAGTATAGTTGATTTACAATATTGTGTTAGTTTCAGGTGTACAGTAAAGTGGTTCAGTTACATATATATTTTCAGATTATTTTCCATTATAGGTTATTACAAAATATTGAATATAGTTCCCTGTGTTATTTAGTAAATCATTGTTGTTTATGTATTTTATGTATGGTAGTTTGTATCTATTAATCTCATACTCCTAATTTATCCCTCCCCTCCTCCCTTTCCTCTTTGGTAACCATAAGTTTGTTTCCTATGGAAGTCTGTTTGTTTTGTATATAGACTTATTTGTATTATTTTTTAGATTCCACATATAAGTGATATCATACGGTATTTGTCTTTCTCTGTCTGACTTAGTTCACTTAATAGGATATTCTCTAGATCCACCCATGTTGCTGCAAATGGCAATATTTCATTCTTTTTTATGGTTGAGTAATATTCCATTTTATATATATATATATATATATAAAAGCCAATTGTCTGTTGATAGGCACTTGGGTTGCTTCCATGTCTTGCTACTGTAAATAGTGCTGCTATGAACATAGGGGCATATGTATCTTTTCGAATTAGAATTTTCATCTTTTCCAGATATATGCTCGTGGGCCCTAGAGTGCAGGCTCAGTAGTTGTGGTGCACAGCCCTAGCTCAGGAGTGAGATTGCTGGATCATGTGGTAACTCTGTTTTTAGTTTTTAAAGGAACCTCCACACTGTTTTACATAGTGGCTGCACCAATTTACATCCCCATCTACAGTGCAGAAGAGTTCCCTTTTCTCCGCACCCTCTCCAGCATTTATTATTTGTAGACTTTTTGATGATAGCCATTCTGACCTGTGTGAAGTGGTAGCTCATTGTGGTTTTGATGTGCATTTCTCTAATAATTAGAGATGTTGAGCATCTTTTCATGTGCCTGTTGGCTATCTGTATGTCTTCTTTGGAGAAATGTCTATTTAGGTCTTCTGCCCTAACATTTCTCACAGCACTGGAACAGATGACACTAAAATTTATATGGAACTATGAAAGCCCCAGAATTGACAAACAAAATCCTTAGGAAAAAGAACAAAACTGGAGGCATAACCCTTCCAGACTTCAAACAATACTACAAAGCTACAGTAACCAAAACAGCATGGTATTGGCACAAAAACAGACATACTGTAGAGATCACTGGAACAGAATAAAGAGCCCAGAAATAAACCCACACACCTATAGTCAATTAATCTATGACAAAGGAGTCAAAAATATACAAGTTATAGCATTTATTAAGTAAATTGTCCTAGGTCATACAGCTAGTAACTGTATGAGAAAAAACAGTCTTTTCAGCAAGTGGTGTTTGGAAAGCTGGAGTGCTACTTGTAAATCAATAAAATTAGAACACTCCTTCACAACATCTACAAAAATAAACTCAAAATTGTTTCAATACCTAATTATAAGACATGACACCATAAAACTCCTAGAAGACAATATAGGCAAAACGTTCTCAGACATAAATCATAGCAATATTTTCTTAGATCACTCTGCCAAGGCAAGGGAAATAAAAGAAAAAATAAGTAAATGGGAGTTAATCAAATGTAAAAGCTTTTGCACACAAAGGAAACCATCAACAAACGAAAAGACAACCTACAGAATGGGAGAAAATATTTGCAAATGATGCAACTGACAAGGGGTTAATATCCAAAAGATACAGACAGCTCATACAACTCACTATCAAAAAAAACAAACAATCCAATCAAAAAATGGAAAGAAGGAAACTCATCTTTTGTTTCAGCAGAGGTTCAAAAATTTTGGAAAGAAGACAAAGTTTAATAGAGGAAATACTGAGACAATCTCTGATTGGCAAGTGTCCTATGAAGGTGGGATTTTTGGAAGTTAGGTAGACTTTCTAATTGGTCTTCAGATAAACTGATAGTCCTTGGTTGACTATAAAAAGGCAAGAAGAAGTTTAGGGAAGTTTCAAAAAGACGAAGGACTGTTTGGTGTTTTGGGTAGAGGATGATCAGTGGCCCAGCATTTCCTGGAACAAGTGGAGTTGATAGTGGCTTATGGCAAGTCATTTCTCAATATTCCCAACTGATCCTCATCGGAACTGCGAGGAAGACAGGGCAGCTATTATTACTCCCTCCATTGCTACTGAAGAAATAGTAGCTGACGCATTAAGGTTGCAAGGCCACATAGCTATTAAAGTGGTGAAGAACTTGGACTACAGTCTAGGTATTCTCATACCCTGTTCATTGTTATTTCCACCATATCACACTAATTCTATATTTCTTTTGCCAATTTAGACATTTTTGATTATGAAAATTTTTTTGATTAAGAAAAGTAGGAATTCTTTATTTAATAGGGAATCAAAAGATATTTTCACCATGTACTAGAGAAATTATTTGGAAATCATTTTATTCCAACTGGCCATTAGAAGGGAGTTTATTTTCAGAAGATAAAAGGTACATACAAGTGTTATTTAAAAGTTTCTCATGTTGACATCTAGAATTTGCTAACCTGATATTTTGCCTCCTCTAAATATCTCTTAAAGTTATGTACAAACTGTGTAAGCACTATCCATTTTATACGTAAATGTATTTTATGTATAAAACATAGTTTTCTTGCCTTTAACCTTTTATAATGCTTACTCTGCACTTCTTATTCCTCTTTGACAGCTAAAGTTATTGACTGCAAAGAAATCTTTCTTGTAACTGGTGAAGTGGTCCGTTAAACACAAGGGGACTTTTCCTCTCTACATACAATCTCTTTTCCATTCTTGTAAAATCAAGCCTCAAGAAATTTCTCCTTGCTCAAAAATAGTATGACATTCTGGAGAACTGAGTGGATTGAGGTCATTTAGGTGCCTGAGCAACAGAGCAAGCACCAGGAGATTTGCATATTGGTTTTAATGAATATCTTTAAAATACATCTGCATATTTCATATTCATAAACCTTTGTGTGCATCAAACAACTAGCCTTAGTAACTACAGAACAAAATTCAAGCTGGGACCCCCACAATCTCCATCACTTCATCCTCTTTCTCTCTACCTCTAGCCTCATCAGTGTGAAGATTACTGATGCCGGCAAGTGAATAAAAAGAATTAAAGTCAGCATTTCAAAGAAAATTATATTCATTTTCATTATTGAAATTAGTGGTAATTACTATAATCCATCTTTGTTAATGCAAATACATTTTCTGGAAATTGCAAAGAAACTGTTGATTAAGATTTAAATTAAAAATCTATAGGGGAAGGCTAGTATAACCTCTGAGGGTTGTTTTTCACTCAATTGCTTATTTTTTCAGAAAGGAATATGGTTTATAATTTGACATTAGCATGAATCAAAGAAAAATAAGATGAGGATTCCAAAGTATCAAAACTATAAAGGCAAACTAAACCTTTTCTGTTTTTAATGTGAATAGTTTGGGGAAGGGAGAAGAGAAAAGAGCAATGAGCTGCCTGTTCCTGAGGCAGTGCTTTGTTAACTACTGAGAGAAACAAGCCAGGCACTGAAGCCAAGACATGGGAGGGAACATGGCTTTGGTTTGTGCTTTGATTTCAAGCTAAAATTTTTGTAGATTAATGGAAGTGAAGGATTAGTTAGGAGGTAATGGATTGTACCTTAAACATTTATCTCTGCACTTCTTTTTTCTAAATTATCATCTTTAAAATAGTGGTAGCTAAACTCAACTACTCAAAAGCAAAGCTTATTTTTATATAAAAATAAATACATAGAAAAATAATAATTATATCATGGAGACACAAGAAGAATACTATGACTTAGAAATCCTAGAGAATGGTTCTCTAATTTTAGCTTTTCCTTTTGGAACTAACAGAAGTAGGAGCTATTGTTACCTGGTGGCAGTGTTTCTAGGTAGAGAAATAATCTCTTTGAAAAAATATTAACTTCTGAAATATAGAATCTAAAAGTAAAGACATGAAGTGATGTCTCATGGATTGCCAAGACATATCTTTTTTGCCTGGGTTGAATGATGATGTGCTTGTCTGAGGTCTCCCTTCATTTACTTTCCCCCCGCCACCACCCAAATTAGTTAAATCTGAAAGCATCATTGTAATGATCTAGCCTAAAGTTAAGTATGTTTACTTGGCTTAGGTGAGAACTCTACAAAGTAACTGGAGGGTCAACTTGTAGAGCAGTTAATTGGTTCATTAAATAACTACTTAATTTAATTAAATAAAGCTCAATAGGGATGTAAAGTGGATGATTTAATGATTTCATCCATATTGCAACCAAACTGAATGGCCATGTGGCGCACATATTTATTGCTCAGTGACTGGCCATTAAGACAAGCAAGGGAGTTAGATCAATATGGTGTAGTAGGACGATGCACAGCTCACCTCCCCCCAACAAACACATCAAAAATACATCTACTTGTGGAACAATTCTCAATGAAAACTAACTGAAGACTGGCAGAAAGACTCCTGTACAACCAAGGCTGTAAGAAAGATCCACACAGAATTGGGTAGGAAGGAAAGTAAAGCAATCAGGTCAGGACCTGTGCCCCTGAGAGGGGTCTTACAGGAAATGGGAGATTACATGAGTGGAGATCCCTTAGGAATGAGCAGTTTGATCCACATATTGGGCACCCCAACCATGAGGTCCAACAAAGGGAAGATGAGACCCCTTGGCTTATTGAAGAGCCAGTGGGATTAACAGTAAGGCTATGGGAAGCCTGGACTCTACTCGGGAGGAGCACATTTGCACTTCCTTGCCCCCCAGTGCAGGGCAGAGAGTGTGGCTTGATAATGCAGGGGTGGCTGACTAGTTTCCTGCTACTGTCCCAGCACATGCTCTGGCCTGAGCTGAGCGAATGCTCCAGCACCTCTTGCCTCATGTGGCAGCTCCACACTGAAGCAAGAGGTGCCGTGACTAGGGAACAACCTCTGCCATGAGATGCTGAGGTGGCTCAAACACGAAGTGGTGTCTGAGCAGGGAGGGGGCAGCCATTGCTGGCATTTACACTGGTGGTGCATCAGAGACAGTTGAGATATCTAAGGGCCACAGGACTTTCACAGCCCAGTGCCCCAGACCTCACCAAGTGCCCAAGCCAGCTCTTCTTGCTCCAGTGTTGCTGGGAGTGGGGAGAGCTCACACTTCAAGGGAACTGAGCCATCTTGGACCCGACCCTCAGGGCTTCTGCTCCAGGAACTTGTGACCTGACCCCACCCAATAGGGTGGTGATGGCCACTGACCAAAGGAGGAGCCCCAGAGCACACCAGGCTCTGGTTCTAGCCACTCCATCTCAAGTTCCACCTCCCACCAAGGTGATACCTTCCAGCACACCCTGAGGAAAGACACAACTTGTGTTCATGTAAAATTCAGCTCTCCCACCAAAGCCACTAGGCACGTACAGACTGTATAGGGACACTCCCACATAAGGACACACTTTCAAGACTGCAATAGGTAACTGTTCACCTAATTTCATAGAGACATAGAAAGTTAATTAAAATTAGAAGATGGAGTAATTTGTCTCAATTGAAAAAGCAAGAGAAAATGCTTGTAAAAAGCAAGTAATAAAACAATTTACTGGATTAAAAAATTCAAAACATTAGTAATAAGGATGCTAACTGAATTAGGGAAAAGAATAGATGAACACAGTGAAAATTTTGACAAGGAACTATAGAATACAAAAATAACCAGTCAGAACTGAAGAATACAATAACTGAAATGAAAAATATACTAGAAGGAATGAACAGCAGACTAGGTGATACAGAAGAATGCATAAGTGTTCTGGAATATAAAATAATGGAAATCACCCAATGAGAACAGCAAAAATAAATAAATAAACATTTAAAAATTAGAACAACTTAATGGATTTTTGGGATAATATCAAGCTTAACAACATTCACATTATAGGGGCCCAGAGGAGAAAAGAGAGAGAAGGGGATTGAAAATGTATTTAATGAAATTATGGCTTAAAACTTCCCAAAACTGAAGAAAGAAACAGATAGCCAGGTACAGGAAGCGCAGAGCAAGATGAATCCAAACAGACTCACAACAAGACATATCATAATTAAAATGGCAAAAGTTAAAGAGAGAATTCTAAAGGCAGCAAGAGAAAAACAGAGTCATATACAAGGGAACACCCATAGGCTATCAGCTGATTTTTCCACAGAAACTTTGCAGGCCAGAAATGAGTGGCATAAGCTGAGAGGGAAAAACCTGCAACCTAGGATACTCTACTCAGGAAGGTTATTATTTAGAATTGAAGGAGACATAAAGAACTTCTCAGGCAAGCAAAAACTGAAAGAGTTCAACAATACTAAACTGACGTGAAAGGCAACATTAAAGGGTCTTCTCTAAGTGGGAGAGAAAATGCTATAAGAAGTAAGTATCTATAGGAAAGGAAAAATTCCACTAGTAAAGGCAAATATATAGTAAAGGCTGAGAATCAACTACTTAAATAAGATAGCACAAAGATTAAAAGACAAAAAAATATAAAATTAACTATAACTACAATAATCAGTACAGGGATAAACAGGAAGATGTAAAATATGACATCAAAAACACAAAATGTGGGGAAGGAAGAAAAAAATGTATATCTTTTAGAATGTGTTTGAACTCAAAGGACTGCTTGTTTAAAACTAATAGGTATAGTTATAAGTCAACATATATGAACCCCATGGTAACCACAGGTTAAAAACATACAACAGATATTCAAAAACAAGAACAAAAAAGGAACAAAAGCATACCACTAAAGAAAATCATTAAACCACAAGCAAAGAAACTAAAAGAAGAAAAGAACAGGGAAGAACTACAAAAAACAACTGGAAAACAAGTAATAAAATGGCAATAAGTACATACCTATGACTAATTAATTTAAATATCAATGGACTAAATGCTCCAATCAAAAGACATAGGGTGGCTGATTAAATTAAAAAAACAAGACCCATCTATACACTGCTTATAAAGACTCATTTCAGAACTAAAGCACACAGGCTGAAAATGAGGGGAAACAGATATTTCATGCAAATGGAAAAGATAAGAAAGCGGGGGTAGCAGTACTCATATCAGACAAAACAGACTTTAAGACAAAGTCTATAATAAAAGACAAAGAAGGGCATTATATAATGATAAAGGGATCAATACAAGAAGAGAATATTACACTCATTAACACTTATGCACTCAATACAGGAGCACCTAAATATATAAAGCAAATATTAAGAGACATTAAAGGGAGAAATTGACAATAATCCAATAACTGTAGGGGACTTTAACGTCAATGGACAAATCATTCAGACAGAAAATCAATAAGGCAATAGTGGTCTTAAATGACAACATATACCAGTTGGACAAAATACATATTTACAGGACATTCCATCCAAAAATAGCAGAATACACATTCTTTTCAAGTACATGTGAACATTTTCCAGGAGATATCATACCCTAGGCCACAAAACAAGTCTAAACAACTTTAAGCAGATAGAAATTATATCAAGCATTTTTTCTGACCACAATGGTATGACACTAGAAATCAATTATAGGAAGAAAAATGGGTAAAGCACTAACATGTGAAGACTAAACAACATGTTGCTGTAAAACCAATGGGTCAATGAAGAAATCAAAAATAAAATCAGAAAATACCTCAAGACAAATGAAAATGGAAACAGAACTTTCCAAAATCTATGGGATGCAGCAAAAGAAGTGGTAAGGGGGAAGTTTATAGTGATTCAGGCCTTCCTCAAGAAACAAGAAAAATCTCAAATAACCAACCCAAACTTCTGTCTAAAGGAATTAGAAAAAGAGGAATAAACAAAGCCCAAAGTCAGCAGAAGGAAAGAAATAATAAATATCAGAAAGGAAATAAATAAAATCAAGACCAAAAAAAAGCAATAGAATAGATCAGTGAAACCAAGAGCTGGTTTTCTGAAAAAATAAACAAAATTGATAAATCTTTAGCTGAGCTCAGCAAGAAAAAAAGAGAGGACCCAAATAAACAAAACAAGAAATGAAAGAGGAGAAATAACAACCAAAGAGATACAAAAAAAAAAAAATTGTAAGAGAATACTATGAACAGTTATATGTAAACAAATTGGACAACCTAGAAGAAATGGACAAATTTCTAGAAATATCCAACCTTCTAAGACTGAATCAGGAAGAAATACATAATCTGAACATAACGATCACTAGTAGTGAAACTGAATTTGTAATTTAAAAAAACAAAAGTCTAGGACTGGATGGCTTCAAAGGGGAATTCTACCAAACATACAAAGAAGACGGACTTGCTTGGTGGTCCAGTGGTTAAGACTCTGTGCTTCCACTGCAAGGGGCACAGGTGAAATCCCTGGTCTGGGAACTAGGATCCTGCATGCCACACGGCACAGCAAAAAATATCTATACATATATATAAAGAAGAGCTAATGCTTATCCTTCTCAGACTATTCCAAAAAATTGAAGAGTAGGGAACGCTCCTAGCTTCATTCTACAAGGCCGCCATTATCCTGATACCAAAACCAAATAAAGACACTACAAAACAAGAGAATTACAAGCCAATATCTTCGATGAATATAGATGCTCAACAAAATATTAGCAAAGTGAATTCAACAACATATAAAATGGATTGGGACTTCCCTGGTGGCACAGTGGTTAAGAATCTGCTTGCCAGTGCAGGGGACATGGGTTTGATCCCTGGTCCGGGAAGATCCCACATGCTGCAGAGTAACTAAGCCTGTGTGCCAAAACTACTGAGCCTGCACTCTAGAGTCCACGAACCACAGCTACTGAGCCCTCGAGCCACAACTACTGAACACTGTGCGCCTAGAGCCCGTGCTCTAAACAAGAGAAGCCACCGTAATGAGAAGCCCTCACGCAGCAGCAAAGACCCAATGCAGCCAAAAATAAATAAATAAAATTTTAAAATAAATAAATAAAATGGATCATGTGGGTTATTCTAGAGATGCAAGTATGGTTCAATATTCCCTAATTAATCGATGTGATACACCACATTAACAAACAGAAGGATAAAAACCACATGATCATCTCAATAGACACAGAAAAAGCATTTGACAAAATTCAACAACTACTCATGATGAAAACTCTCATCAAAGTTAGTATAGAGGGAACATATCTCAACATAATAAAGGCCGTTTATGACAGACCCACATCTAACACCATACTCAACAATGAAAAACTAAAAGCTTCTCCTCTAAAATCAGGAACATGATAAGGATGCCCACTCTCACCACTTCTATTTAACATAGTATAGGAAGTCCTAGCCACAGCAATCACACAAGAAAAAGAAACAAAAAGCATCCAAACTGGAAGGTAAGAAGTAAAACTGTCACTATTTGCAGACGACATGATACTATACATAGAAAACCCTAAAGTCCCCACCAAAAAACTATTAGAGCTAATAAATGAATTCAGTGAAGTTGTAGGATACAAGATTAATATAGAAAAATCGGTTGCTTTTCTATACACTAATAATAAAATATCAAAAAGAGAAAGTAGAAAAACAGTCTTGTTTAAAATTGCATCCAAAAAATTTTAAATACTCAGGAATAAACTTAACCAAGGAGGTAAAAGAACTATAGTCTGAAAACTAAAAAACATTGATGAAGGAATTTGAAAGTGATACAAAGAAACGGAAAGATATCCCATGTTCTTGGATTGGAAGAATTAATATTGCCAAATGTTACCCAAAGCAATAGACAGATTTAACACAATCCCTATCTAAATACCAATTACATTTTTCACAGAACTAGAACAAATAATCCTAAAATCTATATGAAACTGCAAAAGACCCTAAATTGCTAAAGCAATCCTGAGAAGAAAGAACAAAGCTGGTGGCATCATGCTTCCTGATTTCAGACTATACTACAAAATTATAGTAACCAACAACATGGTAATGGCACAAAAACAGACACATAGATCAGTGAAACAGAACAGAGAGCCCAGAAATAAACCAATGCACCTATGGTCAATTAACCTATGACAAAGGAGGCAAGAATACACAACAAGGAAAAGACAATCTCTTCAATAAGCAGCATTCCATGTAAAAGAATGAAATCAGAACATTTTCTCATACCATGTACAAAAATAAACTCAAAATGGATTAAAGATCTAAATGTATAACTGGAAATCATAAAACTCCGAAGAAAACATAGGCAGAATACTCTCTGACATAAATCTTAGCAATATTTTTTTGGATCTGTCTCCTAAGTCAAAGGAAACAAAAGCATAAATAAACAAATGGGGCCTAATTAAGCTTAAAAACTTTTGCACAGCAGAGGAAACCACTGGCAAAATGAAAAGACACCTACTGAATGGGAAAAAATATTTGCAACTGATATGACTGATAAAGAGTTAATATCCAAAATATATAGACAGCTCATACAACTCGATATCAAGAAAACAAACAATCCAATTAAAAAATGGGCCAAAGACCTGAATCGACTTTTTTCCAATAGACATTTTTTTCATGTCTTAACAGGCACATGAAAAAATGCTCAACATTGCTAATCATCAGAGAAATGCAAATCAAAACCACAAGGAGATATCATCAAATGGCTATCATCAAAACTCTACAAATAACAAGTCTTGGCAAAGATGTGGACAAAAGGGAACCCTAAGCACACTGTTGGTAGAATTGTAAATTGTTGCAGCCACTATGGAAAACGGTATGGAAATTCCTCAAAAAAACCTAAAAAACAGAACTACCATATGGTCCAGCAATTCCACGGCTAACGTATATCTGAAGAAAACAAAAACACTAATTTGGAAAGATACATGCACTCCAATGCTCACAGCAGCATTATTTACAATAGCCAAGATATGGAAGCAACCTAAGTACCCATCAACAGATGAATGGATAAAGATGTGGCATGTATATGCAATGGAATATTACTCAGTCATAAAAAAATGAAATTCTGCCATTTGCAACAACATGGATGGACCTGGAGAGTATTATGCTTAGTGAAATAAGTCAGAGAAAGATAAATACTCTGTTATCATTTATATATGGAATCTAAAAAATAAAACAAACAAATGTGTATAACAAAACAGAAACAGATGCACAGATATAGAGAACAAACTAGTGGTTAACAGTGAGGAAAGGGAAGGAGGGACAGGAGAGTTAGGGATATGGGAATACGAGACACAAATTATTCTGTATAAAATAAGTAAGCAACGAGGATATACTGTACAGCATAGGGAAATACAACCATTATTTTGTAATAACTTTATATGGATTATAATCTATAAAAATATTGAATCACTGAAAAAAAGACAAGAAAATAATGAATATGGAACTTACCTATGAAGACTCTAATATGACATTGTGAGGGCTTCCATTAGTGACCAAAAGCATATATATAGGTCAGGATTTTCTCTTTCTTCTATATTACTTTTCCCATACCACATAACTTTCAAATCACAAGTTAGGACTGAACTGTTTAAGGTTCAAAATTAGTGCTGAAATTTAGGCTGCCTACTAATTTTTGGTTGTCCCTTCAATAGTAAACCCAAGATCATATACAAGAAAAAAAAAAACAACTAAATACCTAAACTGAAGTCATACTGTGTCAGGAATTTTGACTTACAGCATTAATTTAATCTTCACAATCATCCAGCCTGGAAAGTATTATTATCCCCATTGTCTAGAAGAGGAATTTCAGGCTAGGAGAAGTTAAGGAATCAGTCAAAAATACATGGGTATTAGGTGACAGAAGCAAGAGTCTCCTCCAACCACTCCCCTTCTCCAGTAGTTTTAAATTTTACATTTCAAAATAGAAATATCTTTTTTTCTGATGACATGATCATTGTAAAAATTAAAAGCATTCAAAGTTAAAGGATCACCTCTCTGTCAATTTACACACATACATACAAACATACACGCACACCTCCAAAACTACCATACAGCAATCATGGCAGCTTCCCTCTAGTATCGCTGACTGTTAAATTCTTTTCATTTTTATTGAGCTGTAGTCAAATCTGCTCACTAAGACTACGCAGATAAATAACATTTTCCTTCTATGTTGAAAGCTTTTCCAATATTGTATTTGAAAACAATTCTCATGCCCCAACTTAGAATATTTTTTCTTTAGGTTTAACATGCCCAGTTCCTTCAACTCTCTCTCTCGCAAATGAAAGCATTTCCAGATCTATAATTTTCCTGGATTACTTCCTGGAATTGAACATAATATTCCAGATATAGATTGATCAGCTGCAGAATATATAACTCTCTTAATTTGAACACTCCATTTTAAAGCACTTTCTTGAGCATATGACCTTTAAGACTAAAATCTAAGTGTTCATTTACTTTCTGGGCATCTATATAAAATTTTTTACTTTTAATGAGTTTATAGCCAACTGAAAACACTAAGTAATTTTGCCAGATCTTCTTCTTTCTATATTTAAACATTGTTTGTCTTAATCTAAGTATGTATCCTCTATGTTAACCGAATCAGTTCTATGATCTATTATATTAGTTATCCCTTCCAGGTTATGTCATTTCCAATTGAACCCATTCACCTCCTATGTCTTCAGGTCACTAATAAAATGTCAATCAGGTCAGGACAAAATTCACAGCCCTGAAATTTGTCACTCAAAACACCCTTCCAACTCGATATCAATCCATTAATCAACTGCTTTGTGTACCATGCAATGGTGCAATAGATAAAAATCGCTCATGGTATTGGTATTTTGAATTAGCTTAAATTCCCCATATTTTAAACAATGATTGTAGCATAAAATGTTATAAAATTATACACTGGTTGCAATCAAAATGACACATGGGCCATCATTTTTTTGTTCCTAGACATGTATTTATTACAGAGTATATTAGAAAAATTATCACTGGTACTTTACAGAAACCTGTGTCCTTACAGCTATTTTATTTTAGGATGAGGTTAAGTTTAAATTTAAAAAATCAGGTGACAAAGAAAAATGTTAGGTATATAAAAGTAGACATAGTATGTGAATATGGAGAAAAACATAAAGGTACTAAGCAAATGACTAAAAGTAGAGAAACTCTGGCATAGAGTTTTATAGTTTTCAATACACAAATACATCATCTGATCCACATAAAACCACAATAGAGAGTACATGAGGGACATCATCAAATGCCTTACAGAATATACAGCCATTATTCTCAGTCAATAAGTTTCAAGAAACATAGGAAAAGAGTTTCACACAATTTTAACTTGTCCTAAGTAAACATTTACAGGTTCCTAGGAATCAACATCTGCCTCTAATTCTCTATGAAAGTAGGCAAGGTTAAAATATAACAGAAATACATTTAAATAAAAATAATTTTCAGTATTTTTCCTAAAGTGCTCTCAAGCCATCTGTCTAATAATCTGCTCTACAATTGTGTATGGCCTAAAGCTTGTGAGTCTATGATTTCTAGGTATGCTTTTATACCAACTGTAAAAATCAGGACATTGCCTATCTCCAGTCTTTTGACACTTCTACTATCCAAATTTCCTCCAAGATACCTGGCAATAGTTCCTAAATCGTAGATGGAATTTTTCTTTTTTTTTTTTGCTACTCTAGCATGCATGTATTTCATCTGACTCTAGGGACTTGAATTTAGACCATCTGCATGCTCTCACCAATCAGTCAATAAATATTTTGAACATTCACTAAGTGTTGAGCAATACATTTAAAATTGTTTCCCCTGGGGAACTCACACAGGGAAGAAAGATATGTAAATAAATACATATTTATTTCAACATAAGTGCTGCAACAGAAATATGTCCAGAATGCCACGTGTATACAGAGGAAAAACTATCCACCTGTGCATGGTTTTTAAAAGGTGAAGATATGTGAGTTCAGTCTTAAAGACTGTCCATGAATTTCCCAGGCAAACAGGGGCATTCAAATAAAAGGATTAGTAAGTCTAATATTCAGGAAACACTAAGAAGTTCGGCAAAGCTGGAGTTCAAAAAGCATAATGGAATAGACAGATGAGATGAAAGAAAAGCCCAAAACATACCATGAAGGGCATTACGTGCCATCGTAAGAAGTCTGAACTTAATTCTATAAATTATAGAGAACCAAAAAAATTTTTTAAGCATGGAATGATAAGATTTATTTTTAGAGAAATAATTGGTGGGAGTAAAGAAGCTGTCTTCTTTACTTGATTGGAGGGTGAGAGGAGAAAATGTATGCCAAGAAGCAGCAAGAATTTTTAAGGAGGCTGCTGAGATAATGCAGCAAACATTGAGGGCCAGAATCAAGGTGCTGTCCTATGCTATTTGAGCTTTCAATTTCTCATCAACATGTTCTTCTTCCAATTTAATAATTAGTTTTGATAGAAGAGGTGAAAACTATATGGGGGACTAATTCTAGTATTTCTCCATTACCTATTAATGTTAGAATTTTCCCCAAGTGAGAATTATCTACCACCTTCTTTTATTCTATTTATTCTAAATAGAATTACAAATATTTACATTTATTCTAAAAATATGCAAAAAGTTTTAAACAATCAAAAGCTAATATTTTGTTAGAATTTTCTATATGCTTCAGATTATTCTAGGCTTTTATCTTTCCTGACACTATTATTACAGGTTTCTGTTACCCTTCTCTTCGAATTTGACTACATATATGTGGTAAATTTTGCTAGATTCTATCCCCCACCTGCCATATGTTTCTGCCTCCATCTAATTTACTAATAGACCTCCCAGATTCTAGGCAGAAATGCATACATCCACACTAGAATTTGGATTTCCCAGCCTTCACTATAGCTAGGTGTGACCATCTGACTAATTTTGGCCAAGGGAAATAAAAGGAACTAGTATGTGTAACTTAAGAGTATCCTTATAGTATGGAGACACGCCCTTCTTCCCTTCCTCCTTCTCGATGGCTGAAATATAGAAGTGATGGCTGGAGCTGGGACAGCTATATTAGACCATGAGGTGACCTTGAAAATAATGTCTACATGCGGCAGAACCACAAAAAAGGCTGGGTCCATGAGAACATTATAGAGCACAGACACTGGGCCAGTCCTGGACTACGCACCAACAGATTTTAACAGAAAAGAGAAATGAATTTCTACCCTGTTTAAGCTACTATAACTTTAAGTTCCTAGCAGCCAAACCTAATCCCTAAATGATAGGTATCTCTTCTTTTAAATTTTAATCTCTTCCATCTTCTTTTTAAAGATAATAAAGTGTAAGTAGAAGATAAGGTAAAAACATCAATGGCATCCTTCCTTCATATCACACAATTCTTGTGTACCACATAAGTTTATTTGGTGCATTTTTTTTCTTCCTTCACTGGAGTAATCTCAAATTGTAAAGTTAACGTGTCATTTGAAGGCCTGTCATTATTACCAAGCTGTCATTTCTTTTATTTTTTTCTTCCAGTTTTATTGAGATATAATTGACATACAGCACTGTATAAGTTTGAGATGTACAACATAATGCTTTGATTCACATACATCATGAATGATTATCATAATAAGTTTAGTGAGCATTCATCATCTCATATAGATACAAAATTAAAGAAATAGAAAAAAAAATTTTCCTTGTGATGAGAACGCTTAGGATGCACTCTCTTAACAACTTTTATATATAACATACAGCAGTGCTAATTATATTTATCATGTTGTACATTATATCCTTAGTACTTATTTATCATAACAGGAAGTTTATACCTTTTGACTGCCTTCATCCAATTTCCCCGCCCCCCATTTCTCCTCCCACTTTTGGTAACCACAAATCTGATCTCTTTTTCTATGAGTTTGTTTGTTCATTTGTTTATTTTTGAAGTATAATTGACCTACAATACTGTTAGTTCCTATTACACAACATAGTGATTCAATATTTCTATACATTTCAAAATGGTCACCATCATAAGTCTAGTTCCAATCTGTCACCATACGAAGATATTACATAATTATTTACTATATTCCCCCCACTGTACATTTCACACCCATGACTCATTTATTTTGCAACTGGAAATTTGTACCTCTTAATCTCCCTCACCTATTTCATTCCTCCTCCTGCTCCTCTTCCCTCTGGCAACCACCTGATTGTTCTGTGTATTTATAACTCTGTTTCTGCTTTGTTACATTTATTTATTTGTTTTGTTTTTTAGATTCCACATATAAGTGAAATCATATAGTATTTGTCTTTTTCTGTCTGACCTATCTCAGTTAGTGTAATACCCTCTAGACCCTCCTTGCTGTTTCATGTGGCAAGATTTGATTCTTTTTATGGCTGAGTAATAGTCCGTTTTATATATATATATGTGTGTGTGTGTGTGTGTGTGTGTGTATCTCACATCTTCTTTATCCATTAATTTATTGATGGGCACTTATGTTGCTTCCATATCTTGGCTATTGCAAATAATGCCCTAATGAACATAGGGGTGCATAGATCTTTTTGAATTAGTGTTTTTGTTTTCTTTGAATAAATACCCAGAAGTGGAATTGCTAGATTGTATGGTAGTTCTATTTTTAATTTTTTGAGGACTCTCCATACTGTTTTCCATAGTAGCTGCACCAATTTACATTCCCACTAACAGTATACAGGGCTTCCCTTTTCTCTACATCCTTACCAATACTTGCTATTTGTTGCCTTTTTGATAATAGCTATTCTGACAGGTGTGAGGTAATATCTCACTGTAGTTTTGATTTGCATTTCCCTGAAGATTAGTGATGTTGGGCATCTTTTTATGTGCCTGTTGGTTATCTGTATGCCTCCTCTGGAAAAATGTCTATTCAGATCAACTGCTCATTTTTTAATCATGTTTTTTGGTTTTTGGTGTTTTGTTTTTGTTTTTGCTGTGGAGTTGTATGAGTTCTCTGTATGTATTGGATATTAACCCTTTATTAGATATATTGTTTGCAAATATCTTCGCCCATTCAGTAGGTGGCCTTTTCATTTTGTTGAGAGTTTCCTTAGCTGTGCAAAATTTTTTTAGTTTGATGTAGTTCCAGTTGTTTATTTTTGCTTTTCTTTCCCTTGCCTAGGGAGACATATCCAAAAAAATATTACTACAACCAATGTCAAAGAATATACTGCCTATGTTTTCTTCTGGAAGTTTTAAGGTTTCAGATCTTACATTTAAGTCTTTAATCCACTTTGAATTTATTTTTGTGCATGGTGTGAGAGAATAGTCCAGTTTGATTCTTTTGCAGGTAGCTGTCTAGTTTTCCCAACCTCATTTATTGAGGAGGCTGTCTTTTCTCCACTGTATACTCTTGCCTCCTTTGTCATAGGTTAATTGACCATAAGTGTGTGGGTTTATTTCTGGTCTCTATATTCTGTTCCATTGATCTATGTGTCTTTTTCTGTGCCAGTACCATACGGTTTTGATTACTGTAGCTTTGTAGTATAGTTTGAAATCAGGGCGCATGACACCTCCAGCTTTGATCTTTCTCAATATTGTTTTGGCTATTCTGGGTCTTTTGGGTTGCGATTCTTTCTTTTAAATTCACTGGTCAAGGAAATCCACTTATCTTTTCTAAAAACTAAGAAATCTAAATTCTTAGAAAGATATTTCTAAATTCAGACTGCCTGGATTCAAATCTGGCTCTACTACTAAATTTTTTTGTCATGTTTGGAAAATTACTTAACCTGTCTAAGCCTCAGTTTCTTCATCTGTAAAACTGGGATAAGAGTTGTGAGAATTAAATGAGATATTCAATATAAAACACTTACTACAGTGTCTTGTATATTAGTAACTCTTCAATAAATAAGAACTATCACTACTTAGCATGACGTAGTGGTCCAGACATTCCCTCATTCCCTTTCTCTTTGGCTTTACAAACTCTAAAATGACACGGTCCCTGTTATCCATGGTCTTTCACACTTTCACACTTCAAGCAGTTTTCTCTCATTGATCAGATTATGCTCAGACTACAGGTTTATTTCACTGCTTCCTCAACTTTTTGAAAAACAAAAAAATTCAAAGCACACTACCATTCTTTTGACTTCTTTGAACAAAGTGCATCTTTATGCCATTTAATTATTCTAATTCTAAACCGCATTCCACCTTAATCTCAAGATAATAACTACATCCTTGTCTTAACATTCCAAGTTCACTTACTTCATTACTTATGGAGACATTTAAGGCCAAAAGTGTTATTAATGACCCTCTTCCTTATGTTCTCCAGTGAAAATGCATCTTTTCCACTATTGATCTGTCAGTGTTAGACCTGATATCCTGTATATTATTTGGATTTAAAGTTTTTGATAAAAATTATCTCTATCTCTATTTCAACTCCTTTTAAATTTGAGTTGAAAACTCTTTGAAAACTCTGCAGGTTTTCTTCCAGATGTTGTAAGATATATTCCAAGCTTCTCCAGGTTCCCAATTAGTCTGGAAAACCCATTTCTATCCCATGATACTATATATTCAGTCAGCTATTCACTTGTAATAGCTCCTTTTTTTTTTCACCATTTGAGTTCTCTGGGATTCCAAAGTCACTTAACAACCATTCTATGTTTCTTTTGATGGTTTTGCTAATCACCAAAAGTGAGTAATTGTCAGCAGTTTCAAGGTCTTTCAGGTTTTCTATCTTCTTGGTAAATTTTCATGTAGCTATAGCCATACCCATCTTTAATAAAGAGTAAATAAACATTCACCATTAAGACTCTGCTTCCTAGGTCATTATTATAGGCTTTCTTAAACATATTAACTCCCCTGAATTTTTAATGCCAATTTTTAAATATGAAAATAATTTCAATGAGGCTTCCAGCTGCAGAGCTAATAAGTAATTTAACCATAATTAAAAAGCAGTGCTCTTTTTGCTACACCACAGTATCACAGAACTTAAACTCCTGACCCCAAACTCTTAAAATCTAGTTACAGACTAAAAGTAATACATATATAATAATATAATAAACTTTAAGACTATAAATTATATTATGCTAAGTTGTAAAAATCATTATGAACTAAATAAGGTCAGTACTAAAATATGAACACAATACTAGGAAAAAGAGATTTGCACAGCTTAAAGAGATTAGGAATGATTTCATGAAGAAGTTGAAATGTTAACTGTGAATTTAAGAATGGTCAGCATTAAATAGGCAATAGCTTAGGGGAAGGTTTTCCAATAAAGTTAAGGCATATACTAGGAATATCCATGACACATTCCTCAGAGAGTGACTACACCAGCCTAACAGAGAAGGAGGCATGTTTTATCACCAATGTTGTTTTCTAAGTAGAAATGACTCAAGTATGGTGGACCTTGAGTGTCAGACATCGGAGTAAGCAGGGCACAGCAGTGTTTCCCTAACTGAAACTCTACAGGCATAGCCCCAATAGTCCACAAGGTTTTCCACAAGAATTTTTTTTTTTTAATGGGGCCGTACCACGTGGCATGCAGATCTTAGTTCCCCGACCAGAGATCAAATGCGGGCCCTCGCAGTGAAAGCGTCAGTCCTAACCACTGGACCACCAGAGAATTCCCTCCAAAAGAATTTTAAAATTTTGTGTTTCCATTTATTTGATTGTCTAAGTAAATATTTATAATTGATAGATTTATCCCTATGACTACCTCAATACCAAGTACTGACAAGAGATTTCAGTACCCACATCTTGTATGTATGTGATTATATTGTTGCTAACTACTTTAACTATTGAGGTTTCCTGAGAACAAAACAGAACCTGATTCAAGACATAAATTATATATTCACATGAAACAAGGTCAAAATGGTGTCATAGAGTAGTGTATGAATAAAGGTTCTGAGACAACTCAAGTGGAAAAAAAAATGACATCACAAAGTGACATAGGCATAGCAAATGCAAAAAAAATCTATAAAACCAATACTATATTCACATGGTGACAGAGTTTGGTTTCAGCAAAACATTATATGTCTTAATAAATTTTGCTAATTGAAATTTTGCTGAATTTTGAGCTTCATTTATATTAAATATATAAATTTGTTTTTATGCTTGTACAAGAACTACAAATATAAGAGGATTATATATAATTTTCTATTTATTTTAATTTAATAAAAAATAGGGCTTCCCTGGTGGCGCAGTGGTTGAGAGTCCACCTGCCGATGCAGGGGACACGGGTTTGTGCCCCAGTCCGGGCAGATCCCACATGCTGCGGAGCGGCTGGGCCCGTGAGCCATGGCTGCTGAGCCTGTGCGTCCGGAGCCTGTGCTCCGCAACGGGAGAGGCCACAACAGTGAGAGGGCTGTTTACCGCAAAAAAAAAAAAAAATTTAAGTCAGCATTGGACATCTATGAAAAAATTTCTTGTCTTTAAAAAGTGGTCTACCTAAGGGACTAGGAAGATTATATATCTTGATCTGAATGGTAGTTACCTGGATGAACAGATATTTACAAATCCCTTGAACTGAACACAATATTTGTGTTTCACTCTAACTCTATTATACCTCAATGAAAAAGTGAAAAAATGAAACTCAAATAAACAAATAAATAAAAGTAGTCTGTATATTTCTTGAGTTTGAGGAAACACTGGTACCAAAGCTTTAGAACAGATTTAGCTCCTGTTGCAATTCTGCCACTTACCAGCTGAGTAACCTGAGACAGACTTCTTAACCAGTACAAACTCCATTTTCTCCATCTGTAAAATGAGGATAATAACAGATCCTTGCAAGATGTTGTGAGGGTTATAGGGAAATTTTGCAGGTAAAATACAAAACAATAGACCTAATATATAACGGTGCTCACTAAACAATAGTGATAAAGGAAGGAAGGGAGGAAAGGAGGGAGAGGGAAGCAAGCAGGCTTTGGCTTAACATGATAACACACATGCATACATGTATAGTCACACACAACCACATACACATGATTGTGAAGGTTTTGAGCAAAGGTGGAAGATGATGAAAGCAGTCCTTTAAAAACTGCAATCTGACAGTGTTATTAAGGAAGAGTTAGAGTAGAAACCAGAGTGTAGGAGGTCTACTAAAATTCATCATAACTTTCAATAACCAAATTGCATAAATCAGTAAATTACATATCCTGCAGTGAGCTTTTTAGAGAGCTTCAAAAACTATTCAGTCTATCTGGATTTTCCTTCAAGCTTCAAAAAGCATTTATTAAGTACCTATTTGCTGCAGAAGTAATAAAAATGGTAATGATTCTGCTTTCCCAGGAACTTATGAGCTAAATGAATAGATACATTAAACAAATCAATAAAGTAGAAAAATTATGTACTCATTTTAGATTCAAGTAAAAAAAGTAATGGCTATGGACTTTAAAAACTCAGGATATCCATTGTCAACACTGCTCAGATGCCAAAAGTGGTATGGGGGTGTGGGGGGTAGGGTTATATTTCAGATAAGGTGGTCAGCAAAGGTCTCTCTGAGAAGATGACATCCACATAGAAGTAGATGAAGAAGCTAGCCAAATGCATGTTCGGAGGAAGAACACTCCAGGCATATGGAAAGAATTAAGCCTGTTGTGTTCAAGGAAAAGGAAGGAGCAGAATGAGCTAAAGAAAAGGAATAGCAGAAAAATGGTATCAAAGGAATAGTGAGGGACAGATCAAGGGGAACAAACAGACCACGATAAGAACACTGAATTTAATTCTAAATGAGATGAGAAACCATTGGAGAATTCTTAGCAAAGGAGTAACCTAATCTAACTTGAGTTTTTCAAAGGATTACTCTGGCTGCTGTTTTGAGAAGGAACTGTAGGGAAAAAGGACAGAGGTGGGGAGAACATTTGGTAAGGGGATTCATATAAGTAGAGAGCACACTGGCTTTCTTCTCTTCTCTCAGTGGAAGAGCCCTTAGAGAACCACTCTTAAGGACTGAGAGAACCTTAGAGAAGGAGAGACAAACATCTCACTTCCAGGGGTGGGGTTTTGCTGAACCACAAAATCCAGAGGCCCATCTTGATGTGACCACCAAGGCTGGAACTCTGAGAGAGTGAACTGATATGTGACCCCTAGCATTTTGGGAGTATTTGAGAACAGGAAGATGTATACTTGCCTCCCACCTGAAGATAATAAGGTGTCTGGAGCTACCCATGATGGCAGCAAAGAGAGAAGGAAGCAAAGGGGAAACAGCCTACACTTCCCTACTGTTGAAACAAGGATGTGAGTTTCTGTGGGCCAATGGGAGACCACAGAAGATAACCAGGCTCAAGTTACTCCTCATAAACTAATTTTCTGCCAGATAGAGAAACCCAGGAGAAAGAGGGAGAAGGTATACCCCTACGGACAGGGACTGAGGTTGGGTCATAAGAGCTCAGCTTGAATACACTCGTTGCACAGTAGCTTCTTTATTAGGGGGCACCTACAGCCAGATTACATGTAAGATTTTTCACTTTTTCCCATATTCTCCCTTTTTCACTTTTTCCTATACTCACGTTCCTCTCACCATCTACCCTCAAGGTAACAGAAAAGGTAGGAAAGGAGTAAAAAATAAAGAGATCTAGTGAAAGAAGAGGTTCTGCCCCCACGTTTCCTTATTTCATGAACCCTAACCTCTGCTATACTGCTCCATAAGTATGTTGGAAAAAAATCATACCCAGAGAATTGTCTTCAGGGCCATTACTTCTCATTTCTCATTATAACCTAACTTACATTATAAGGACTCAAGGTAGCTTGCATAATACTTATAGACAACATGATAGCCAATTCAGAAATGAACTTTTTTCTAAACAGAATATATAGAAAGAAGGTCATTCCTGTCTTCCATCTAAATGTTACTGTCTTTATTTGATTTTGACAGAAATTCATCTGCAGCTGCTTGCATAAAGTATAACAATGATCTGTTTGTACCTGTGGGGAGACAAAAAAATGAGGCTTTAGAGTTTCAGTTACTCAGTATCCATGTACAGAGTCATATAAATAAATGATAGATGGATAAATGATATATGGAGAATACATAAATGATAGAGTATAGATGGACAAATGATATATGGAGAATACATAAATGATAGAGGATACTGATGATTATAGTATAGATTAAAATATATTACTTGAATGAATGTAGATTAATTCATTCAACAAGTACTTAACTGAGTATTTACTATGTGGTAGGCACTGAGTGTTCAGTGGATTCCTTACAATCCAAAGAGAGAGGTAGGTATTTTAAAAGTAAACACAAATTATTATACAATTCTGAACTCAGATACATGCTATAAAGAAAAAGAACAAGATGTAGTGATGGAGAACTCTTTACATTTGGGGCATAGGGGAAACTTCTCTGAGCAAATGACATTTAAGCTGATAACTAAAAAGGAAAAAAAGGAACCAGCAGATGAAGAGTTGGAGCAAAGGCCCTGATGTGGAAAAGAATTTGGGGTTTGCCAGAAATTTAAAGAGAGCCAGTATGACAGGAACTTAGAATAGTGAACAACAGCATAAGATAAAGTTAGATGGAAGGTCGAGCATGTACCTTATGGACTTGAGACTTGTTAGACTTTCCTAAGCACTTGTTTGAATTTTATTCCAAGCGTAATGAGAAAACTTTGATGGGTTTAAACTTTGAAGACCCACATTTAAAAAGATCACCTGGGCTGAGGGCAGTGTGGGAGAATGGATTGAATAAGAGGCAAAATAGAGAAATGTGAGGAGACTATTGCAAAAGATACCGATGTCTTGAATTAGATGGTAGCAGTGAAAGTGAAGAAAACTAAGCCCCTTTTCCTTCTGATTCTACTTGCTTGTGAGGGATAAGCTCATGACAGCTTTAACTGCCACTTCTATGCTGATGACTCCCAAGTCTATCTCCCTGGATGCAACTTCTTTCCTTAAACTCACAACACTGCCAGTGCCTCCCCATATCCAATTGCTTAATGGACACTTCCTTTCAGATAGCACAAATTCAAATGGAATTCTTCATCTTCCCCTCCAAACCTGCTGCCTTCGTGACTTCTCATCATTCTCCCCATCACTTGGAATCAAAACTTTGGCATCACCTTTGATGTCTGTCTCCCTTTCTCTCCATCTCCCATGCCCAGGATACTGAAGCATTAAGTATACATGCTCTGGAGTCATAATACTTAGGCCAATGGATTGGAACAGACAGAACATTTACCTGGTACATAGTTGCCATTGCTATGCTCTAGATTACACATTATATTGCAGGAATTTTTTAAAATTTCAACTCCTGTATGCCCTGGAACGTGTGGGAATCCTAGCTGATCACACAGCAGTTTCAGGTACAGTCTGTCCACATCAAATAAACACAGCAACACTAAGAGAATGGATAGCTGATCCTCCTTGGTTATGTTGAAAGGAAAACTATTATTTCCTAAGCTGACTACAGTTTTCTCAATGAATAGTAGGCAGACTACCACAGTCCTTCTTACACTGCAAAACAGTCATATAAATAGAGAACTTGCTGGCCCTGAAGGAAGATGACCTATTTTCCGGTTTTGGTTTTTCAAGAAAATCTAAAAACCAACCCAGCTAGAGTTAGAACTGAAGGTTCAGAAAGGACTGACAGAGTCTTGGTAGTTATAAGTGAGAAAGGGTGAGATCACCAAGGAAGAGCACTCTGAGAGAGACTAACCAATGATTAAACACAGTACCTGCACATAGTAGAGAGGAGGAGGAAATAGAATCCATGAAGGATTCAGAGCAGTAAAGGTCAGACAAGAAGCTAATGATCCTTCCAGACCCACTCTCCACCTGCCCTGTGGGGAAAGAGGTATACATATGAACCTATATGGTTAATATCTACGAACTCTCTTTTCCTCCTGGTTTGTTAGGTACAGTTAATGGGATGTGCACCAGCAAAGATACATCAAAAGAGAGAGAGGGTGAGGTATTTATCCCTCTGAAAGGCTTCCATGGACTGGACTTTCACCCTCAACTAAATGCCACAGCTCCTTATAGCAGCAGGCCATTGTTATGACACCCAGATTTTTGTACTATCTCCCTACATCCTGCCCCTACACTTTATAAATTGCCACCTTACGAAATGAGAGTAACCATGAAAAAAAGGAAAATTTGAATTACATGCTTAAAAAGCTAGCTGTTCTTTTGTTGGGTGTGGCAAGAAGAGGTCTCCTGTAGACATCCTTATCCCTATCCTGGTTTCTTTTTGGGGGCTGATTAAATAGTGTTTACACCTATTTGAGCTGACTCCAAGGAAGCAAGCAAGGACCTGACTACGTCATCTCAGGAAAGAGTTCTACTCGTGTCTAAAATAATTGGGGGATGAGGAGTGGAGTGGAAGAGTGGCAAAGAATCACCAAGGGGCCAACCTTCTTTTACTATTTTGAGAGACATGAGATTTTCAAGCTCAGCAAGCCTCCCATTCTGCAGTAAACCTAATTAAAGTAAACAGAATTTTAAAATGAACCAAACCCAGTTAGGCAGTAGGAGCTAACATTCCTCTTCAATTATTATATGAGGTCACATCTCACAGTTGTGTACTGGACACCTTCTCCTTTATCCGTCTTCCCATTCACTGCCCTTCTCAGAGTACTCAAGAACAGAGAGACCCCAGACCATCGATGGTCTGAGCCAGTCCAAATCTTCTTAGCCAGTCTCTCTTGCCCTGTGCACAAACAGATGCTATTATACCACAAGGTCAACTCACAACATGGAGCTGAGAGATAGCAAAGGTGGCAGCTGAAGACAGAGACACACAGGGAGAGGGTCGTGCATTTTTTAATGCTAATTCTGTAGCCAGGCTGATACTTCTTGGCAGTTTATAAACTTGTGATATGACTGTTGAGACTATTGTACATCTGAAAATGGAGAATTGCTACTATCTTCATAACAAAAGAAACTGTTCCTGCCAATAATGTCATGTTTATCCTAAGAAAAGTTGTGGGTCTTGAGTGTGGGGGGTAAGGGAGATCAGATGTAGCAAATGAAATATGCTATAATTCTTATGTAAATGCTGCTAAAGGAAAGGTCTGGTAAAACTATAGTACAACTCAAACACAGATATCATAGTGCATGTCAGTCTAAAAGTAGGCTGGAAAAAAATTTTTTGATGTTTTTTAAAATATAACTTATGGTACATTCAAGGGATGCATCTGAAGGCTTGGAAATCTATATAATGTTTGTTAGATAATTCATAATAATTATAATGTATATATAATAATATTAACACACCTCTTTCAGAAATGGAAAGATTTTGTAATAAATATAATGACATGGAAGAACTGAATATAAAAATAAACTAAATTTCATAAATGTATATAAAATGTTTCACCTCTCAAATACTTTTTTTCTTTTTACTTCTTATGTCCATTCTTAAAACTCTACCATGTATAAGTTCCTAAAGGTAAAATCTATATTTATCACTTGATAAAAATGGAAATAATTAAAAGGTGATCAGAAAAAATGTTAACTACTTGAGAATTAAGATTCATGCTTAATTGACAAAGGATTAATCACCAAAATATACAAGCATCTCATGCAGCTCAATATCACAAAAACAAACAGCCCAATCCAAAAATGGGCAGAAGACCTAAATGACATTTCTCCAAGAAGACATACAGATGGCCAACAAATACATGAAAATGTGCTCAACATCACTAATCATTAGAGAAATGCAAATCAAAACCACAATGAGGTATCACCTCACACCAGTCAGAATGGCCATCATCAAAAAAATCTACAAACGGGCTTCCCTGGTGGCGCAGTGGTTGAGAGTCCACCTGCCGATGCAGGAGACACGGGTTCGTGTCCCGGTCTGGGAAGATCCCACATGCCACGGAGCAGCTAGGCCCGTGAGCCATGGCCGCTGAGCCTGCGCGTCCGGAGCCTGTGCTCCGCAACGGGAGAGGCCACAGCAGTGAGAGGCCGGCGTACTGCAAAAAAAAAAAAAAAAAAAAAAAAAAAAAAAAAATCTACAAACAAATGCTGGAGAGGGTGTGGAGAAAAGGGAACCCTCTTTCACTGATGGTGGGAATGTATATTGATACAGCCACTATGGAGAACAGTATGGCGGTTCCTTAAAAAACTAAAAATAGAACTACCACATGACCCAGCAATCCCACTACTGGGCATATACCCTGGGAAAACCATAATTCAAAAAGAGTCATGTTTCACAATGTTCATTACAGCACTATTTACAATTGCCAGCACATGGAAGCAACCCAAATGTCCATCAACAGATGATGGATAGGGCTTCCCTGGTGGCGCAGTGGTTGAGAGTCCACCTGCCGATGCAGGGGACACGGGTTTGTGCCCCGGTCCGGGAAGATCCCACATGCCGCGGAGCGCCTGGGCCCGTGAGCCATGGCCGCTGAGCCTGCGCGTCCGGAGCCTGTGCTACGCAACGGGAGAGGCCACAACAGTGAGAGGGCTGTTTACCGAAAAAAAAAAAAAAAAAAACAGATGATGGATAAAGAAGATGTGGTACATATACACAATGGAATATTACTCAGCCATAAAAAGAAACAAAATTGAGTTATTTGTAGTGAGGTGGATGGACACAGAATCTTTCATACAGAGTGAAGTAAGTCAGAAAGAGAACCTAGTGGCCGGGCAGGAATAAAGACGCAGATGTAGAGAACAGACTTGAGGGCACAGAGTGGGAAGGGGAAGCTGGGATGAAGTGAGAGAGTAGCACTGATGTATACACACTACCAAATGTAAAATGGATGGCTAGTGGGAAGCTGCTGCATAGCACAGGGAGATCAGCTCGATGCTTTGTGACTACCCAGAAGGATGGGATAAGGAGGGTGGGAGGGAAGCTCAAGAGGAAGGGGATATGGGGATATATGTACACATATAGCTGATTCACTTTGTCATACAGCAGAAACTAACACAACATTGTAAAGCATTTATACTCCAGTAAAGATGTGAAAAAAAAAAAGATTACATAGCACACACACACACACACACAAATAAAGGTTATACTCCATTTAAAAAAAAAAAGATTCATGCTTCTAAATAACTGTTAGATCAAAGAAGAAATTAGAACTGAAAGTTTCTAGAAAGCATGGAAAGATGAACCCTTCACACTATTTATTAAGCCAATGAACATTTACTGAGAACCTGCAATGGCAAAGAAAGCACTTTGCCAAGCATGAAGGGATGTGAAGAAAAATATGACAGTCTTCCAATGTCAAGCCAGCACAGACTCTAGTGGAAATATATGCTAAGGACTGTGGGAATCCAGAAGAAAGAATCATTAATTCCAACTAATCAGAATACAAAATAAAAAAAGTTGCACTTGAATAAATCACTTCTTGGGGAATGTGCTGGTTTTGGTTAGATAGCGAAAGTGAAGGGAAGCAGACATTCCATGCTGCAGGAAGGCACAAAGACACAGAGGCATGAATGTGGAATGGGTGAAACACAGAAGTATAATTAAACCTGTTAGAAGTTGAGTCCATGATAGTAAGATTAAAGATTAAAATAAGTTGTGGATGGCCTTAGATCCTCAAGCTTTAAAGTGCAAAACTCTTGGAGATCTTAAAAAGAAAATTCTGTTTCAGTAGGTAAAGGGTAGGGTCTGAGATTCTGCACTTTTAAACAAGCTCCCAGATCAAGACAGTAATGCTGGTGTGAACAGTACTTTGATCTGCAAGGTAATAAAGGATTCAAGGGTGGATATCATGGAGATTTAGTGTCCTTAAAGAAAGGCAATGTAATATAGCCATTAAAATACAGTCTTTGTAATCAGACAGATAGGATTTAAATTACACTTCCTTCACTTACTAGCTGCATAACCTTTGGCAATTTACCTTTGGAGGCTTAGTTTCCTCATTTATAAAGTGAGAAAATAATTATTACCTCAAAGTATTGTTATGACTACATGAGATAATGATTGTAAATAACTTGCAAAATACAAATACACAGCAAAAAGTAAATACTCAATATGTGGTAACATTACTTCCTGAAGCCTATAATATGAGAGGACTCTTTTCCTCTGCTGTTCTCCTTAAGCATAAAATCACTAATTTTTTTTCTTTTCCTTTTTTCCTTCTTTTATATGCTAGGTATTTTCTTCATACTGTGTAACTCCCAAAAGAATCATTTAGAAACAAAAGCTATTAGATGCTTACTACATCTTCACACTATTGGAATTATTCTAAATTAGAGCTAAACTCAAAGCTTTCTTTGAGGTTTTTTATCTTTTTTAATTGCAATATAACTGACATACAACATTGTATTAGTTTTAGGTGTACAACATAATTATTTGATATATTTACATGCAAAATGATTACCAACAATAAATTTAGTTAATATCCATAGCCACACTTAGTTACAAATTTTTTTCTTGCCATAAGAACTTTTAAGGTCTACTCTCTTAGCAAGTTTCAAATATATTATACAATATAGTATTATTAACTATAGTTACCACACTGTACATTAATCACTGACTTTTCTAAACAGTCTGCTATGTGTTGGTACTTCCATGTTGCCTCCAGGAACAGACAGATAATGGAAAGGGAAAAACAAGGGGCAGGTACATGGTTAGAAGTTTTTAAATGGTTAAAACCTTTAATGACAAACAAAAAGTGTATACTGAAATACTATAAACTATTCAAAAGATTAAGAAGTTATGGTGCAATTTTTTTTTTTTTTTTTTTTTTTTTTTTTTTGCCACATTGCACTGCTTGCAGGATCTTTGTTCCCCAACCAGGGGATCAAACCCAGGCCTGGAAGTGAAAGCACCGTGTCCTAACCACTGGACAGCCAGGGAATTCCCAATTATGGTGCAAATTTAGATGTCAACTAATTACTGTTCTGCTTAAAACAAAGATGATAGGGAGGAAGTGATTAATTTCAGAAAGTCTCAAAAAGGAAATGTATTCAGTGAATCTCAAAAAGGTAGGTCTGAAGGAATAAACAAATAGGTTGTCAAAGCAAAACCCAGATAAGAAATGCCAATTACAGGCCAATGATTTTGCTAAAAGGGAGTGAAATTACTAAGGAAGTAAATATATCAGAATTATAGTTTTAGGACTGTGTCATATTTTTTTGTGAAAATGAATTGGCTTTGAAAAGAACTAGCCATATTCAGAAACCTCCAGTTACGTTTAAGAAATCCCAATCTCAATCCCTACCAATGAGTCATTTTTTGTTTCCTTTATTAAATTTATTCTTATATAGACAATGTCAACTAGATACAAATAATTTTTATATACCATCATTTGTAACTGTACTTAAGGCAAAAAAAAAAAAAAATCTATCATTGTGGAGTCTACCAGAGTACATAGGCAACTATGGGTCACAATGTTGTTAATGCGCTAGACAAACCCTGCCCTAAAATTCGTTTCGAATACAAAATAGAATTAAAGAGAGATTGATACCTTGTGTGATTGTGTGAATTCAGGAAAAACATTTGTGTCTGACTTTGTTTTAGACTAGTTGGAAATCACAGGAGAAACTGGAAGTAAACTTCTTGCAAGATAAAACATACAAATATTGGAAGTGATTCAATTCAAAAGACATTTATGGGAGCTCTTTCAGGTGCCAGGTCCCTCATGGAATTCATGGAAACTTAGCCAATGCTGATGAAATGGATGGGGGTGGAAAGAAAATAAATTCATAGGAAAAAGAGCTCCTTTTATTGTTCTATGTTGGTGACATAGATATAAGGATAAATAATACTTAGTATTCAGTCCAATTTTTCATAAAGGAACCCTTTATAACAAGGAAGCAGTTCTTTCACAAAGTTTGAGATTCCATTCCCAACAGGCTAGAGACCTTGCAGAGAAAAATAACCAAGATATGTAACTAGTCTCAAATTCTAATATTTTTATCAGTTGAAGTTCAGAGCTGATCTCCTCTTCTCTTCAAACATTATATCAGTGGTTGATCCAGCCAAATAAAACTCCCAACATCAAATAGCCCCATCTTCTCTGCTTCTCTCTTTTTCCCACTTCAAGTATGTTCCCCGAATCCAAATTTTCTTTCTGGTAATATGTGAGTCTGCCAGGATGATTTTCCCCTACATCTAATTCTACTCTCACCAGAGATATTATGTCATTAATTTTATTACTGTCACTAATACTAAAAAGGAAGAGAAGGAGGCAGAGGGAGAGGAGAAGGAAGAGGACAAAGAAGAACGTTTATTGAACACTTACCATGTTCCTGACATAGTCTTTTTTTTTTGGCCACCCTGGTCAACTTGCGGGATCTTAGTTTCCTGACTAGGGATTGAACCCACACCCTCGGCAGTGAAAGCACGGAGTCTTAACCACTGGACCGCCAGGGAATTTCCTGTCTCATTTAATTTTCACTAAAACAAATCAAAACTTGCTATAATTAACTCCATTTATAGATGACAAAACTAAAGCTTCAAGAGGTTAGGTGCCCTGTGGGGGTGGGGGTGGTGTGATGAATTGGGAGATTGGGATTGACATGTATACACTAATATGTATAATATAGATAACTAATGAGAACCTGCTGTATAAAAAAATAAATTAATAAAATAAATTTTTTTTAAAAAAGGGTTAGGTGCCTTGCCTGAGATCACACAGCTTGGAAGTACAGGGGCAGAATTCAAACAGACTGTCTAAGGTCAGATCCCACATGCTTAGTCCCTCCTCTTACTGCCTCCCTTAGAATCAGCTGATGATGTTTGAGAGAAATGGGCAAGACCAAGCCCAAGTCAGTTTGTTTGTGAAGAAGCCAGGCTTCAATCCCTGGTCCTTTAACTACAAAGCCTATGGACTTAGCCACTACCTATTCCAGCTTCCTGCACTGTGTCTCCAGATAATTGAATGTTTAAGCTATCAGTAGAATAATCTGTCCATTTCTCTGTTTCATTTTGTTAACAAAAACAGAAACAAAGAATTCAGTCATTAATTGCAAATGTATAACCAAGATACTTACCGATTCCTCCAAAGTCTTTCCTCAGATAGGAAGCTTATTATTCCTCCCATCCTAAACACTAGGTCAGCCAAACTGTACTTTATCCTGAAAGTATTAGATCAGTCAATCCCTGTCAACATTAGTAAATCAATAGCTGTAGAATACTAAATTTTAAAAGACGAATGTTTGAATTTTCTTTACCCCTCAAAACATTGTAGACTATGTGGTGCAATTACTAAAAAATCTCAACTGAAATGTGGCAAGTGGGAAAACTAAATGCAGAGCTCCTGATATGATAAACTTCCTCTCAGATTTATCATGATTGCTTATAACAACATGAATTTTGGATAATGATTTCCCTTAACATCAAAGCTTAAAAACCTCTTTTATCAGAAAGCTTAACAATTTAACTTTGGTAGAAATAAGGGTGGGTAGGCCAAAGGCATTTCAATTAATGCCAGAATTATTTCTGAATCTCTTATAACCTTCAAGAATTTATTATTTCTGATCTTAAGGCAGCTGCGTGATTGGACACATCCAGCATTTCTTAACATATGTATTCTCCCTTTCAAAGTCTTTATTCTGTAGTCCCTTGATATTTACATGATTAATGAACCCTTTGGAAGCTCAGAAATGTCAATGAGCAAAGGCCAGATCATTCTATGATTTTTAGCCCCATAATTAGTAGTGAAATCTAGATGACCTAGCAAATGTGTTTTGTACTGGTGCTCATAAGAGTCAAATGTTTTAATAATATTGTTTGTGACTGTGAATATGACTAGGCTATAATTTGAAATCAGTGTAACGTCATTATCAAACAAAATTGTTCTTGAAACAAAATTCATCTTTGGCAAGACTTAAAAATCTGGGGACGGTGTTAAGATACTGGCATATGTTTTTCTGTAGGTTTATTGGTAATTTGTATGTATTTTGTAAAATGTCTGTTCATATCTTTGTAAGAGTCTCTTTTTAAAATCAATTAGAATCTTGATTTGATATATAATGGACAATGTTATTGTCTTTACAGTTAAGTGATAATTGATTTTTTAATTACATTTTCTGCATCATGAAAACCACTGACCAAAAATTTCACCAAGATGCAATAATATTTCAAATATTTTTCTTTGTCTGTTTAGGCCTGTCAATATTCTAGGAATCAGTGTAACCAGCTCTCACTCTTCAGCAGTTTTTAATGTAAATAAATTATAATTCAATATTTTCATTATGATTAATTTATATAATAGCTATACAGCTAAACATGAGATTTCATGGACTAAGAAGAATTTATTGACATTTCTTAATCCAATCCAATTATTTCAAGTGAAAATGCTATTGTGAAAAATGTACAGAAAGCATGAAGGAAATTTTCAAGAGACCTATTAGAATCATTACTGGTACATCATTACTTTGACTAATATCGACAGAAAGCAAAATTGAAATAAATTTGAAACTATCTTCAAACTTGGGGCAATTTTTTAAATGCAAGTTTTTCTGAAATATGTTCTTTACTAATTTTTTGACACTTCCTGTTACTGTATATTTGTATTGTGCATGTACACACACACATGCACACACAGAGAAATATAACAGAATGTTCTCTCTAAATTAAAACTAATAAATGCTCAAATTGTTGATTATCAGAGAAATGTAAATCAAAACTACAATGAGGTATCACTGCACACCAGTCAGAATGGCTATCATCAAAAAGTCTACAAATAATAAATGCTAGAGAGGATGTGGAGAAAAGGGAACCCTGCTACACTGTTGGTGGGAATGTAACCACTATGGAAAACAGTATGGAAGTGCCTTAAAAAACTAAAACTACAACTACCATATGATCCAGCAATTCAACTCCTGGGTATATATCTATAAACAACAAAAACTCTGACTTGAAAAGGTACATACACCCCAGTGTTCATAACAGCACTATTTACAATAGCCAAGACATGGAAGCAACTCAAATGCCCATCAACAGATGACCGGCTTAAGAAGATGTGGTATACATATATATATATATATATATACACAATGAAATATTACTCAGTCATAAAAAAGGTGGAAATATTGCCATTTGCAGCAATATGTATGGACCTAGAGAATATTATACTTAGTGAAATAAGACAGAGAAAGACAAATATATGATATCATTTATATGTGAATCTAAAAAATAATACAAATAAGTCTATATACAAAACGTAAACAGACTCACAGACATAGAAACAAATTCATTGTTACCAAGGTGGGGGGAACAAATTACGAACAAGGGATTAACAGATTCAACCTACTATACATAAGGTAGATAAGCAACAGAAATTTACTGTATAGCACAGGGAATTATAGCCATTATCTGGTAATAACAGATAATGGAACATAATATGAAAAAAAAATAATCACTATGCCATACACCTGAAACTAACACAATATTATAAATTAACTATACTTCAATTTAAAAAGTGATCTTGAAAAAATAATAAAATAAAGATAAATAAATAAAACTAATAAAAATTTATTTCAGGAACAAGATGAAACTAAACTTAAATGAGGAAGCACAACTCAGCACCACTCAAATGGTTAGAATAGAAACTGCAAAAGAAGAATCAGTAATTTTGCTAATGTCTAATCATGATGAAAATGGTTCTAAATTTGATATTTTTAAGTTATTTATATTGACAGGAAATTGTCTAATTATATTGTCATAATTAAGTCTCAAAGTTTATAGAGAAACATTTTGTTTTATCAAAAAGGATGCTATTTGGTTATAAATAAAGATAGTACCTACGAATGGCACAATGAACTATTTTGATAATACAGGGAAGAAAAGGCATATTACATTTTGCACTGAGGTTTTTGTTTTGGCTTTGGGGATTTTTTTGTTTTACTTCTTAATGAAGGCACTGTACAGAAAGCTCCCTAGCTAGAATATGGTAATGCTTCTCATAATGACACAACTGATTAACTACTTTAAGTAAGAGGAAATTCTTTGTTCCAAGTAAATTTAAACCCTGTTCTGGTTGATGATGAATCTCAAAATTCAAAAAACTGTTACTCTAATTTACTCACTGAATATATTTCCCTTCAGATGAACTCACTATATAGTCTATTTTATTTATTTAAATAGCAGTCCTGAATCTTATTACTTATATTATAGATCCATCAGTATTCTGTATCATCCCTATAACCTTACATCAGTATTCTGTATCATCCCTATAACCTTACCCCAACTTTCTCCGCTGTAAATTATAGGTCTGCGTTTTTTTCAATCTAATCTACGGTATCAGTAAGGAGACCTTGTGTCCAGTTTGCCTAGGACAATTCTCATTTACACCTAACATTGTATAATTGATAGCCCCTCCTTCCCTTTCACTTCAGTTAGGAAAATAATTTATATGGTCACGCAATGTATAAAGAGCATAAGAACTTCAAGTGTAGTCTTTGTAATGTTTGCCATTGTCACACTTTTTGACCAAATTAAGAAACTTAAGGCTTTCTAACGAACTGATATCAGTTTTTAGTTACTTAACAGGAATCATCTATTAATACTATTTAAATTTCATTCCTATTGATAAAGATCTCAGATTTTTAATGTTCCTTCAATGCCTTTACTTTAAAAAAAAACTTGCAAACAATATTCTCTTGATAAGAATTTAAAAGGAAAAAACTTTCTTTTTAAACCTAACCTAAATAATGTGATACATTTTTTGAGAAACTAGAGAAGTTTCTGCCATAGTATGTAGGAATATCAATAAACTCATCTATGCTCCTTTCACTTAACAAGTATTGAGAATCAATATGTGGCAGTTACTCTGTTGAGCACTTTTTGGGGGTTGGTGGTAAAGAGGGAGTGGTGAAAGGGAAGAAATTTTAAATGAAATGTAGAAACTTCCAGTTACAAATCCCATTAAAATGACATTAGAGGAGACCAAAGTAGACAAGGGATGTCAGCAAACTTTGGAAGATGGAAAGCCAACAGAGGAATAGTAACTGACAAAATGACTAGAAGAAGTTGACATCTCAGTGCTTGCAGGGTTGGATAAGAAGAAACAAATCAATTCGTCCCACAAAATTCAAGTATAGAGGCAATAGGAAGCCATTCGACCACATGTTTCAGTATAATGAGGATTCACATAAAGAAAGAGGAAGAAATGGAAACCCAGGAAAAAAGGGACCTGAAACAAGAGAGCAACAAAGGAAATCTCAGAATGACAGCTTACATCAAGGCCAAAGAATAGCCACTCAGGTTGCTGCAGGGGACAGAGACCTTCAGGGGAGAGTTCTGCAGAGCTGAAAACAAAAAGGAACTGACAGAGTATTTAGAATTGTGTTTGAACATTTGAAAAACTTATTAATAGACTTGATAGATCTGATGAAGCATTTTTAAAAATTAGTAAAGGGCACATTAAAAATAACTCCCATTGTTCATAGCAGTACTATTTACAATGGCCAAGACATGGAAACAACCCAAGTACCATCGACAATTGGCTTAAGAAGACGTACTATACACACACACACACACGCACACGCACACGCACACACACACACACACACAGTGGAATATTACTCAGCCATAAAAAGGAATGCCATTTGCAGAAATATGGATGAACCTAGAGAATATTATACTTAGTAAAGTAAGTTAAGTCACACAGAGAAAAACAAATATTATATGATATCACTTATATGTGGAATCTAAAAAATAATACAAATGAATGTAAATGCAAAAGAGAAACAGACTCACAGATATAGAAAACAAAATTGTGGTTACCAAAGGGAAAGGGAAAGGGGGAGGGATAAAATTAGGATTATGGGATTAACAGATACAAACTACTATATATAAAATATATAAGCAACAAGGATATACTGTATAGAACAGGGAATTATAGCCATTATCTTACAATAACCTATAATGGAATATAATCTGAAAAAATACTGAATCACTATGCTGTACACCTGAAACTAAAACAATATTTTAAATCACCTATACTTCAATAAAAAAGGGAAGAGGAAGGCATGGCTCTGTAAAATAGATCTGAACTAGAATTTAGGAAGCTTGAATGACTGTGCCAGCTTGGCAACTGTGTGGTTGTAACTTACTTGCGCAGGTAAGTCTTTCTGATCCTCAATTTACTCATTTACAAACCAAGGAGACTGAGTTAGGTGATCTTTATGTTTCTGATCCTAAACTCTATTATAGTCTTCAAAGCATTTCCATAGGTATCAATTTTGTTTCAGTATTACATTCAACAAGTTTGTAATAAGCATCTTCTATGTACCAAACAATGTTCTGAGTGCTTGAGGTGCATCAGTGAACAAACCAAATGAAGATTCTTGCCTTCATGGGGCTTATGTTTTAGCTTACATCCTATGAGATAAATATTATTTACATTTTACTTAGGAAGAGGTTTAACATCAGATGTAGGCAACCTTCCCTAGATAGGTTAGTAGTAAGCAGAGTTAGGATTCAGACTCAGGGCTTCTGATTCACACATTGTGCTCTTTCCATACTAAACACATTGCAAAGGACATAATTCAACAGGGAAACAATTTTGAGAAAAATAGAAGCTACTGCTAACTCAGATAGCTATTAGATAGTGTTATCATACGCTCTTATTTGGGGTCTTTGATGATGCTGATCATTTTTTTAAAGAAGTGAAAACCCTAATGGCACTAAATAAGGAATAGGTCTTATGAAACAGATGGCTTAGCAGATGGTAGATTGCTCCTTTTCTTCTTGGCTCCTCCTGCTGAAATAATGTGATATGCAGGATGGTTAGGTATGTTTGACTTCTTGGGTCTTAACTAGTAGATATTCCTGGAACAGATGCTGTTTCCTTATCCTGAGCTCAACAAATTCACAAGTACAATCTGCAGCATTTCCTTTTCTGCCACTCTTGTTACACTGTGCCCAGTTTTATCAACTCTAATTAAAATATTTTACATTGAAATGTGGCCTAAAATAAGTCAGGAGTTTCAGAACAAGTAACCCAAAGAAATTATTGGAAGCCCCTGATTGCTCCCAATAGATGAATGGCAATCATAACTTTTAGGTAAGTCAATATTGCATTAAACATACTTTTGAAGCAGAAGAATTTATTAGGTGACAACAATGTGCAGACTACTGGGATAGGTACTGTACTGTGGGAGACATAAGGATGATGAGATGTGATCTTGGTCTTCAAGGATGTTACAGTATAGGAGGGACTTTAAAAAGCAAACAAATCATTACAATGCAAGGCAGAGTCAGGTAACTGCTGTAAGGGTGGCTCAAAGAGTGAGTTTGGGAATTCAGAGGAAGGAAAACTCACTTCTCCTTGGCTGGTTTGTGATGTGCTGGAGCAAGGCAGGGTTAGGGTGAAAGAACTTGCTAAGGTCAGACTTTGCAGGATGATGAGGATTTCTACAACTAGATATAATAGGGAGGGCTTTCCAGATAGCATGGTGTTAAGGGTGGAGGTGGGAATGTTTACAGAAAAGTTAACTTTGACTAGAGCATATAAGGTATATGAATGAACTGGATTGTGATGGCCCTGCAAATCAAGGCAAGCTCTCCGAGCTTAGAACAGGTTGTAATAGGGAATTATTGAAGGATTTTCTGCAAGAAGGTGACATGATCTATGCTTTGTTTCAGCAAGATTAGTTTCTCAGGAGCTGGGCTGGATTACAGGAGAGAGAAACAGAAGGCAGTGAGACCAATTAGCTGGTTCTTATTATAGTCCAGCTGGTTCTTATTATAGTCCAGAGAAGAAATAATGAGGGTCTGAAGTAGATCTGGTACTTGTTAGAGGAAGAAGGCAATGAATAGGAGAGTTGTTGAGGAGGTATTCACTATAATTTCCCCATTAAAAGGGGAAAAGTCTGTAGCTTTTGTAATAATTGCAAACTAAGGCTTGATCAGGGTTGCTAGTGACATTAATAAAATCACTAACAAAAATAGGAGCCCTAGAGTTGATTAATTTTCTTTCCCCTAATTTCATAAATTTCTAGAGAGTTTTTATATTATATATATGTTATATATAATATATAAATATTTCTATATTATATGTAATATAATATAGAAATATTTATATATTATATATAACATATACATCTCCAAATGATTTTAGGGCTTCTTAAGCATTGATGTATTATTTAAGTCAAGCTAAAAGGTAGAAACCTACAGCAGAATTCAAAATTAACTTTAAAAGATTTCATATTATGTAACGTAAGGTGCCCTCTGATTCTTCACTGTGATTATGTATGAGCATAGTGTCATAGAAAGCAGGTATTATTAAATATTAATAGATTTTCCTCTAACCAATTTCTATCCAACAGAATTAATAAATACATTAAAAATAAACTGAATTTCTTATAGTATGTGTCATCCAAGGGATTTTTAGAAAGCAAATCTCTATCTTTTAGGGCTTCCCTGGTGGCACAGTGGTTGAGAGTCCGCCTGCCGATGCAGCGGACACGGGTTTGTGCCCCGGTCCAGGAAGATCCCACATGCCGCGGAGCGGCTGGGCCCGTGAGCCATGGCCGCTGAGCCTGCGCGTCCGGAGCCTGTGCTCCGCAACGGGAGAGGCCACAACAGTGAGAGGCCCGCGTACGGCAAAAAAAAAAAAACCACAAAAACAAAAACTCTATCTTTTAGAAACAAATCCCTAAGTAAAACCAAACACATAAATAAAAATATGCATGGAATGATATGTAATGGAATTCATGGAATGCCACTTTCTAACTTTTTAATATTATTTTAAGTATAGGTCATCTCCTCTATAAAACTGTAAGTTTCCCAAGGGCAGAGTCAAAGTCTCCTTTTCACAGCCTCATGGTATCTAGCACTGAGTTCTTACCACAAAAATCACACAAGAGTTACTGATAAAGAAATGTCTAAGCCTCCACTTCACAAAGCACTCCATTGGTCCCTTAAAAAATTAAGAAAATAAATAACTAGAAGATTCTTTAAAACTTATCCACCTTGTTATGTAAAATTGGATGAAATCTGGGCCTCAGGGTCAATTACCATCACCCAGGTCTATCTCAGGCTGGATCAACATTTCTCAAGTAGGATCAGGACTGTGGTTTTTCATATTATTCTTCCTTCCTGCCTCATCATCTTTTCCCCTCCCCTAGGCTCCCATTATAGTTTTTAGAATAAATAATACAATATCAGCCAAGTATTTTCTTTTTCACAAACTGAAGTTTTCATTTTAGATGATCTTGTTTTTCCATTTTTAGCTTGTCTTTCTCTGCCTTTATCATAACCTTTCCCTTTTACAAAGCTCTCTGCCCTCATGGGAAGAATCATAATATTTTGAACTATAAATGGAAAGATAATGTTATTATATTGCATTATGACGCTTCTGCTGAAATTGCTATTTTTGGGGAATTGAACGTATGCTGGGACTCTTTCTGTCTCTTCATAGCGGCTGTTGTATTAATCCTGGTAAAGTGCTATAGGCTTCCAACTCACCCATTTTAAATCTGTTTGTGTAACACTTTATATTTAGTGTCTTGAGCCTAGTGTAATTGCACTGAAATTGCCAGACACTGGGGGTGATAGATGGACTGCCACCATTTCGTTTCCTACAGACTCTGATCCAAGGCCTTCAATTTGCTTGCCAGTTCCTCTCTCACTTATGCCTTTGACCACACTGAGGACTAATAACAAAGAGGAGCATACCAAGCCCTCTTTACATGATGAATTTAGTGTGCACAGGTGACATGACATTAAAACAATAAATTGAAAATTAGAAATACAAAAAAAAAATTTAAGTCTGGCTAAGGCAGAGGAGTTACCCAGTCCAGCACCTGTTTTCCCTCACAGCTGATTACATCACTGAGAAAATATTTAAGGTTCAGGAAATGTCCTTCAAAGCTTGAATTACTGATAGTTTCCATCTTTCAACTCAAAGAGTTGTTGAGGCATTATCCATTTCCACTGGGCCATTAGTTGAAGGTTCAAATTATCTGTATTCATACACAACCTTGTAATTTCTATGGGATCTCTATCTACACTGATGAAATATTTCAACTATGTATTCATTTTGCCTCAAAACTTTCCCAGGAAGGGCATGAGAGTAGGCATAGTTCTCATTTTAAAGTTGAACAAATGACGAAACAAAAAATTAAATAACTCAGAACAGTTCCTAACATAGGTAAGTAACAATAGTGCTGAACAGCTAGGCAGGGCTGTTTTCGCGGGCTGACCTACCTTTCTTTTTACTTAAAACCTTAAGATGGTTTCACCTTCTTCTATGGCTCAGACTTTTGACTATGCTAAAATGTATAGCAGTGCAGAATAGCTATAGTTATTAAGAACGTGGGTCTGAAACTAGACTACCTAGGTTCAAATCCCAGCCCTGCTATTTACTGGCCCTGGGAGCTTAGGCAACTGACTTACGTTTCCATGCCTCAGTCTCCACTCTGTCAAATTAGAGTAACAACCTGTTTATTTGTAAGTTTGTTGTGAAGAGTTAATACATATAAGATCCACATGTGATATATGTAAAGTCCTTAAACAGTGCCTGACACATTATACTGTTCACTTATTTTTTCCAATACAGCTAGCTTTATCATGAGGCAACTCACTTAAATTTAAGTGATATCATGGGTTATGTAATTTGGTAACTTCTGGCCCTTACTGAATTTCTAGGCAGTTGTCAGAAAATTGGATTACCTATTATTGGGGAGGTGAAGAGAACTTAGTCTTTTGATAATCTAAGCCATGCCTATGTAACCCAGGTATCATCTGAGTTCACAATGTCTTTGACTTTCTTTTTTTTTTTTATACAGCAGGTCCTTATTAGTCATCAATTTTATACACATCAGTGTATACATGTCAATCCCAAAGCCCAATTCATCACACCACCACGACCACGCCCCCCACCGCTTTCCCCACTTGGTGTCCATACATTTGTTCTCTGCATCTGTGTCTCAATTTCTGCCCTGCAAACCGGTTCATCTGTACCATTTTTCTAAGTTCCACGTATATGCGTTAATATACGATATTTGTTTTTCTCTTTCTGACTTACTTCACTCTGTATGACAGTCTCTAGATCCATCCATGTCTCTACAAATGATCCAATTTCGTTCCTTTTTATGGCTGATTAATATTCCATTGTATATATGTACCATCAATTCGTCTGTCAACGGGCATTTAGGTTGCTTCCATGACCTGGCTATTGTAAATAGTGCTGAAATGAACATTGGGGTGCATGTGTCTCTTTGAATTATGGTTTTCTCTCAGTATATGCCCAGTAGTGGGATTGCTGGATCATATGGTAATTCTATTTTAAGTTTTAAGGACCCTCCATACTGTTCTCCATAGTGGCTGTATCAATTTACATTCCCACCAACAGTGCAAGAGGGTTCCCTTTTCTTCACACCCTCTCCAGCATTTCTTGTTTGTAGATTTTCTGATGATGCCCATTCTAACTGCTGTGAGGTGATACCTCATTGTAGTTTTGATTTGCATTTCTCTAATAATTAGTGATGTTGAGCAGCTTTTCATGTGCTTCTTGGTCATCTGTATGTCTTCTTTGGAGAAATATCTATTTAGGTCTTCTGCCCATTTTTGGATTGGGTTCTTTATTTTTTTAATATTGAGCTACATGAGCTGTTTATATATTTTGGAGATTAATCCTTTGTCTCTTGTTACATTTGCAAATATTTTCTCCCATTCTGAGGGTTGTCTTTTCGTCTTGTTTATGGTTTCCTTGGCTGTGCAAAAGCTTTGAAGTTCCATTAAGTCCCATTTGTTTATTCTGGTTTTAATTTCCATTACTCTAAGAGGTGGATCAAAAAAGATCTTGCTGTGATTTATGTCAAAGAGTATTCTTCCTATGTTTTCCTCTAAGAGTTTTACAGTGCCCAGTATTACATTTATGTCTCTAATCCATTTTGAGTTTATTTTTGTGTACAGTGTTAGGGAGTGTTTTAATTTCATTCTTTTACATGTAGCTGTCCAGTTTTCCCAGCATTATTTATTGAAGAGACTGTCTTTTCTCCATTGTATATCCTTGCCTCCTTTGTCATAGATTAGTTGACCATAGGTGCATGAGTTTATCTCTGGGCTTTCTATCTTGTTCCATTGATCTATGTTTCTGTTTTTATGCCAGTACCATGTTATCTTGATTACTGTAGCTATGTAGTATAGTCTGAAGTCAGGGAGTCTGATTCCTCCAGCTCCGCTTTTTTCCCTCAAGACTGCTTTGGCTATTCGGGGTCTTTTGTGTCTCCATACAAATTTTAAGATTTTTTTGTTCTAGTTCCATAAAAAATGCCATTGGTAATTTGATAGGGATTACATTGAATCTGTAGATTGCTTTGGGTAGTATAGTCATTTTCACAATATTGATTCTTCCAATCCAAGAACATGGTATATCTCTCCATCTGTTGGTATCATCTTTAATTTCTTTCATCAGTGTCTTATAATTTTCTGCATACAGGTCTTTTGTCTCCTTAGGTAGGTTTATTCCTAGGTATTTTATTCTTTTTGTTGCAGTGGTAAATGGGAATGTTTCATTAATTTCTCTTTCAGATTTTTCATCATTAGTATATAGGAATGCAAGAGATTTCTGTGCATTAATTTTGTATCCTGCAACTTTACCAAATTCATTGATTAGCTGTAGTACTTTTCTGATGGCATCTTCAGGATTCTCTATGTATAGTATCACGTCATCTGCAAACAGTGACAGTTTTACTTCTTCTATTCCAATTTGTATTCCTTTTATTTCTTTTTCTTCTCTGATTGCCATGGCTAGGTCTTCCAAAACTATGTTGAATAATAGTGGTGAGAGTGGACATCCTTGTCTTGTTCCTGATCTTAGAGGAAATGCTTTCAGTTTTTCACCATTAAGAATGATGTTTGCTATGGGGTGGTCGTATATGGCCTTTATTATGTTGAGGTAGGTTCCCTCTATGCCCACTTTCTGGAGAGTTTTTGTCATAAATTGGTGTTGAATCTTGTCAAAAGCTTTTTCTGCATCTACTGAGATGATCATATTGTTTTTATTCTTCAATTTGTTAATATGGTTTATCACATTGATTGATTTATGTATATTGAAGAATCCTTGCAACCCTGGGATAAATCCCACTTGATCATGGTGTATGATCCCTTTAATGTGTTTTGGATTCTCCTTGCTAGTATTTTGTTAAGAATTTTTGAATCTATATTCATCAGTGATATTGGTCTGTAATTTCCTTTTTTTGTAGTATCTTTGTCTGGTTTTGGTATCAGGGTGATGGTGGCCTCATAGAATGACTTTGGGAGTGTTCCTTCCTCTGAAATTTTTTGGAAGAGTTTGAGAAGGTTGGGTGTTAGCTCTTCTCTAAATGTTTGATAGAATTCACCTGTGAAGCCATCTGGTCCTGGACTTTTGTTTGCTGGAAGATGTGTTTTGTTTTGTTTTGTTTTGTTTTTTGCGGTACGTGGGCCTCTCGCTGTTGTGGCCTCTCCCGCTGCGAAGCACAGGATCCATTTGCACAGGATCCTTCCTTCCCTCCTTCCTTCCTTCCATCTTCCCTCCCTCCCTCCCTCCCTCCATCTCTCCTATCTTTCTTTCTTTCTTTCTACTTCTACTAATTCTTTCTTTCTAATTTTTCTCCCTTTTATTCTGAGCTGTGTGGATGAAAGCCTCTTGGTGCTGCAGCCAGGAGTCAGTCCTGTGCCTCTGAGGTGGCAGAGCCAAGTTCAGGACAATGGTCCACAAGAGACCTCCCAGCTGCACATAATATCAAACGGTGAAAATCTCGCAGATTTCACCATATCAACACCAGCAGCCAGCTTCACTCAATGACCAGCAAGCTACAGTGCTGTACACCCTATGCCAAACAACTAGCAAGAAAGGAACACAACCCCACCCATTAGCAGAGAGGCTGCCTAAAATCATAATAAGTCCACAGACACCCCAAAACACACCAACAGACGTGGACTTGCCCACCAGAAAGACAAAATCCGGCCTCATCCACCAGAACACAGGCACTAGTCCCCTCCACCAGGAAGCCTACACAACCCACTGAACCAACCTTAGCCACTGGGGGCAGACACCAAAAACAACAGGGACTATGAACCTGCAGCCTGCAAAAAGGAGACCCCAAACACAGTAAGATAAGCAAAATGAGAAGACAGAAAAACACACAGCAGTTGAAGGAGCAATATAAAAACCCACCAGACCTAACAAATGAAGAGGAAATAGGTCTACCTGAAAAATAGGTCTACCTGAAAATAGTCTACCTGAAAAAGAATTCAGAATAATGATAGTAAAGATGATCCAAAATCTTGGAAATGGGATAGACAAAATGCAAGAAACATTTAACAAGGACCTAGAAGAACTACAGATGAAACAAGCAACGATGAACAACACAATAAATGAAATGAAAAATACTCTAGATGGGATAAATAGCAGAATAACTGAGGCAGAAGAACGGATAAGTGACCTGGAAGATAAAATAGTGGAAATAACTACTGCAGAGCAGAATACACAAAAAAGAATGAAAAGAACTGAGGACAGTCTCAGAGACTTCTGGGACAACATGAAACGCACCAACATTCAAATTATAGGGGTTCCAGAAGAAGAAGAGAAAAAGAAAGGGACTGAGAAAATATTTGAAGAGATTATAGTTGAAAACTTCCCTAATATGGGAAAGGAAATAGTTAATCAAATCCAGGAAGCACAGAAAGTCCCATACAGGATAAATCCAAGGAGAAACACGCCAAGACACATATTAGTCAAACTGTCAAAAATTAAATACAAAGAAAACATATTAAAAACAGCAAGGGAAAAACAACAAATAACACACAAGGGAATCCCCATAAGGTTAACCGCTGATCTTTCAGCAGAAACTCTGCAAGCCAAAAGGGACTGGCAGGACATATTTAAAGTGATGAAGGACAAAACCCTGCAACCAAGATTACTCTACCCAGCAAGGATCTCATTCAGATTTGATAGAGAAATTAAAACCTTTACAGACAAGCAAAAGCTGAGAGAGTTCAGCACCACCAAACCAGCTTCACAACAAATGCTAAAGGACCTTCTCTAGGCAAGAAACACAAAAGAAGGAAAAGGCCTACAATAACGAACCCAAAACAATTAAGAAAATGGGAATAGGAACATACATATCGATAATTACCTTAAATGTAAATGCACTAAATGCTCCCATCAAAAGACACAGATTGGTTGAATGGATACAAAAACAAGACCCATATATATGCTGTCTACAAGAGACCCACTTCAGACCTAGACACACATACAGAATGAAAGTAAGGGGATGGAAAAAGATATTCCATGCAAATGGAAAGCAAAAGAAGGCTGGAGTAGCGATTCTCATATCAGACAAAATAGACGTTACAATAAAGACTATTAGAAGAGACAAAGAAGGACACTACATAATGATCAAGGGATCGATCCAAGAAGAACATATAACAATTGTAAATATTTATGCACCCAACATAGGAGCACCTAAATACATAAGGCAAATACTAACAGCCATAAATGGGGAAATCGACAGTAACACATTCATAGTAGGGGACTTCATAATACCCCATTTTCACCAATGGACAGATCATCCAAAAAGAAAATAAATAAGAAAACAAAAGCTTTAATGATACATTAAACAAGATGGACGTAATTGATATTTATGAGACATTCCATCCAAAAACAACAGAATATACACATTTTTCTCAAGTGCTCATGGAACTTTCTCCAGGAGAGATCATATCTTGGGTCACAAATCAAGCCTTGGTAAATTTAACAAAATTGAAATCGTATCAAGTATCTTTTCCGACCACAACGCTATGAGACTAGATATCAATTACAGGAAAACATCTGTAAAAAATACAAACACATGGAGGCTAAACAATATACTACTTAATAACGAAGTGATCACTGAAGAGATCAAAGAGGAAATAAAAAAATACCTAGAAACAAATGACAATGGAGACACGACGACCCAAAACCTATGTGATGCAGCAAAAGCAGTTCTAAGAGGGAAGTTTATAGCAATACAATCCTACCTTAAGAAACAGGAAACATCCCGAATAAACAAGCTAACCTTGAACCTAAAGCAATTAGAGAAAGAAGAACAAAAAATCCACAAAGTTAGCAAAAGGAATGAAATCATAAATATCAGATCAGAAATAAATGAAAAAGAAATGAAGGAAATGATAGCAAAGATCAATAAAACTAAAAGCTGGTTCTTTGAGAAGATAAACAAAATTGATAAACCATTAGCCAGACTCATCAAGAAAAAAAGGGAGAAGACTCAAATCAATAGAATTAGAATTGAAAAAGGAGAAGTAACAACTGACACTGCAGAAATACAAGAGATGATGAGAGATTACTACAAGTAACTCTATGCCAATAAAATGGACAACCTGGAAGAAATGGACAAATTCTTAGAAATGCACAACCTACTAAGACTGAATCAGATAGAAATAGAAAATAAGAACAGACCAATCACAAGCACTGAAATTGAAACTGTGATTAAAAATCTTCCAACAAACAAAAGCCCAGGACCAGATGGCTTCACAGGCGAATTCTATCAAACATTTAGAGAAGAGCTAACACCTATCCTTCTCAAACTCTTCCAAAATGTAGCAGAGGGAGGAACACTCCCAAACTCATTCTACAAGGCCACCATCACCTTGATACCAAAACCAGACAAGGATGTCACAAAGAAAGAAAACTACAGGCCCATATCACTGAAGAACATAGACGCAAAAATCCTCAACAAAATACTAGCAAACAGAATCCAACAGCACATTAAAAGGATTATACACCATCATCAAGTGGGGTTTATTCCAGGAATGCAAGGATTCTTCAATATACGCAAATCTATCAATGTGATACACCATACTAACAAATTGAAGGAGAAAAACCATATGATCATCTCAATAAATGCAGAGAAAGCTTTTGACAAAATTCAACACCCATTTATGATAAAAACCCTGCAGAAAGTAGGCATAGAGGGAACTTTCCACAACATAATAAAGGCCATATATGACAAACCCACAGCCAACATCATGCTCAATGGTGAAAAACTGAAAGCATTTCCACTAATATCAGGAATAAGACAAGTCTGTGCACGCTCACCACTCTTATTCAATATAGTTTTGGAAGTTTTAGCCATAGCAATCAGAGAAGAAAAGGAAATAAAAGGAATCCAAATCGGAAAAAAAGAAGTAAAGCTGTCACTGTTTGCAGATGACATGATACTATACATAGAGAATCCTAAAGATGCTACCAGAAAACTACTACAGCTAATCAATGAAATGGTAAAGTAGCAGGATACAAAATTAAGGCACAGAAATCTCTGCCATTCCTATACACTAATGATGAAAAATCTGAAAGTGAAATAAAGCAAACACTCCCATTTACCACTGCAACAAAAAGAATAAAATACCTAGGAATAAACCTACCTAAGGAGACATAAGACCTGTATGCAGAAAATTATAACACACTGAAGAAAGAAAATAAAGGTTATACAAATAGATGGAGAGATATACCATGTTCTTGGATTGGAAGAATTAACATTGTGAAAATGACTCTACTACCCAAAGCAATCTACAGATTCAATGCAATCCCTATCAAACTACCACTTGCATTTTTCACAGAACTAGAACAAAAAATTTCACAATTTGTATGGAAGCACAAAAGACCCCGAATAGCCAAAGCAATCTTAAGAACAAAAAATGGAGCTGGAGGAATCAGACTTCCTGATTTCAGACTATACTACAAAGCTACAGTAACAAAGACAGTATGGTACTGGCACAAAAACAGGAAGGTAGATCAATGGAACAGGATAGAAAGCCCAGAGATAAACCCACGCACATATTGTCCCTTATCTTTGATAAAGGAGGCAGGGGTGTACAGTGGAGAAAGGACAGCCTCTTCAATAAGTGGTGCTGGGAAAACTGGACAGCTACATGTAAGAGTATGAGATTAGATCACTCCCTAACACCATACACAAAAATAAGCTCAAAATGGATTAAAGACCTAAACATAAGGCCAGAAACTATCGAACTCTTAGAGGAAAACATAGGCAGAACACTCTATGACACAAATCACAGCAAGATCCTTTTGACCCACCTCCTAGAGAAAGGGAAATTAAAACAAAAACAAATGGGACCTAATGAAACTTCAAAGCTTTTTCACAGCAAAGGAAACCATAAACAAGACCAAAAGACAACCCTCAGAATGGGAGAAAATATTTGCAAATGAAGCAACTGACAAAGGATTAATCTCCAAAATTTACAAGCAGCTCATGCAGCTCAATAACAAAAAAAACAAACAACCCAATCCAAAAATGGGCAGAAGATCTAAATAGACATTTCTCCAAAGAAGATATACAGACTGCCAACAAACACATGAAAGAATGCTCAACATCATTAATCATTAGAGAAATGCAAATCAAAACTACAATGAGATATCATCTCACACCAGTCAGAATGTCCATCATCAAAAAATCTAGAAACAATAAATGTTGGAGAGGGTGTGGAGAAAAGGGAACACTCTTGCACTGCTGGTGGGAATGTGAATTGGTACAGCCACTATGCAGAACAGTATGGAGGTTCCTTGAAAAACTACAAATGGAACTACCATACGACCCAGCAATCCCACTACTGGGCATATACCCTGAGAAAACCATAATTCAAAAAGAGTCATGTACCAAAATGTTCATTGCAGCTCTATTTACAATAGCCCGGAGATGGAAACAACTTAAGTGCTCATCATCGGATGAATGGATAAAGAAGATGTGGCACATATATACAATGGAATATTACTCAGCCATAAAAAGAAATGAAACTGAGCTATTTGTAATGAGGTGGATAGACATAGAGTCTGCCATACAGAGTGAAGTAAGTCAGAAAGAGAAAGACAAATACCGTATGCTAACACATATATATGGAATTTAAGGGAAAAAATTGTCAAGAAGAACCTAGGGGTAAGAGAGGAATAAAGACACAGACCTACTAGAGAATGCTTGAGGATATGGGAAGGGGAAAGAGCAAGCTGTGACAAAGCGAGAGAGAGGCATGGACATATATACACTACCAAACGTAAGGTAGATAGCTAGTGGGAAGCAGCCGCATAGCACAGGGAGATCAGCTCGGTGCTTTGTGACCGCCTGGAGGGGTGGGATAGGGAGGGTGGGAGGGAGGGAGACGCAAGAGGGAAGAGATATGGGAACATATATATATATATGTATAACTGATTCACTTTGTTATAAAGCAGAAACTAACACACCATTGTAAAGCAATTATACTCCAATAAAGATTTAAAAAAAAAAATTTTACTGTGGCTTGATTTGTGACCCAAGATGTGATCTATCCTGGAGAATGTTCTGTGCGCAGTTGAGAAGAAAGTGTAATCTGCTGTTTCTGGATGTAATGTCCTATAAATATCATTTAAATCTCTTTTGTCTATTGTGTCACTTAAAGCTTCTGTTTCCTTATTTATTTTCATTTTGGATGATCTGTCCATTGGTGTGAGGTGTTAAAGTCCCCCACTATTATTGTGTTACTGTCGATTTTCTATTTTAGAGCAGTTAGCAGTTGCCTTATGTATTGAGGTGTTCCTATGTTGGGTGCATATATATTTATAATTGTTATACCTTCTTCTTGGATTGATCCCTTGATCATTATGTAGTGTCCTTCCTTGTCTCTTGTAACATTCTTTATTTTAAAGTCTATTTTATCGATACGAGTATTGATACTCCAGCTTTCTTTTGATTTCCGTTTGCATGGAATATCTTTTTCCATCCCCTCGCTCTCAGTCTGTTTGTGTCCCTAGGTCTGAAGTGGGTCTCTTGTAGACAGCATAATGATGGTTCTTGTTTTTGCATCTATTCAGCAAGCCTGTGTTTTTTTGGTTGGAGCATTTAATCCATTCACGTTTAAGGTAACTATCAATATGTATGTTCCTATCACCATTTTCTTAATTGTTTTGGGTTTGTTTTTGTAGGTCCTTTTCTTCTCTTGTGTCTCCCATTTAGAGAAGTTCCTTTAGCATTTGTTGTAGAGTTGGTTTGGTGGTGCTGAATTCTCTTAACTTTTGCTTGTCTGTAAAGCTTTTCATTTCTCCATCAAATCTGAATGATATCCTTGTCGGGTAGAGTAATCTCGGTTGTAGGTTTTTCCCCTTCATCACTTTAAGTATATCATGCCACTCCCTTCTGGCTTGTAGACTTTATACTGAGAAATCAGCTGTTAACCTATGGGAGTTCCCTTGTATGTTGTCATTTTTCCCTTGCTGCTTTCAATAATTTTTTTTTTGTCTTTAATTTTTGCCAATTTGATTACTATGTGTCTCGGCGTGTTTCTCCTTGGGTTTATCCTGTATGGGACTCGCTGTGCTTCCTCGACTTGGGTGGCTCTTTCCTTTCCCGTGTTAGGGAAGTTTTCGACTATAATCTCTTCAAATATTTACTCTGGTCCTTTCTCTCTCTCTTCTCCTTCTGGGATTCCTATAATGTGAATGTTGTTGCATTTAATGTTGGCCCAGAGGTCTCTTAGGCTGTTTTCATTTCTTTTCATTCTTTTTTTCTTTATTCTGTTCTGCAGCACTGAATTCCACCATTCTGTCTTCCAGCTCACTTTTCCGTTCTTCTGCCTCAGTTATTCTGCTATTGATTCCTTCTAGTGTAGTTTTCATTTCAGTTATTGTATTGTTCATCTGTTTGTTGTTTAATTCTTCTAGGTCTTTGTTAAACATTTCTTGCATCTTCTTGATCTTTGCCTCCATTCTTTTTCTGAGGTCCTGGATCATCTTCACTATCATTATTCTGAATTCTTTTTCTGGAAGGCTGCCTATCTCCATCATTTAGTTGTTTTTCTGGGGTTTTATCTTGTTCCTTCATCTGGTACATAGCCCTCTGCCTTTTCATCTTGTCTATCTTTCTGTGAATGTGGTTTTTGTTCCACAGGCTGTACGATTGTAGTTCTTCTTGCTTCTGCTGTTTGCCCTCTGCCTTTTAAATAAAATCAAGAATACTATCTTTTACCCTAAATGCTATGTAGAATCCAATGACTTCTGCTAATTCTCACTGACAGCTCCAAATCTCTGATTTTTATGTCTCAGTTCCAGTAGCTATTCTCTTTTTTATGCTCTATACCAAACCAAATGTGGGACTCAGCCTGATTTCCTTGATTACTCCTTCTCCAAACTACTCACTCAAGGTCAATTTCTGTCATAGCCTTGAATGAAGGTTTGGGCTCACACTGGTATGTTCAATATATTACTGTACTAAGTGAACCATGTCCCCTGGAGTTGTGTACTAAGGGGGTTTACATAGAACAATACAAACACTTTCAACTGTCACATGTAGTCCTGGGCATTATTAAACACCCCAAAGCTGGAATGTCCCACTTCCTTTAGAGCCTGCAGCCTCCTGCCACATGGTTTGGCAGGCTGTCCCCTCAACACAGACACTTTTATCTGCCTCCTTCCCTTCCTCTTTTTTTGCTCACTGACACCCAGATATCCCTATTTATTTCTTATTCATGCTTTCCTTGAGGGCATCACCTTCCACCTGACAAAGCAGTTTATGAAGGTATTTTTCTAGACCAGGTCTTTCCCTTTACAACAGGAATCCTCATGTTAGTTAATAAAATATTATCTTCTCTCTGCTACATTTACACAATGTGCTTTTATCACCACAAAATATGGATTCAAATATATACTTAATTTAATCTATTTCACAAATATTTATTGAGCTCTGGGTAATGGTTTTCAAGAAATCCAGAGGAATCAATCATGGATAGTGCCCTGGAGATATTTAGCTCTTTTTAGCCCACTACAAGTACTGTGTCAAAAGGGATAAATGATATGAGACATCAAGATGAAGTGCTATGAGCATTCAGATGTAGATTAACCCTATTTGAATAGGTCCAGGGAAATGTTTTCAAGACTTAATAATTCCATATTCAATTTTGAAATGGCTGGTTGTTAAGTCGGTGAAACCAGACAGACTATTTAGCAACATAAGGAAAAGTACTAAAAGACATGTCTCTTTCAGGAATTTTACAAATTGTTATAACTTTGAGCTTTATACTCAGATGGCTTATAAAGAACTGAAGTTTTGCCATCTGCAAATTCCATTTAATTCCTAGGCCACTCTAAGCATGTAACTAAGGCAAAGTAATGATGACTATGTAAGCAAATTATGTATATTAAGAAAAAAGGCAAATACACATGCAAGGAAGTTGTTAACTTATAAAATGATAAAAATTATTAAATATAAGAATCTGTGATTGTTTTGTATCTGATTAGGTAATTTGATTTTTTTTCATTATTTTGGCAGAAGGATGATCGAAATGAAATGATTCTGCTAAATTAAGAGGATATCAACAGGGGAAAAACAACTCTCTCTGTAATCAAGTTTATGTAGAGAACAATGCCCTGTGATTACAAGGCAGAAAAGATGGAGACACAGGAAACACTCACTACTAAAGCAAATTAGGTCATTAATCTTCTGGCTATTGAAATAAACAACATATCCAAGTAGTTATCTATCTAACTTGGTATCACTAATGATAACAGCTCTAAACACATGTCAAAAAGGAGACTTTTAGATATTGGATTCAGTTTTTTCCCCATGCTATCAGTTGCTGGCTTTTAGGGTCTCCTGTTGGATGCCGAGTATTTCAGAGATAGAATGGATTTTAGGAGGTAAACTTTTCACTAAGGACAGGCATCTCTGCTTCTACAACTTTATCTGGTGGTAAAATAGCATAAATGCTTTGACATTAAATAAATGTTTATTAAGTGTCCACCTATGACAGCACTGTGTGAGGGGGTTGGTTGGACTTTAGGGAATCAGATGGCCCCCATCCTCCTAGAGCTCACTGTTTAGTAAAGAAGGGCCTAGTTACATACTAAGCAGCCCTGTTTCTTTTCTAGTTGACTCTAAATATCAGAAAATTTTTTCTTTTATTGAACGTAAATCTGTCTTCTTAAAACTTCTATCCAAGTTAGGCTTTCTGGAAACATGAAAAATAAATTGAATCTGTCCTAAACCTCATCCTACAGGCAGAAGAGACCTTTGAAAGATTAATTCATCAAAGTCACTAAAAAAAAAAATGTTAATAGGACAGGGCAAAATACATCAATAGAATCCTGCAGCCTACCATTAGTAAATTCCGTCTTAGTTAACATCATTTTCCACATACCAAAAAATTTTTTTACAGAAGCATGCTCATTGGTGATGCCAACTACAAATCAGCACTTGCCATCTGCCTCTACCAGGATGAGGTCGCTAGCCACTAAAGTCGCTGACCTTCAACACACCCTGAAAGGAGTTCAGGGTGGAGATCAGGAATGAGGCACACTGTGTTCTGGGAAAAACTGGCAGAACAGGCCTCCAGAAAGTTAGATATTTTCAAGACAAGATTTTATGAGCACAAATTCCTGCATCTTCTCATACCTAGAAAAGCACTAAAATCATTAACAGTGACCTCTGCTCTTCATGACTAGTAGCAGTCTTCTGTCCAAATGTGTGCTGACTGCACGTGCCCCCCGCCCTTCACTAAAATCATATATAATACTGCCGTGCCCCTTCCTCTTTGGAGCAGTTCCTCAAAGCTATCTGAGATGCTGTCTCCTGGGCTATAGTCATCATTTTGCCCCAAATAAAACTTAACTCACAACTCTCATGTAGTGAGATTTTTTTTCAGTCAACAGTGATCACTGAAATATATAATAATAAAAGAAAGGATAAGAAAGATGGTATATTCATTTCATGCAATATTATGAAAACATTTGACTTTTATTTAACTGTTTACACAAGAGTGTGTAATAATATAGGAACTTTCATAAAGTAGAACATTAAGTGAGAAAAAAATTCCAGAGAGACCAAATAGTTGCGTATTGAACACATGAGTCTATCTCCATTCCCTCACAAAATGCTACTACACCTCCAGTAAAGAAATTTTTAAAGTAATTTTAGTAATTTTAAAGTAAATTTTAGTAATTTTTAAAGTAATGCCAAAAGCACAAAGGATATGGGAAAGAAGAAGACAGTAGAAGGGAAACAATAAAAATAAAATTTTGGATTTGAAAAGTAACCAATTTAACAGAACAAAAAGATATGATTGAGGGAGCCAAATCATTAGCTGACTTACACTGCATAATCCCAGAAAGACTCAGAAACTGGAAATTGTACTAAAGGTAGGGGTATAGGTGGGACTAAAGGATTAGTTGGAATCTATACATATATGTGTATATACATGCTTACTTTTATTTGCTTTTATTTAAAAAGAGGGAAAGATAGGGCTTCCCTGGTGGCGCAGTGGTTGAGAGTCCGCCTGCCGATGCAGGGGACGCGGGTTCGTGCCCCGCTCCGGGAGAATCCCACATGCCGCGGAGCGGCTGGGCCCGTGCGTGGGCCATGGCCAATGGGCCTGCGCGTCCGGAGCCTGTGCTCCGCAGCGGGAGAGGCCACAACGGTGAGAGGCCCGCGTACCGCAAAAAAAAAAAAAAAAAAAGAGGGAAAGATAAACCAAAAGAGACAAAAGGAGAGAAATAACTTCAAAATTCTGAAGAAAAAAATATTCCCTACCTAGACTTCTATGCCTAGAAACTATTAATCAAGAGTGAAGGCAAAATAAGGACATTTTCAGACATATAAAGTCTCAAAAAGTATACTTCCATGAATTATTTCTCAGGAAGCCACAGAATGATGTTCCAGCAAAACAAGGTTATAAACCTACAAATAGGAAAATGTGAAATCCAGAAAAAAAGAGGATCCCATTCAGGAAAAAGGTGAAGTGAGTCCTTAGGATGACTGTGAAAGGAAGAAAGTCCCAGGACCAGCTGAGCATCAGGCTCAGAGGTCAGATGGCTCCAGATCAGTCACCAAAATATGTCACCTAAATATTTCACCAAGAAAACAATGAAACTGAGGGACTGCTTTATGTGTTTGAATGAATTGATGAGCAATTTACTTAATGATAAGCACATTAAAAACTAAGCAATAAAAAAGATCTCTACTGAAAACAAAAAAATTTCACCAGAAAGGAAATATGACAATAGTATGCTGAAGACCTAGAATGTAAATAATATTTATAAAATCATCATAGTACTATAGACACTAAATATTTATTTAACCAAAAATTTGTGACATAACAACATGGGAGAAAACAAAGTAGATGTGGGTAGATGTGTAAGTAGGGAGTGGGGTGAAGGGTAATGCTGGAGCTAGAGACCAAATCCTCATCTTCCATAATAGGACGTCAACAGATCTAGAAAGTCATGTCACAGAAAAATCTGTTATTGTAAATACAAAAATAAATTCCAGAAGAAACAGCTAAAACAGTCAAAAGTAGTTGCTTCTGAAAAAAATCTGAAAGCGAATATATATATATATATATATATGTATAACTGAATCATTTTTCTGTACACCTGAAACTAACACATCATTGTAAATCGACCATACGTCAATTAAAAAAAAAGTAGTTGCACCTGGGGTTGGAAATAATAGGACAGAGACTGATAATTTTCATTATAAGTTTTGAAGAATAATTTGATAAAATCTTTTAAAAATAAATGATATTTGCATATTTTTATTTAAAATAATTAAATCTAAAAATGATCTCTAAATACACTACATAGAAGTCTCAAAACTAAGGGCAAGAAATATACACAAATGTCAATGAAGTTTATGTTTAGATTATTCATTTTGTATACTTTTCTGGGTGATTCAAATTTTCTTTCATGAACATATAGTACTGATATAATAAAAATTTTAAATAAAAAGGAACCAAGTTGAGCACAATTTGTTCTTTGAACTTCTGATGTTTCCTAATATTTAACACATTATTTCTATGTACACAATAATCTACTCTTCAATTCTCTTCCAGATTCTAGGAATTGTTGTTAAATTCAGTATTCTTTTCCTAGAAGATGCATCCCTCTACCCACATCTAACACACACACACACACACACACACACACACACACACACACACACACACACCCCTTTCACAAATTGAAACAGTTGTTATCCATCTCTGCATCCTATTCATCCCCATTCTACAGGGCCCTTCAGAATAACAATATTTCGCCTGTGGCCACAACCATAAGTTTTTCATACCCTAGAATACAGTTTAATTAAGACTAAACAATTGAACTTAAAACAATTCGGCACTCTCTTATTCATCTTTTCACAGTAGTCTGGTATTTATGCTATATTTTTCCAATCTAAAGATTCACCTTTTTATTGGAAAAATAGGTGAATATTCATGTATTTTCACCATGATTATTTAAATTTCTGTGAGATTTGAATTATCTTTTCAAACTAAGTTTAGATTATTATCAAAAGTCTGTTTATGAAAAGGAGAACTTTCATTTTTAAAAAGTTCATCTTACCTAAGGCCTTAAAATATCAAATACATTTCTATACCTTCTTTCATATGCACTTCCTTATATCTCCTCCCATCATCACTGTCTGAGCTCAGACTCTCCTCAGTGTTCCTCTGGATTACTGAAATAACATTAAAAATTGTCTCCTGCGTGCCAAGATTTCCCTCTCCAAATCATTATCTGGATTTGGAACCCTGTTCCAAATGGCTTTGTACTTTCCTGCCTTCTATGTCTTCCTTACGATTTTCAAATTATTCTGATGCTTGGAAACCTCTTCCCCACTCCCATATCTGTTACTCAAAGTACTGGATCATTTCTCACTGTCTAGATCAAATTCCAACTCTGTGAACCATACCCAAATTTTACTACTTGGAATTAGTCTCATTCCTTAGCTATTTCCCCTCTAAAACATTTTTGTACCTCTATTATTGTTCTTGTATCAATCTGATTCAAGTTGTATGTCATCTCTGAGTCACCCAAAACATCTAGTATAGAACCTTATTCATAGTAGAGGCACAAAACATGCTGAATTAAATTTTAGCTCAAATGGCACAAAGTTGGATCAAGCCAAAAATATCTGATAATACCAAAAGTAAGACTTATTAGAAGACTGCTTACTTTGCAACCATTGTAACTCATCTTTCATAAAAAATTTTTTTAATTTTAAATTTATTTACCTTATAGACATTTGAAATTGTTTAAACTTCAAGATCCTACTTATTACTTTGTTTGGAGAGATGCTAATTCACACAGACACATTTATCTTCTTTGGCTCATTTTTGCTTCCTACGGGAAATCTATTTTTCTGATATCTTGATGAAAGAAAATTAGTCTGTCCACTGAGGTGAATAATGCCTTAGATAAAGGACAAGTCAATGTCTAGATAGCTATAAAATTCCACTGTTGCACTCCATTTCCTCACAGAACGTTTCAGGGAAATGAATGGAAATTAGCTCAAAAGACTCCAACACTTTATCACACTTTTGGCATTTTATAAAAACATGTAAATAGGAGAACAAACCATGCTTTGAATTTCAGGTTATTTTTGCAAAACTGACCAGAACTCTATCACCAAAAATATTGAGGAATAAAAAAACAAGTTTAGAACCAAGAATGCCAATAATAATCCCATAATCCAACTTTTTTTAATTGGCCTTCCTAAGCCTCCAGTGGAAAAGCCCTATTTTCACATTACGAATTGCCACAAAGATGAAATATTTAAATTTCATAAACTTAGTCCACTAAAAATTTTGCACATACAGTTTTTAACAAATAAAATTTTAATGTTTCCTGTAAGAGCTTAATTCAATTTAGATACAGCTAAACTGCATTCTTTTATTTCCTTAAATAAGAAACTACATAATATTTATAGTATTTCTCCAAATGATTGGGATAAAATATGTTCAGAATGTCCTCAACTCACTTAATACATTCTGTATCAGTCAAGGTACTCCAAAGAAACAGAATCAAGAATGAATACACACACATACCTACACACACACACCTACACACACACACACACACAAGTACATAAAGAGAGAGAGATTTATTTTAAGGAATTGGCTCACATGACTGTCAAGGCCAGTGAGTCTGAAATCTGTAGGGCAGGCTGGCCTGCTGGAGGCACAGACAGGAGCTGGAAATTGCAGTGAGTCTGAAATTTGTAGGGCAGGCCAACAGGCTGGAAACTCAAGTACGATTTCTGTTTCAGTTGTTAGGTAAAATTCCTTCTCCAGAAAACCTCTGATTTTGCTCTTAAGGCCTTTAGTTTATTGGATGAGGTCCACCCACATTATGGAGAGTAACCTTCTTTATTTAAAGTCAACTGATTGTAAATGTTAATCACATTATAAATACCTTCATAGCAACATCTAGACTATTATTTGACCAAACCACTGGGGACAACAGCCTAGCCAAGTTGACACATGAAGTTAACCATCATGCATTGTCAGTAAATATTTATTGAGTATCTCCTAAGGGCCTAGTACTACTCCAGACACAGACCTTACCCTCAAGCTATCACATTACCATATAGAACACAAACAAGTAAATCAACAATTACATGACAGTGTGCAAAGTGCTATGCTAAGGTGCTAAAAAGGCTAGATTAAGGGCATTAAATTCAACTCCAGTGATTTTGAGAACCATTAGAAGAAAGGTAATGATTGAACCAAATTTAGAAGGATGAGTAACAGTTACTAAGCTAGGCAGGAGAAAAGGGGGGGACAAAGTCATATGCAAAATGATCTGTGTGAAAAAAAAAAAAGATGCAGGTGTATTTGACTTGTCTAGAGCAAAGAATGCATAAGCCAGCAAGGCAGAAAATTGAGCTGAATAAGTGGTCAGGTGCCAGAACAAAAAGGGCTTTATGTGCCAAGCCATGGTATCTGAACCATATCCTGAAGGCTATGATAATTCATCTAAACAGAGTTATACAATCAAATAAGCATATCAGAAAAATAACTTGTACTGCAAGGCTAAGAGTTGGGAGAGTGGGGGTGAGAAGGAATTCAGAGCAGAGAGACCAGTCTGAAGAGTGGCAACAGATAGCTGAGAAATTGTGAAGACCTGCAGCAGTGGAATGAGAAGGAGCAGAGAGACTTTAGGAAGTAAAATAAGTAGGATTTAGTGACTAACTGATGTGGGCTGAGGAAGCTGGGGGCATATGTGATGACTTCAGGTTTGGGGTTTGGATAAATATGAGCATGATTGAGCCACATAAAAAATCCTGGTTAAAGAGGTAAAGCATGATGAGAAAGGCAGAATACGGTAAAAGGAGAAAATAAAGTGAAGAATACTCCAGCAGCTAGAGCAGATGGTGAAAACAATTTCATAGATTTCTCCCTAATTCTCTAAATTTCCTTATACATGGCCAAACCATGCTTTGTGCAGGACAAAATAGGCTGCTTAATAACAAAAGTAAAACTTTACGGTACATTTGGTAGTCAAGAATTTACTTGTAAAAGAAATTACACTGCTAATTTACTTTTGCCTCTTCAGAAACGTGTACAAAGCCCTCCAAAATTCTGAATGGATTAGGTGATAAATAGGGCAACAGTTAGCTTCCTGCCCAGAACTTGAAAACAAAATTTCCCTCTAATAATTAAACAATAAAAAAACACATAGTGAAATATATCAGAAATATGTAGAATCTTAAATAAACAGATTGCTAAGTGTATTAACAAATCTAAACAATGCGTCTATTTAGAATTGGAGAAGAAATAAGTGTTGTGGAACTAAACATAGGTAGGAGCCATCTAAGCATTTCTCAAGGAGAAAGACACCCAGTGAAGATGAACATCTGGTCTTCCTTGCACGTATATTCCTACTACTGAGATGCAAGAAGAAAGCTATTAAAATCTGATGCAATTAAAAATTCAAATTAAAACTCCCTTTCCTTTGATTACAGACATTTTACTGGGTCACATGATAAAAATTTGGCTTCTGAAGTAGATATCTATTTTTAGTCCGTCCCATACCCATCTCTTCTTCCGAACAGAACTCCACATTGCCCAAACTCTTCCTCTTCTTCAGGGAATAGCTTGTTCTCTTACTCCAGCAATGTAACATAATACATGCCATGTTCTTAAAATCTCAGCCCCTTAGTAACAAAAGAAAACAAAGGAAGACGGAGCCAGAGAATGGAGAGGAGCAATGTCCTGATGAAATTATCTGAGCCCTTGGGTCAAACTATACCTGAAAGCCAGCCATACTTCTAGACTTTCCAGTTATATGAAGTATTCAGTTACATATTTTTGTTTATGCCAGCCTGAGTTTCATTTTCTAGAACTTGCAACTTTGAGTTTTAACTAATACTATGTATGCATCATTACGTAACGTCTAGGGGATACACCCCATCTCAAGCCACTCGTGAACCTGAAGCTCTATACACAATGAGTTGTTTCTGGTCTTATAAAAAATTAACTTAAACACCAAACTGACAATACTAACATAGTACTCCAGTTAATAAAGTAATCAAGTCTGACCTTCAAGTCCATTAAAGTCCATAAATAGTCAACTGAGATGAATACATTCTTCTCAAATTATGGTCTTTTTCAAAATTATAAAATAGAAGAAGTAGAGATTTTCATCTATTTCATTTCCCTAATTAGAGGAAATGGAAGTGATTTAATTCTTTTTTTTTTTTTTCGATATGTGGGCCTCTCACTGTTATGGCCTCTCCCGTTGCGGAGCACAGGCTCCAGACGCGCAGGCTCAGCGGCCATGGCTCACGGACCCAACCGCTCCGCCGCATGTGGAATCTTCCCGGACCGGGCCACGAACCCGCGTCCCCTGCATCAGCAGGCGGACTCTCAACCACTGCGCCACCAGGGAAGCCCCGATTTAATGTTTTTTTAATCTTAATTCATATAGTGACTACTGAAGTTCAGTTTCTACAAAACATTTCTATGAGAAATTCTTGAAGCTGTTTATCAATCTGTAAAACAAGATGGCTGAAAAATCTCAGTGTGCAATCATGCAGAGTGGCTAGGAGATCATAAGTGTGACCCTCAAAATACCTTCCAATTAGAAATGCAAACATGTCTGAAAGTCAAGAACACTGCAGCTCCCTCCCACATAGGAGATTCCTTTTTTTTATATTTAAGAAAATTACTCCAATGTCTCATTATTGAGTTAAAGCATTATTGAGTAAAGCATTCATAAATGCAAGTCAGAGACAGGGTAGATGATCTCCAAAAGTGGAATAAAATAAACTAAATGAAATTTAGCTCAATTATGCATTAAATGTGCTTATGAAGGCACAGCTCAAAAACAAAATAAATTATGTATGGAATAGAGTTATGTTACTGTTTTGATATCAAAACCAAAATGTCTCATAAAGTCCACATGTACAGAGTTGTTAGTAAATACAGTAAAAAAAGGACAAGCTTGACTATTTTTCACAGTGATTATATTTTTAAATTTCTCATAAATTTTATAAAAAGTTTTATCCCATGGCAATTACTTGTTTTCCCCTTTCCTACTATAAAGGTAATGATTGAACCAAACCAAACCAAACCAATCTTGAATCAATGACTACATAAATTTGATTATTTTAGGTCACATATCATGATTTCAAATCACTATTCTGTAAAACTTTGAAAACAGGAAGTCTTTATTATATATCCTACACAATCCTGCATATTAATAAAAAATTATAGTAAATAATGAGGTCATCTTCAAATTTTATACCATGTACTATCCAACCTCATTAGGGTAGGTGCAGAAGGAATTTGGAGAAGAGTATCTAGCAGAAATAATGTGTCTATATAATCTTCCTCAGTCAAGGTGTTATGGGTCATAGCATTTGAACTGTATCATAACAGATCATCAAGAAAAGATGACGGAGGGACTTCTCTGGCGGTCCAGTGGTTAAGAATCCACCTTCCAATGCAGGGGACTTGGGTTTGATCCCTGGTCGGGGAACTAAGATCCTACATGCTGCGGGACAACTAAGCCCACATGCTGCGACTACTGAGCCCACGTGCTCTAGAGCCTGCGCTGCAACAAAAGATCCTGCATGCTGCAACAAAGATCCCACAGGCTGTGACTAAGACCCTACGCAGTCAAATACATAAATAAATAAATAAGTAAATAAATATTTTTTTAAAAAAAGATGATGGGATTTCCCTGGTGGTGCAGTGGTTAAGAATCTGCCTGCCAATGCAGGGGACACAGGTTCGAGCCCTGGTCTGGGAGCATCCCACATGCCAAGAAGCAACTAAGCCCATGCGCCACAACTACTGAGCCTGTGCTCTAGAGCCCGTGAGCCACAACTACTGAGCCCGCATGCCACAGCTACTGAAGCCCATGTGTCTAGAGCCCATGCTCCACAACAGAGACAAGCAACTGCAATGAGAAGCCCGCGCACCGCAACAAACAGTGGCCCACGCTAGCCACAACTAGAGAAAGCCCGTGTGCAGCAATGAAGACCCAACACAACCAAAAATAAATAAATAAGTTTATTTATTTAAAAAAAAGATGATGGATAGTGTATTCTAAATAGCAAAGCCACAACATAAAGAGATAATTAATAACAATACCAGCTACCATTGACCAAACATTTTCTCTATGCTAGATATGCTTTATCATATTAAACTTATTTAATATTTACAAATGTTTAATGGTAGTCTAAATTTGCACACCAGATAAGTGTCCCTCTCCTCCATAGCAACCATTGACTGTGCAATTAAAATCTGTGCCTTGGAAAATATGACTAGATGTTACATGACATCAATCTTTCAGAAGGTTCACAAATAGTTGAGACCATCAATGAATGCCTAAGTTGATAATACTGATAACCTCCCTCGTGTCATACCCTCACTTCCACCTCAAACACTAGTATTCCAATAGCTCATCATTTCTTCTCTTTTTTTTTTTTTTGCTTTTTTAAACTTACCTTTATTTTAGGCAGTTTAGACATACTTAATAATTAGAAAACAATTTAATTTCTTCATTTCATTGAGCAAAATACAAGGCAAATTAATAAAAACAAGCATTTTATTGTAATTGAAGGAAGATGCAACTTATTGCAATTATAAAGTTATATTACAAATTGGAAAATTAGGCTACACCTCCCGAACACACATTAGCATTTATTTTATATTTGTATGTGTGTATCTATCTTATATATTGATCTATATGGATGAAGGTATGAAGGGAAAAGTAAAATAAATTCTGTTAGAATTTTAGAAGGACTTGCGCTAACGCTTAAAAACGTTAAGAGTAATGGCTAAAACTAATTTGCACATACTGAGTGACTTTTTCCAAATACTTTATCTATGTAAATTCTTTTATCCTCAGGTTACCCTGTAAGGTTTATACTATTGTTTAACTCCTTTTTACATAAAGAAAATAAGACACAGAGAAGTTAAGAAACATGCCTAACTCACATAGCTAAAAAAAAGGCAGAACTGGAATATAAATCCATGTATGCTGGCTCCAGTATTTATAACTTTCATTATTTTTTAAATTAATTTTTATTGGAGTGTAGTTGATTTACAATGATGTGTTAGTTTCTGCTGTACAGCAGAATGAATCAGTTATACATATACATATATCCACTCTTTTTTAGATTCTTTTCCCATATAGGTCATTACAGAGTATTGAGTAGAGTTCCCTGTGCTATAGAGTAGGTTCATATTAGTTATCTAGTTTATATATAGTAGTGTGTATATGACAATCCCAATCTCCCAATTTATCCCTCCCCTCCACTTTCCCCCTTGGTAACCATCATTTCTTCATGCCCAGCCTTAGTTCTCTTTCAATGCCGCAACAAAGGGAAAGAAAAAAGTGATAATTCTAGCTCCAAGTAGAGGGTCCTTCTCTCTTTTACATACATATGTACATATTATGTATATACATGTGTGTACAGCTACATTTCACAAGTAATATTCAACAATAAGCAATGCCAAAATTAGCTGATTAATTTGCTAGATTACGGGGCAACTTAACCAGTGTCCATCAGCATACTGCCCTCTTGAGGCAGGAATTCCTCCTTCAAGATCTCATATTTCCTTATTGGCCTTGTAAATGCTTTTGCCTCAAGGACAGTGAGAGGTATGGTATCTTAAGTTTTTATTCATCATTTAAGGAGGTAATAGTGAAATAAGTCTTATTAGTTGAAACTTTCTTTCCAAACAGTCCTTATTTGGAGACCTTGTTGATCTGGGATTGGAAGGACCAGAACCCTATCTACCTGGCCCTCCCCTCAGTTGCTACAGCAGCTAGTAGGAGAACTTCAGAGAGCTGCTAGAAATCACTGATGAAGGCGCACTAAACTGGGAGAGCAAAGGCCTGGGTCAGAGATTATAAAAGTGCAACACAATGGGCCAAATCTGCCCTGTAAGTGACTCACACTGTTTTTGTTTTTCTTTTTCTTTGTTGTCAACATTTTAAAATTGAAGTACTTTACATAAAATTTCTGGATTCTCAGCTTTTATTTTAAAATGAGATAATCTGGCTATAATGGAACCTCCATTTTCACATGTAAATAATCAGCTAGATCTATGTGGTAATGACTCTTTCACCTATGCTGTTTGCCATATTTCCTTATCACCCCCTTTTATAATTTATAACCCTAAATTATGCTTCCTACCTGGCCCTTGTAGCAGTTGACTTTGTGACCAATGACCAAACTTTTAATAAAAGTTTTGCTGCCAACAAGCTGATTGACCTTAAGTCATTAAATCTCTTTAGGACTCAGTGTCTCCACCCGACTGACATTGGGAAAGGGAGCTTAGGACACATGACATCCTCATCTCTAAGAGTCCTTCTAACACTAATATTCTAAAATTTAGAATACGCTCACTCTCTTGTTAGAAATGGACTGCCTGCTATAACTTCTATCAGTGAAATTTTATCTTGACTATGATTAAACTAAATTTAAAATAGTTTTATTAGTGAATTTAATCACAAGAAAAGACCTCCTAATGTAGGAGTACTGAAAAGAAATATACATGTACTTCAATCTTAATGCCCTTGGAAAGGCTTATTTATGTCAGAGTCGATTTTGGAAATTTTTGACTAAGCAGCCTCTCTGAATACCTGACTTCCATTAGATTACAGCTGGTATTGTCCATTGTCTATTTAAAGCCTAACAAAGAAAAGAGAAAGGTGGGAGTGTATTCATTCTCTTCAATTCAATTCTCTTCCACACAACTGATTTAGGAAACAATTTTACCCAAGATTTACCCAAAATTTCTTTGCAATAATTACTCTACATTATCTAATTTGGATGTGTTTTCAATCTATTATTTCAAAAAATTAAGTTACTAAAAAAGCACTGAGTAATTTTCTTGCTAGTAAATGCCACTTCAGATCATATTCTCAAAGTATACTATATATTTGCTGGGTTAGACTAGAACAAGTGTATACATAACCACTACCTGGGATCATCAAAAATCAATGTAAGATTTTCCAGGAAACAAAATACTAAATACGCAAACTGGTAAGTGTGTTAGTTGTTCTATCGTCACTCGTCATTTCAGAAGTTCTCCAAGTGAGAAGGGTTTAAGGCCTTGCCACTCAAAGTACAGTTTGTGAACCAACAGCATCAGCATTTCCTGGGAGCCTGTTAGAAAAGCAGAATCTCAGGCTCCACCCCCAGGCCTGCTGTATCAGAACCTATAGTTTAGCAGGACCCTCAGGTGATTTATGCATAGATTACAGTTTGAGAAATACTGGTAGGTACATTGGAGAAGTAATGGGTAGGCCTGAATTCTAATCCTGATTCTGCCATTAATTAGAATTATACTTAATTTCACCTCAGTTTCCTCATCTATAAAGTGAGACTAAATATTAATTACCTCAAGGAATGTTCCCTGATTTTATTTACTTTTTAGATCTGAAGACTGGCACCGGAGTAAGTCCTCAATAAACATTTGTCAAATCTAGCTACCAAAACAAAATTAGAATCTAAAAATTCTGACTCCACTTTGAAGTTAAAACTCAAATGTATTTTTACAAATCAATTATTTTTTTTACCATGAACTGAATCTGTTCATTTTGATTAAGATGTGGAATTATTTTCTTTGGTGTTTCTTCTTAAAAATTCAAATGGAGATTAAAAGCGAACTGGTTTCCTTCCTCTTCCCTCTCTCTTCTTCCTCAAACTCATCCTTCCTTCAAACACAAATGAAGGAGAGAGCCCTAAAAATCACTGCAGTGATTTTTCAGGACCTCCAAATGAATGTAACTGAATTAAACTCCCTCAAAGCCCCAATCCAGCACAAAGGGACCATGCCGTTAAATGGCTAAATGACAAGATAACAATACAAATCAAACTTATCCACAGCACAGATGCAATGTTTGGGTAAAAAAGCCTTGATCTGTTCAGAGAGAGAAAGCAAGATAACCAGGGAAGAGAAGTTTGCTAAACCGAATGAAGAAAATCAAAACAGACAACAGGAATAAATGTAACAAAGACACCATAAAGGGTACCTTTGAGCTACATGTCTAAAACATAGGATGTGGGCGATCAACAGCCCCAGGCAGCAACTGATGTGAGACCCTTTGATTAACCTGGCACTCCAACTTTTGAACTATGGACCGAACCTAAGAACTGTAAAATAGTCTATCACATTTGTAATACGAAAGAAATTGCTCTTCCAGTTTTGGTTACAATAGGTTTTTCTATACAAACCATAAGCTTAACTAAATTAGTAGGATTTTAAAATTTTATTTTATAAAATATATTTTAACCCAAATGATTCCCTAGTTACCTTTTGCTTGTAGATCTTATGTATAACCACTTTAATGCTTTTTCCCAATTCCACTAGACTAATAGTTTCCACTTGCCAAACGGCAGACCTTCCATCCTTTCTGGTGTCCTTGGATATTCCAAAGTGAATGGTGAATATTTCACATAGAATTTGCACAGCCTCCTATCTCTGCTGCCCCTATGCTCTGGCTCTTAACATTCCTCTTAGCTAATTCTGCTTGTCAAGGAACACACAGGTGGTAATGACCTTTGACATCCTTTGAGGTGTCTATTTTCTCAACATCTGGTGCCTGGGACACCATCCTGCCCCCAAGTTCCTGGGATAAACACTACCTGCAACTCTATTCTGGTGGCCAATACATTGATGTTAACCCAACCTTGACCTCCAGTTCTCACCTGGAGAGAAATGACTTCCACTTTTTCATCTCTTCGCATATGAAGGCAGAAGAAATCCCACAGCAGAAAAGCTTGGGCTTATGGTGATAAAGTGCTTTCACCTTTACCATCTCTTTTTCAGGATCATAAGCAGCCACAAGAATCTGAGCAGGAATAAATTTTATTCTCATATCTGTATCCTACACTAATTCTCCCTTCCCATTGTGACAGACACCTTCATTTGCTGTGATGCTTCTTTTCTCTCAAGAGCCCCTTATCTCTTTATCTCACTCTGGTTTCCTTTAAGGACTACTATGGAGCCACTTTCCATCCTTCATAAGTGTCACGAATGTCAATAAGAGTCTGACCATGGATCTCAGGAAAATCAGGGGATGGATTTAGAAATAAGGGGAGGACTGAGAGGAAAGCATTTCATACCTCCACATACTCAGCTCTGATCTTGCCAGGCCCACATTTTAAAACTAATTAGTAGCACGTTTTTGAAATATTAGAACTATATATAACTTTACATTAAAATATACATATTATATACAAATATTTGTATATAATATACAAATATACATATTATATACAAATATTTCCTCAAATATTGTGAGTGCTTTTCTCAAAGTCTGAGACAAATCTCAATGTTTTTGGCGAAAATATGAAGGTTGATGAGCCCAATAAACACAAATTTCAGAGTTTACACAGACCATTAAAACTACTTGCAATTAACACACTAAGTAAAAATGCAATCATTAATCTTTAAGTTTCAATAGTATACATTTTGAAAATGAAATAATCTTGGATTATACAGGCTAACTACTTCATTTTAGTAGGAGGAACTTAGGTAAAATGGCATCAGAAGTCACCAGGCTTGACCTCAAACTGAAACCTCCTGATTCTTAGTTTGGCTCTCTTTCCCTTACATCCATTATCTTATAAGAACAGCCTGTGGGGTTAAAGTATTTTGTCACAATGATCCATTCATTCAGTCAGCAGATATTTATTGAGCATCTACTGTGTTCCAAGTGATGTACAGAAAGGGTGATCTACCAGGAGTGGAAATTTTAGTCCAAATCTCAGGTCTTCCAAACCTGACGTGTGTTCTTATGCAAGTGGTATATATACCTAAATCTCAGCATCCTCATCCTAAAATTAAGGTTATAGTTAAATCATCTGTAAGCCTTCTTTCAGTTCTCAGTTTCTGTAATTCAATTAAACAGCTATACATGTTAAACAACAACAACAAAAAAAAACCCTCATGAATGAAGATTTAAAATTTCATAGATAGATACTTCACCCAAAACCAAATGTAAGATGTTCACTTGGCAGATTTAGGTCACTGGACAACATCTGATGCTTTTGTTATAAAAGGAGAAAAGAAGAGAGTGTGATAAGTTACCACCTGTCACTATGCCAAAACAAATCAAACTACTAGTAACTTAAAAAAAAAAAACAGGTTTAGTGCATCTCTTATGTACTCAATAGTCTATCTTTTAGAATCTGGAAAATAAAATGATTTTAGCCATGCCTCCCTAAAAAAGCTGTTTGACAGCTCTAAACATTCAGAATTAAGTCCTCAAATGCATTTTATATAGAATTTCTAATGGACATCATAAATGAAATTTGGCACCCATTTGAATTAAATTGATCTAATAGATAATCTTGAAGGCCAACCTAGATATTAGATCTCATACAAGTGAGGGTTGGGGAGGGAGATATATTTTGATGAATTCTTTAATATTTCAAGAAATGCCAGAGGTTTATGTTTTTAAAATAATCCTAAATATGCTTAAAATCAATTCTTATATATAAACAGAATGACTGGTCATTTTACTATCATAAAATAAGAGACTATGTTTAATTCTGGTTTTCTCCTATAAAGCTACAGTTGTAGATCACTGTTAACCACACCCTTTCTCGTTACAAATGAAAAAAGCATGTCCTAAGGAGGTAAATATTTTTCAGAAGTTTACAAGTAGAGCCAGAGCTAAGACTGTAGTGTTCAATTCTATTATTCCATAATGCCAACTCCTAATTATTTTTTTTTACTTTAATTGAAGTATAGTTGAAGTACAATAAACAACTTAAAGTATACAATGTGATCAGTTTTGACATATGTATATACCCATAAAACCATCATCACAATCAAAATTATATTGTCCATCATTCCAAGAAGTTTCCTCAAGCCCCTCTATATTCCATTCCTTCTTCTACCCCAATCCCCATGTGACCACTGATTTGTTTTCAGTCACTGTTGATTAATTTACATCTTCTAGAATTCTGCATAAATGAAATCACACAGTATATGGTACTTTTTTGGGCCTGGATTCTCTCACTCTGCATAATTTTAAGCTTAATCATATTACTGCACATATCAATGTTCATTCCCTTCTCATTGCTGAGTATATTGCATTGAATGGATATACCACATGTTTATTCATTTACTCATTGATGAACGTTTAGGTTATTCCTAGATTGGGGCTATTACAAATAAAGCTGCTATAAGTATTCATATACAAGTTTTTGTGTGAGCATATGTTCTCATTTCTTGTAGGTAAATATCTAGGAACGGAATGGATGGGTCATATGGTAGGTATATGTTTAACTTGAAAAATATCTGTCAGTTTTCCAAAGAAAGTTCATTGCTCCATAAACTTGCCAACATCTGGTATGGTCAGTTTTTTTGTATTTTTGTTATTGTTTTTGTTTAATTTTAACCATTCTAAGGGTATGCCATCCCAGTTGTTATCACATTATTTTAATTCCTTGGACTTTCTTGACACAACTTGTGCTATTCTGCAAATTTGGGGGAAAGAATGACACATATAATAATGTGATATATGACTGAAAGACAAGGATAAGGGTATTTTTTTCATAAGTTATTTTTACCACAATGGCAATTACCTTAATATCTATACTGATCAACAATTAAAAATTGACTTAATGATGTATACTACTTAAACATTTTTAGCCTTTTTTGAAAGGGCATTTTTAAGTTTATTTTTCTTTAACCTTTTTAACATCTTTTTTCTAAAAGGAGTACAGAAAATAATCAAGGGGTTGAAAACATAACTGCCCAAAGGACAAGGGTGGGTAATATAAAAGCATAAAGTCATTCAAGAAATAAAATAAGGAGCTGTTTACTGCACACCAAATTAGCAAAGGTTTTTAGAAATGATAATGTCTAGGGTTGGCAAGGACGGGTGTGGTAAAATAGACATTCTCATTTATTACTCACGGAATAGACTACTTAGAAATCAATTTGGCCTTTTATAGTGAGAGCACTAATAGTGCTCATATCATTTGACACATTTGACACTTCTAGAAATTTTAAAACTCTAAACAATCAGATATGGATAAGTATTTATCTTCAAGGATTTCAGCATTATTTATCATGCTTATAAACTGGAAATAACCTAATTGTCCAAAAATAGAGGAATGAAGGAGCTCCCTGGTAGCCTAGTGGTTAGGATTCTGGGCTTTCACTGCTGTGGCCCACATTCAATTCCTGATGGGGGAACTGAGATCCCACAAACCGTGAGAAATGGCCAAAAAAAAAAAAAAAAAAATAGAGGAGTGATTAAATCATTATGGTTCATCCATGTGATATTATGCTGCCAATAAAAATCATAGATTTAAAGAATATTTAACCACATGAATAAGCGCTACTCATAAAATGTTTAGAGAATTAAACAAAAAGATTATCACAATTTTATAAAGGAAAACAATACATTAAAATGTAAGAAGGCGCATACAACTCCACAACAAAAAAAACAGACAACTCAATCAAAAAATGGGCAGAAGACTTAAATACACATTTCTCCAAAGAAGACATACAGATGGCCAACAGGCACATGAAAAGATGCTCAACATCACTAATTATTAGAGAAATGCAAACAGAAACTACGGGGAGGGGGACCTTCAAGATGGCAGAGGAGTAAGAAGTGATCACCTTCCTCCCCACAAATACATCAAAAATACATCTACACATGGAACAACTCCTACAGAACACCTACTGAATGCTGGCAGAAGACCTCAGACTTCCCAAAAAGCAAGAAACTCCCCATGTACCTGGGTATGGCAAAAGAAAAAAAGATTAAAAAAAGACAAAAGAATAGGGACGGGACCTGCACCTCTGGAAGGGAGCTGTGAAGGAGGAAAAGATTCCACACACTAGGAAGCCCGTTCACTGGTGGAGACAGGGGGGTGGGCGGGGCGGAAGCTTCGGCGCCATGGAGGAGAGCACAGCAACAGGGGTGCAGAGGGCAAAGCAGAGAGATTCCCGCACAGAGGATCAGTGCTGACCAGCACTCACCAGCCCGAGAGGCTTGTCTGCTCACCAGCCAGGACGGGCGGGGGCTGGGAGCTGAGGCTCGGGCTTCGGTCAGATCCCAGGGAAAGGACTGGGGTTGGCTGCGTGAACACAGCCTGAAGGGGGACTAGTGCACCACAGCTAGATGGGAGGGAGTCCGGGAAAAACCCTAGACCTGCCTAAGAGGCAAGAGACCATTGTTTCGGGGCACACGAGGAGAGGGGATTAAGAGCACCACCTAAACAAGCTCCAGAGATGGGCGCAAGCCGTGGCTATTAGCGCCGACACCAGAGACGGGCATGAAACGCTAAGGCTGCTGCTGCAGTCACCAAGAAGCCTGTGTGTAAACATAGCTCAATATCCACACCTCCCCTCCCTGGAGCCTGTGAAGCCCGCCACTGCCAGGGTCCAGTGATGCAGGGACAACTTTCCAGGGAGAACACACAGCACGCCGCAGGCTACTGTAACATCACGCCAGACGCAGGCTTGCCCTGCATTCCATACCCCTCCCTCCCGCCAGCCTGAGTAAGCCAGAGCCCCCTAATCAATTGCTACTTTAACCTCATCCTCTTGGGTGGGGAACAGATGCCCTCAGGCGACCTACACGCAGAGGCAGGGCCAAATCCAAAGCTGAACTCCAGGAGCTGTGCGAACAAAGAAGAGAAAGGGAAATCTCTCCGTGCAGCCTCAGGAGCAGTGGATTAAATCTCCACAATCAACTTGATGTACCCTGCATCTGTGGAATACCTGAACAGACAACAAATCATCCCAAAATTGAGGCGGTGGACTTTGGGAGAAACTGTAGACTTGGAGTTTGCGTTCTGCATCTAATTTGTTTCTGGTTTTATGTTTATCTTATTCAGTATTTAGAGCTTATTATCATTGGTAGATTTGTTTATTGATTTGGTGGCTCTCTTCCTTTTATATATTTTTTTTTTTTCCTTTTTCTCTTTTTGTGAGTGTGTATGTATATGCTTCTTTGTGTCATTTTCTCAGTATAGCTTTGCTTTTGCCATTTGTCCTACGGTTCTGTCTGTCAACTTTTCTTTTTTTTAGTATAGTTTTTAGAGCTTGTTATCATTGGTGGATTTGTTTATTGGTTTGGTTGCTCTCTTCCTTCTTTCTTTTTTTATTACTTTTTTATTTTTAATAATTTTTTAATTTTATTTAATTTTATTTTTTATTTCTTTCTTTTCTCTTCTCCCGTTTCTTCTGAGCCATGTGGCTGACAGGGTGTTGGTGCTCCAGCCAGGTGTCAGGCCTGTGCCTCTTAGGTGGCAGAGCTGACTTCAGGACATTGAACCATCAGAGATCCCCTGGCCCCATGTAGTATCAAATGGTGAAAGTTCTCCCAGAGATCTACATCTAAACGCTAAGACCCAGGCCCACTCAACGACCAACAAGATACAGTGCTGGACACCCCATACCAAACAATTAGGAAGACAGGAACACAACCCCACCCATTAGCAGAGAGGCTACCTAAAATCATCATAAGTTCACAGACACCCCAAAACAGACAACTGGATGTGGTCGCGCCCACCAGAAAGACAATATCTAACCTCATCCACCAGAACACAGGCACCAGTCCCCTCCACCAGGAAGCCTACACAAACCACTGAACCAACCTTACCCACTGGGGGCAGACACCAAAAGCAACAGAAACTATGAACCTGCAGCCTGCAGAAAGGAGACCACAAACACACTAAGTTAAGCAAAATGAGAAGACACAGAAATATACAGCAGATGAAGGGGCAAGGTAAAAACCCACCTGACCAAACAAATGAAGAGGAAATAGGCAGTCTACCTGAAAAAGAATTCAGAGTAATGATAGTAAATAAATCCAAAATCTTGGAAATAGAATGGAGAAAATACAAGAAATGTTTAACAAAGACCTAGAAGAACTAAAGAGCAAACAAACAATGATGAACAACACAATAAATGAAATTAAAAATCCTCTAGAAGGAATCAACAGCAGGGTAACTGAGGCAGAAGAATGGATGAGTGACCTGGAAGATAAAATGGTGGATATAACTACTGCAGAGCAGAATAAAAAGAATGAAAAGAATTGAGAACAGTCTCAAAGACCTCTGGAACAACATTAAATACATCAACATTTGAATTATAGGGGTCCCAGAAGAAGAAGAGAAAAAGAAAGGGACTGAGAAAATATTTGAAGAGATTATAGTTGAAAACTTCCCTAATATAGGAAAGGAAATAGTCAATCAAATCCAGGAAGCACAGAGAGTTCCATACAGGATAAGTCAAGGAGAAACATGCCAAGACACATATTAAACAAACTATCAAAAATTAAACACAAAGAAAAAATATTAAAAGCAGCACGGGAAAAGAAACAAATAACACACTAGGGAATCCCTATAAGGTTAACAAATGATCTTTCAGCATAAACTCTGCAAGCCAGAAGGGAGTGGCAGGACATATTTAAAGTGATGAAAGGGAAAAACCTACAACCAAGATTACTCTACCCAGCAAGGATCTCATTCAGATTGGACAGAGAAATTAAAACCTTTGGAGACAAGCAAAAGCTAACAGAATTCAGCACCACCAAACCAGCTTTACAACAAATGCTAAAGGAACTTCTCTAGGCAGCACACATAAGAAAAGGAAAAGACCTACAATAACAAACACAAAACACTTAAGAAAATGTTAAAAGGAACATACATATCAATAACTACCTTAAATGTAAATGTATTAAACGCTCCAACCAAAAGACATAGACTGGCCAAATGGATACAAAAACAAGACCTGTATATATGCCGTCTACAAGAGACCCACTTCAGACCTAGGAACACATACAGACTGAAAGTGAGGGGATGGAAAAAGATATTCCATGCAAATGGAAATCAAAAGAAACCTGGAGTAGCAATTATCATATCAGACAAAATAGACTTTAAAAGAAAGACTATTACAAGAGAAAAACAAGGACACTACATAATGATCAAGGGATCAATCCAAGAAGAAGATATAATAATTCTAAATATTTATGCACCCAAAATAGGAACACCTCAATACATAAGGCAAATGCTTACAGCAATAAAAGGGGAAATCGGCAGTAACATAATAACTTAGGGAACTTTAACACCTCACTTTCACCAATGGACACATCGTCCAAAAGAAAATAAATAAGGAAACACAAGCTTTAAATGATACATTAAACAAGATAGACTTAATTGATATTTACCAGACATTCCATCCAAAAACAACAGAATATACTTTCTCCTCACGTGCTCATGGAACATTCTCCAGGACAGACCATATCATGGGTCACATATCAAGCCTTGGTAAATTTAAGAAAACTGAAATCGTATCAAGTATCTTTTCCCATGGCATTGCTATGAGACTAGATATCAATTACAGGAAAAAATCTGTAAATAATACAAACACATGGAGGCTAAACAATACACTACTAAATAACCAAGAGATCACTGAAGAAATCAAAAAATACCTGGAAACAAATGACAATGAAAACACGATGACCCAAAACCTATGGAATGCAGTAAAAGCAGTTCTAAGAGGGAAACTTATAGCAATACAATCGTACCTCAAGAAACGTCTCAAAGAAACAACCTAACCTTACACCTAAAGCAATTAGAAAAAGAAGAACAAAAAACCCCAAAGTTAGCAGAAGGAAAGATATCAAAAAGATCAGGTCAGAAATAAATGAAAAATAAATGAAGGAAATGATAGCAAAGATCAATAAAACTAAAAGCTGGTTCTCTGAGATGATAAACAAAATTGATAAACCATTAGCCAGACTTATGAAGAAAAAACGGGGAAGGCACAAATCAATAGAATTAGAAATGAAAAAGGAGAAGTAACAACTGACACTGCAGAAATATAAAGAATCATGAGGGATTACTACAAGCAACTATATGCCAATAAAATGGACAACCTGGAAGAAATGGACAAATTCTTAGAAAAGCACAACCTTCTGAGACTGCACCAAGAAGACGAAGCACAAGGACTGAAATTGAAACTGTGATTAAAACTCTTCCAACAAACAAAAGCCCAGGACCAGATGGCTTCACAGGCGAATTCTATCAAACATTTAGAGAAGAGTTAACACCTATCCTTCTCAAACTCTCCCAAAATATAGCAGAGGGAGGAAAACTCCCAAACTCACTCTACGAGGCCACCATCACCCTGATACCAAAAGCAGACAAAGATGTCACAAAGAAAGAAAACTACAGGCCAATATCACTGATGAACATAGATGCAAAAATCCTCAACAAAATACTAGCAAACAGAATCCAACCGTACATTAAAAGGATCATACACCATGATCAAGTGGGGTTTATCCCAGGAATGCAAGGATTCTTCAATATATGCAAATCAATCAATGGGATACACCATATTAACAAACTGAAGAATAAAAGCCACATGATCACCTCAGTTGATGCAGAAAAAGCTTTCAACAAAATTCAACACCCATTTATGATAAAAACACTGCAGAAAGTAGGCATAGAGGGGAACTTATCTCAACATAATAAAGGCCATATATGAGAAACCCAAAGCCAACATCATTCTCAATGGTGAAAAACTGAAACCATTTCCTCTAAGATCAGGAACAAGACAAGGTTGTCCACTCTCACCACTACTATTCAACATAGTTTTGGAAGTTTTAGTCATAGCCATCAGAGAAGAAAAAGAAATAAAAGGAATCCAAATTTGAAAAGAAGAAGTAAAGCTGTCACTGTTTGCAGATGACATCATACTATACATAGAGAATCCTAAAGATGTTACTAGAAAACTACTAGAGCTAATCAATGAATTTGGTAAAGTAGCAGGATAAAAAATTAATGCACAGAAATCTCTTGCATTCCTATATACTAATGATGAAAATCTGAAAGAGAAATTAAGGAAACATTCCCATTTACTACTGTAACAAACACAATAAAATAAACCTACTAAGGAGAGAAAAGACCTGTATGCAGAAAACTATAAGGCACAGATTCAGAAAATTAAAGATGACACAAACAGAGGGAGAGATATGCCATGTTCTTGGATTGGAAGAATCAACATTGTGAAAATGACTATACTACCCAAAGCAATCTACAGGTTCAGTGCAAACCCTATCAAACTACCAATGGCATTTTTCACAGAACTAGAACAAAAAATTGCACAATTTGTACGGAAACACAAAAGACCGTGAATAGCCAAAGCAATCTTGAGAGAGAAAAATGGAGCTGAAGGAATCAGGCTCCCTGATTTCAGACTATATTACAAAGCTACAGTAATCAAGACAGTATGGTACTGGCACAAAAACATAAATATAGACTAAAGCAACAGGATAGAAATCCCAGAGATAAACCCACACACATATGGTCACCTTATCTTTGATAAAGGAGTCAAAAATATACAATGGAGAAAAGACAGCCTCTTCAATAAGTGGTGCTGGGAAAATTGGACAGCTACATGTAAAAGAATGAAATTAGAACACTCCCTAACACAATACACAAAAATAAACTCAAAGTGGATTAAAGACCTAAATGTAAGGCCATACACTATAAAACTCTTACAGGAAAACATAGGCAGACACTCTAGGTCATAAATCACAGCAAGGTTCTTTTTGACCCACCTCCTAGTGAAATGGAAATAAAAACAAAAATAAACAAATGGGACCTAATGAAAGTTAAAAGCTTTTGCACAGCAAAGGAAAACATAAACAGGATGATAAGACAACCCTCAGAATGGGAGAAAATATTTGCCAACGAAGCAACTGACAAAGGATTAATCTCCAAAATATCCAAACAGCTCATGTAGTTCAATATTAAATAAACAACCCAATCCGAAAATGGGCAGAAGACCTAAATAGATATTTCTCCAAAGAAGATATACAGATTGCCAAGAAACGCATGAAAGGATGCTCAACATCACTAATCATTAGAGAAATGCAAATCAAAAAATCAAAACTACAATGAGGTATCTCCTCACACCTGTCAGAATGGCCATCATCAAAAAATCTACAAAGAATAAATGTTGGAGAGGGTGTGGAGAAAAGGGAACCCTCTTGCACTGTTGCACTGTTGGTGGGAATGTAAATTGATACAGCCACTATGGAGAACAGTATGGAGGTTCCTTAAAAAACTAAAAATAGAACTACCATATGACCCAGCAATCCCACTACTGGGCATATACCCTGAGAAAACCATAGTCAAAAACAGTCATGTACCACAATGTTCGTTGCAGCTTTATTTAAAATAGCCAGGTAATGGAAGCAACGTAAGTGTCCATCGACAGATGAATGGATAAAGAAGATGTGGCAAATATATACAATGGAATATTACTCAGCCATAAAAAGAAACAAAATTGTGTTATTTGTAGTGAGGTGGATGGACCTAGAGACTATCACACAGAGAGAAGTAAGTCAGAAAGAGAAAAACAAATATCATATGCTAACACATATATATGGACTCTAAAAATAATTTTTTAAGTGGTTCTGATGAACCTAGGGACAGGACAGGAATAAAGATGCAAACCTCGCAAATGGACTGAGGACACGGGGAGGGGGAAGGGTAAGCTGGGACGATGTGAGAAAGTGGCATGGACATATATACACTAGCAAATGTAAAATAGATAGCTAATGGGGATCAGACACATAGCACCCAGAGATTAGCTTGTTGCTTTGTGAGCACCTAGAGGGGTGGGATAGGGTGGGTGGGAGGAAGATGTAAGAGGGAGGAGATAATGGGGATATGTGTATACATATAGCTGATTCACTTTGTTATACAGCAGAAAATAACACACCATTGTAAAGCAATTATACTCCAATAAACATGTTAAAGTAAATAAATAAATAAATATTCAAAGCTGGAAAGAACAAAAAAAAAGCCACAAGGAGGTATCACCTGACTCCAGTCAGAACGGCCATCGTTAAAAAGTCTATAAATAATAAATGCTAAAGAAGGTGTGGAAAAAAGGGAACCCTCCGACACTGTTCGTAGGAGTGTAAACTGGTGTAGCTACTATGGAAAATGGTATGGAGGTTCCTTAAAAAACTAAAAATAGAGTTACTGTATGATCCAGCAATCCCACTCCTGGGCATATATCCAGAGAAAACTAATTCGAAAAGATACATGCACCCCAATGTTCATAGCTGCACTATTTACAGTAGCAAAGACAAGGAAGCAACCTAAATGTCCATTGATGGATGGATAAAGAAGATGTGATAGATATATAGAGATATATAGAGATATATAAAATGGAATGTTACTCACCCATAAAAATGAAATAATACCATTTGCAGCTACATAGATGGACCCAGAGATTATCATGCTAAGTGAGGCAAATCAGAGAAAGACATATATCATATGATATCACTTATATGTGGAATCTAAAATATGATACAAATGAACCTACTTAACAAAACAGAAACAGACGGGCAGACATAGAAAACAAACTTATGGTTACCAAAGGGGAAAGGAGATGGTGCAGAGATAAATTAGGAGTTTGGGATTAGCATATACAAATTACTCTATACAAAATAGATAAACAACAAGGTCCTACTGTATAGCACAGGCAACTATATTCAATATCTTGTAATAAACTGTAATGGAAAAGAAAAAAATGCAAGAAGGAGAGATACCAAAAGTTTAACAGTGGTAACTGTCCTTGAAGTGTTTACACTTGAACTGGTAGATACATTGAGTTGGTAAGTACGTTATTTAAATCTTTTTAGCAATATGTAAGTAATATATGATATGCGATACATTACTAAATTACTTGCATATTACAGCAACATGCGAGTAATATGTTGAAGCACAGAGGCATGACCAACTAATCATCTCTGTACAGGGAATTTCTTTTGAACTAAATCTAGAAGAATAAGTCATTTTCCAGATGGAGAACTAGTAGAAAGGCATTCTTGGAAGAAATTATGTATGCAAAGCCACTGAGTTGTTTGTATCCCTGGAATACAGTTCAAGGGCTAAATATTCAATTTTTGTCTGTTGAATACACTAATGAATGAGTTATAAAAAATAATTCATTCTCTCTCACTGTTCTTTGTCTCCCGTATTTTAGTCACTAAAAGTCTACTATTACAACATAATGATATATTACAAATTTCAAAAGTGACTAATTTTCTATCTACATCTTAGGATGTTGCTTCCTAAAATCATCTTGGAATTCTTTAATTTCATTAGTAATTGATCAATAATTTATTAAATAGTTAAAGTGAGCTAATTCTGGAGACCTTCCAGAGAGCCAATCACCACCTCTTAAGAGTATTAAATCTTTTCCTTGCTTTATATCCTAAGAAACAGCTGATATTTCGACAAAGAGCCCTTTATCTACTCACCAACTATAAATCAAAAGAATGACTATAATTGATTTTGGACACCTTTTCTTCAAAAAAAAAAAAACCTACCACAAGGTGATCTTTGATACAATAGGTTTTTTTAAAAAAGATTCATTTGCTGCTGTTTATTCTTAATAAAGTGATATGTTGGCAAGGCAGATTGCAAAATTTGTATTAAAGAAATCTCCAGAGTTACTTAATGCCTGAGTCATTATTTATCTTTTTAACATTCATAAAGACTGAAGTCTATCATCCTTTGTCAGCAATTATGAGATAGAACGATTAGATGGAAACAATTTTTTCTAATACAATGATATTTGACAAGAAAAATGACTACTGAAAGGAAAAGCAAGGGATACAATATCAGCTAAGGCAAGATTGAAATCATAGATGGGAACTTAATTTCAAAGAGATATTTATTTATTATTAAAATAACAGCAACTAAAAACTTCTTTTTCTAGCCATTTTACTTACTAGATACTCTAAACAGTCCTCTATATTAAGACAAGCAAAATGTTGCAGATAATGCATAGGGCTCCTGACAAGGTAAATCTAACAGAAGATCCCTACATAAATCTGGATCCCCACAGAGTCATACCCTTTGAGCCCCTGTAAGGGTGAATAGAAATAAAGAGGCATTTCTGTTAGTGTTTGGGGTAGTTCTGTCACCAAAAAGTACCTTTTAATAGTGAAAGTTATTTTTAATTGTGAAATGCCCAACCTCTGTCCAAAAGAGCAGAGGTGGTCTTAATGCTTTAAAGACACATCCATGCCAAGGGAAGACCAAATGGTACACTGCAGGAACGGAGGTTTCACAGTAGAGATGACTGTTGAGAAAACTGAGTGGTCACATGCCTATGGATAGTTACCCATGAAGACTCAAAAGACTCTCCACTATTGAAATCAGTATTAAAAATGCAATCTGTGATTTAGTTGGAAGAAAAAAACAACTGTCTTATGAAATCAATATGGTTCATTTAAATTGTGTCGGTTTTGTATTTTTGTTTGTATTTGATTTGCAGTTTTTTTGTTTTATTTTTACATAAGTCTTGGACATCTTAAGGGTTTATACTTAGTTTTACGGTTGTACATATTTTAAGAGGTTTTCTTTCTTAATCTTTTTTTCTTTCAAAAGAGATATATACATTCTTTGATAGAATATAGAATGTAGGTTTGATAAGAACTGGCTTACCATTTGATTTCTTGTGTTAGTCCACCTACAGTGTGGACCTGTCACTCTGGCCAGAGTGTGCCATGGCAATTATGGTGGCCATTACAACTTGTGAAAGTTGTCTTATATTTCAGTCTCTATGAACCTGTTGAAATGGTTCTGCCCTGAGGCAGAAATCCACCTCAAGTGAATTAGGTTGAACTATGTGAAACTGCCAGTCTTATAAGTCAAAAACAGCCATTTGTAAGCATTTTCTTGTCATACAACTTAATATATACATGCTCAAGTTTCTTCTCCTTCAAGAAGAGCCTGAGCTAAACCAGTATGGATGCATCATAATAGAAACCTCTTAACAGGCAACTGACCCTCCTTGATACTATCCTGGTTTTGGCCAATGCCATTCAGTCAAATCAGAAATTAAAAGTAAAGGCTTTTTCTTTATATAAAAATAATATATTTAAAAAAGCAGGGCTTCCCTGGTAGCGCAGTGGTTGAGAGTCCGCCTGCCGATGCAGGGTACAGGGGTTCGTGCCCCGGTCCGGGAAGATCCCACGTGCCGCGGTGCAGCTGGGCCTGTGAGCCATGGCCGCTGAGTCTGCGCGTCCGAAGCCCGTGCTCCGCAACGGGAGAGGCCACAACAGTGAGAGGCCCGCGTACCGAGGAAAAAAAAAAAAAAAAAAAAGCAACTACTGAACATAAAGAAAGAAAGCTAGAAGGAATACAAAATTAGACCATAGTACGTGAGACACTGTCCTGGGGAACTACTTGGACATTGATCAAGGAGACTCTCTTCTTAAAAGACCAGAAATTAATCAATCAGGTTTTTGTATAAAACAATACAAAAAAGATTCAGAACTCCCAGGAACAGCTATCAGTCAGAACAGTTTTTCAATAAAGTCCTCTTTATTTTCTATTCACTACAATACTAAGAAATAATCAAATATTACCCACACTGTTTCCTCAACCCTTTCTTGTGAGGGTCCTTTCCTTTTATTGTTTCAAATTTCCCAGCAGTAAGAACCCCCACCCACATCTAATTGTAAGATGGGAGGACAAAGAAGGGTTTGTCCATAGTTACCGCTTCCTTAGAGCTGAGGTGATCTGTCTCCCTGTTTCATACCAAACATGATTGTTAGTGACAATATCCAAGTGCCACTTTTCTGATCTCATTTGAGACACTGAAATGTACATTCCAATCTCTTCCAACAGAAATATTTCAAAATAACAAGCATGACAAAATCCTCATGATACAGGGCAAGATATGAAGAAATATGAGGAACACCTCAAGTTCTTGTTACTCCCATGTTTAATGTTTTTTGGGTTTTTTTTTTTGCGGTACACGGGCCTCTCACTATTGGGGCCTCTCCCGTCACGGAGCACAGGCTCCGGACGCGCAGGCTCAGCGGCCATGGTTCATGGGCCCAGCCGCTCCGCGGCATGTGGGACCTTCCCGGACCGGGGCACGAACCCGTGTCCCCTGCATCGGCAGGCGGACTCTCAACCACTGCACCACCAGGGAAGCCCCCATGTTTAATGTTTTTAATTTATCTTTTGGGAAGGAAACATCTCAAATCTTGTATACAGAAACTTTATGTCCACTTTGTTCCCAGATAAAGGAAGGATTACCCTGTGACAAATGGCCAGTGAAGCCTGGCCTCAGAGACATGATATTCCACAACTTCCCTGTCATGGCACCAAAGGGCTGAGGCTAAGAAAGAGAATACATATTCACAGAAGAAAAAATGTGATATATCGGATCTATGAAAAAGAGCTGAGTAAAATTATAATAAATGATAAAATATTCCTGGAGTTCTGTGATAGAAAAGTCATTCCTTTTTCATTCATTCAACTAATGTTTACAAGAATCTATTTTATGTAAGGTATTGTATTAATACAAATAATCAACATTCATTGAGTACTTATTATGTGCCAGGTACTATACTAGCTATTTTATATACATTATTTCAAAATTATTATGAATAGATATTCTTATTATCCCAACTTTACAGAAGAAAAATAGGAAGCTAAAGAGGTTAAATAACAAGTTCATAAGTGGCTGTGCTGGGATTTGAACTTATAACTGACCCTGTTTTCTTTCTACTACACCATACGAACCACTTAAAAACATTTGAAAATTGAAGGGATATAAATATGTAGAGTGCCTAACAATGCACAAATCAATATTCTGTTAAAATAAGTATGAATCATTCTTAAGATAGTCACCAAAATTTCATTTGGGGTCAAAAGCATAAATATTAAAGTACTTATTCTGTTGATAGCGGTATCTCCCAATCTCATCTGTAGCACCTGCCAACAGCCAACATCACAGTGAATTTTACAGGAGTAACTGAAAAACTATTATTTCATTGACCAGTGTGGAAATTTCCCGCTGGTTCCTCTGTTAGAGGAGTTACCCCTCAAATGAAAAATGCCTAGAGTCTGCATAATAGCCAAGACTGGGTTCTCTCCCATGTGTTTGCCAAACAATAGCCAGGAGTTGCAGCTGGGAGACCTACTCAGTTCTCCCTCATTTTGACTTCCATGGTGGTGGACTAGAGCATGATCATTTCATAAAAACATTTGATTATTAATTTAGTTATACAATAATCTCTTACTGAGTACCTATTAATGCAATCTATATTACAGGGACATTTGTTCAAAGAAAATGTAACCAATAATAGTTTATATATCTATCTTGAGCAAATATGGCATGTTTAGGACCTTTCTATGATTCAATTTGCATACATGCACTAAGGAAGACATGTGGAGAGAATGTATACCTACTTCCCAGTCCTCTAAATACATCAGACCTTTAACAGGAGGGACACGTGCCTTTTTCACCATTTTTTATCCCTAACCCCATGCATATATGCCTTGCATATTGTTGGTGCTCAAATAATAATAATGTTTATTATTAGAATAAATGAACTCTATATTCTTTCAAATCCTTTGGCAGCACCCATAAAAAAATAGCAGCAGCCTGTGGGTCAGAGGCTCTGGTTCTAGTCCTGACAATATGCCAAACCCACCATCTGACTTTTTAAACAAGCCACAGCAACTGACTGCTTCCATGAGAGTAAGTGGAACTGAACGGACAGCTAGGATGTTAAGGAATGGTACCAGATGCTCCTTAGTATAACACTAGCGGATTTCAGCTCATTTCTGAAAATAATTGCTTTAGAATGAGCCTTCCACCAGAGAGCTCATGATGAACAAGCAGAATTTCGGAAGTGATGTTGGGAAGTACTTGTGAGTGGTACTAGGAACTGTGGAGAAGATGACCTAGGAACTGTGGAGAAGATGAAAAACTCTGAGACCCTGCTGTCAGAATGGGCTCAGGAGTTCCAGTAGGAATGGACTAATTGGTCCCACTTAGTGGGCCTACACTAGGAGAAAAAACTGACTCTGGGCAGAGAAAGGAAACACAATCATCAAGATGCACCAAGTACCCTGGGAAGTGAGATAGGTGGGTTAGATGGAAGCTTCCAGAAGTAACCACTTCGAGCCCTCCTTATGAGAGCTTGCTTAGAGGGAGTCTGTGACAGCATTATACTTAATTGAAGTCTGCAGGCGAGTAAAGTCTGTAGGCTGGGTTTGGGAGAAGAAAGTCAGACTCTAGAGTCAGTAACTACAAATGGCACACGAGTTCAAGGCAGGACACAGCAAGGTTGGACTAATATTGAGTCTGATAATCACAAAATTTCCCAAGAAGAGCTCTTAAAAACACCCTGCTGCTCACTCCTTATATCAGTCCTTGAATTCTGTGAAACTGATGACTGCTTTTTGCTCAGAGAAAATCCATTTATTTGATTCTATTTTTACCTTTTTCCTCAACTCCTAAACTATCTATGGACAATATTTTTCAAACAGTTCTGTGGATGACTCCTTTGAATAAGACTCAATGAACACAATCAAAAATGGTTACAAGATCACTTAGATCTTACATTAGTGGTCCAGTGATCAGCACAGATCCAAAGATAATCTGGTCTCCTCTTTTCATTGCCCATGCAAAGCACTAAGGTGAAGGGAAGTTGAATGACTTCCTTAACATAGTACAACCTGTTAGAGGTCACATGAGGACTAGAATCCATGTCATGAACATGCCTAGTTCAGTGCTTTGTTCCCTAAACAGTGCTGAGTTCTATTATAATGTGAACACATGCAGCTTTCCTTACTTACTGTTCTATCTTGCACAAGACTTCATGAAATTATATTCTTATCAGACTATATTTCCCAAATAGCTTGCTTAGTAAATCTCTCTTACTGAAGTGAATATCTTATTTGTTGGACTTCTATGTCTTGCCTTTCACTGCTAAGAACAAAACAAAACAAAAACTGCAGTGCCCAATAGGTTATACATCTCTGACAGTATATGGCTCAAAAATTGTCAGATACAATTTATGTATGGTAGTCACTGTTAATAATCAATGACAACATTACAAAAATCTTTAAGTGGTTTTATTGATAGGGATATTAAATTTGATAGGATAGGAGAAACTAAGAAATTCAGATTAAAATAAAGGCAGAGATATAAAAAACAGTGAAGATTACACAAGTAGGCATCCCAGTTCAGCCACTAATTAATTCTGTAACCTCAGTGAACTCATTTAACCTCTGTAGTCCAGATTCCTCATAAGAAGGAGAAGAAGAAGAAGAAGGAAAAGGGGGGAGAGGGACAGTAAGGGGGGTGAGGGGAGGGGGAAAGGGAGCAGTTGGAACTAAATAACCCTGGATTTAAATAAAGCCTCCAGAGCTCCATGTAGGTGTACTCCAATTTTGATAAAAACAGGGTCTAGGATATAAGCATGGCTTACATATATAAAAGTCTCTGTGATAATAATAGCTAAGTTAGAGAATAATAACCATATGTCAGGCATTTGTCTAAGGGCTATAAATATATGTGAATTCATGGAATAATTGTCACAGAAACTCAATGAGATAAGCACCATTATTTTCATCCTTATTTTCCAGATTAGGAAACTGAGGCATGGAGATTAAGTAATTTGCCAATGTCATACATATAGTGAGTGGTAGAATCAGGGTTTGAACCCAGCCTGGCTCCAGTGTCATGCACTTAAAACACTGTTATACTGCCCCCTTACGATGGGTGAAGTGATAGGTTTGGGTGGCTGATGATGACAGATTAAGAGATTTTGGATGGTCTTTTAAGGCAAAATGGATAACTTTTAATTATAGCATCCCTCCTGGGGCAGTTTTCTTAGACAGTTTATAGTAGTAAGACACCAATATTCATCCAGTTTCTCAGATTAAAAATCAAAGAATAATTCTTGATTTTTGCCTTTCTCTTACTCCAAAAGTCATTAGCAAGTCCTCTTAGGTCTACCATCAAAACAAATCTCGAATCCAACCATTTCTCACTACTATACTGCTACCACTTGGTGCATCTTCATCTTCACCTTCACCTATAGTGCTGCAATTACCTCCTGAATCACCTCCCTGCTTTTACACTTACCCTTCTGCAGTTTAATCTCCACATAGCATGCTGAGTAATCATTTTTAAAACACAGATCACATCATTCCTGGATTCGAAACCCTCCTATGGCTTCCCATCGTATTTAGAATAAAATCTAAACTCCTTATTAAGGCCTGACTCTACATGATCTGGCCTTCATGCACTTGTTATCCACTTTTTTTTTTTTTTTTAGAAACAACAGAAATTTATTTCTCACAGTTCTGGAGGCTGGAAGTCTAGGATCATAGTACTGGCAGATTCGGTGTTTGGTGAGGGCTTCCTGGTTCATAAATTATCCACTTCTTTTTTATGGAATATATTTTGCTATCTGAATAAACTTCCTGAAGTCTTTGAACTTCTCCTGTGATGTTCTGGACTTTTTTCCCACCAAAATATAACAGCTATGTATTTATTGGAAGAGAGTTAGCTCATTAGCATTAAATACTAAGATAATTACTACATTAAAATCCCATGCCATGTGGAGATGCAGAAATGAAAGCTGCCCCCTGCTTCCTTTGCTCTTCACAATCTATGGAAACTTCCTAGACTGCCCTGAGAATTCTTTTTTTTTTTTTAAGTGACAAAGAATACCTGCTCAGCAGGTTTTTACTCTCTAGGTATTGTCTATTCACCATTACAAATAATAAGTTGTTGGCTAAGACTGATGTTTGTCAATTCAGATAGAAACTTTGGAATAATTAATGATACCATTTATTTTTAAAACCTGTGGTAAGTTAGTGGCAAACGTACATAGTGTATGGAAAGGAAAAATTGTTGCTTCCCAGAAACTGATTTCCTCATCATGGGTAATTAAATAGGTCAAACACAGCTAACACACAAAAGTTAAAAAAGAAGCCCTTGTTTCTAGTGATAGTTCAGGGAAGTGCTCTTGAAGATTCCAGTCACATGTTCTGAAAGCATTAATTTCTCCATTAAACATCTATGGAAGTAATGACTATCTAGTGATTTAAAAGACCATAAAATGGATATGATCCATTTTCTTTTCATTAAATAGCCCACTGCAACATCCATGATTTGACCTCCACATGTACAGACAATAATAAAACTAAAAATTTCTAAATTGGTTGATTTCTTAGCTCAGTCATAGGAGTTGAAACAAGTTAGCTCTCAATATCTGAAAGAGCATTAAGAGCAACAGCCTTTTTTATGTGCTAACTAGGAGTGTGCATTTAGTTCTCTAGAAACAGATTTGAAGTTGTATCCTCCCCTAACCTTCTACTAAGATTAGATCCACACATTTTAAACTCTATTTGGAGCACAGATTACAGTTTCTGTGGCTCTGTCATTAAAATAAACAGCACCAAAGCAAAATATAATCACAGTGAACCGAGGAATTAATGTGAAATACTAAGTAATTCATTCAAAGGATAAGTTAGCTTCCTTGCTCTTAGCTTCAAAGATTGTAGATAATAAACTAAAACTATAAGCAAATTGAAATAAAGGGAGTAAACATAACTCTTGAGACTGATTTAGGTCACTTTACTACTACTTCATATCTCTCCCAGAAGATAAAAGAGACTGAACTGTTGATATCCTAATGAGGCATGATATTAAAAATATTTTACAACCAATATTGTATTAGCACTGACCTAGTAGAATAGACTCCATCCTGCCAGAATGAGGAAGTAGTGCCTTTGAGGGCCCCTTTTGTGGCAGGCATCAACCATTTAGTTGCTGATTTGGGGGAAGTCTGGTAGGTTCTGGGGGAGAGCCTAGGGTCAAGCCAGCAGGGATGAGGGTAGGGCCACTAACCCCTGGAAGAGCCATACAATGCATACCAATTGAACATTGCCCTTAATACTGCCATCAGCTTTGGGTAATTGAAGAAGGGAAGGGGGGAGCAATGAACATATTGAGGCATGGGATAGATGGACTCCAGGATAGACATTTACAACCAGCCTCATGTTTATATTTCTAGATAGAAATAACAAGAGGAACAGGGTAAATGGCTGGACTTTGTCTCCTGTGGACACTTTAAGATAACAGTAATGGCAGGGGAGAGAGGGGTTAAGCCCTGCTTAGGTAAAAGATCAAGATGTCATATATTTCTCATCCTTGGGGTCATGGAGAGCTGGACTGCTCATGCACAGAAAGGCTCCTTGGGGGTCAAAAAGGGAGGGGATGCCAGACCATAATAAGTTTTGCTAACTTCCCAAAGGCCCTTGTGCTGAAACCCACCTTGGCTAAAGGATGCATGCACGTATTGGGAGGGGCCCTGAGTCAAAGAACATAGCAAGACAATTGGCCAGAGGAAAACAAAGACCCAGAAGACTGCCCCCTTATAAAGGATTTAAAGGTGTGACTTTCCCTTTCCCAAAGGTGTGACTTTCTCTGAGCTTACCCGTGCATCTGTCAGGATGTACTCCACTTTTCTAATAAACACCTTACTTTCCTCTCTGTCTTCTGTCTCCTTGTCAACATTTTTTTGAAGACAGACAAGAACTGGTGCCCAGACTCTAGCCCATGGTCTAGTGGTTAGGATTCAAGGCTCTCATCACCTCGACCAGGGTTCAATCCCTGGTCTTGTTTCCAGCTGTGCTCACTACTGTCTCCTGAAATCAATATCAGTCCTTCTAAAATATTTTTTTATCTTGCTATTTCTCTTCCCTTAGTGAGATCCTACTCATCCATCAGAACTCAATTCAAATGTCACTTATAAAGTCAAAAGCTCCCTCCCAATTCCCCTCCCTCCTGTTCTCATTCTCCCCTCACTATAATTATATATGTGTGTAAATGGGTATTTGCTCCATGTCTCTTTCTCACATTAGCCCAAAGCCCTGAGGGGTCTAAGGCCTTGACTTACACCTTGTCCTTTGGCTCACCATTTTCTTCCTAGCGATTAGAAAAATACTAGAGGGGGGACCTTCAAGATGTCAGAAGAGTAAGATGTGAAGATCACCTTCCTCCCCACAAATACACCTACATGTGGAACACCTCCTACAGAACACCTACTGAATACTGGCAGAAGACCTCACACTTCCCCAAAGGCAAGAAACTCCCAACGTAACTGTGTAGGGCAAAAGAAAAAAGAAAAAACAGAGACAAAATAATAGGGACGGGACCTGCACCTCTGGGAGGGACCTGTGAAGGTGAAAAATTTTCCACAAACTAGGAAGCCCCTTCACTGGTGGACGGGGGTGGGGTGGGGGGGAGGCTTTGGAGCCACGAAGGAGAGCATGGCAACAGCGGTGCAGAGGGCAAAGTGGAGAGATTCCCGCACAGAGGATCAGTGCTGACCATCACTCACCAGACTGAGAGGCTTCTCTGCTCACCAGCCAGGGCAGGTGGGGGCCGGGAGCTGAGGCTCCAGCTTTGGAGGTCAGCTCCCAGGGAGAGGACTGGGGTTGGCTGCGTGAACAAAGCTTGGAGGGGGCTAGTGCACCACAGCTAGCTGGCAGGGAGTCCGGGAAAAAGCCTGGACCTGCCTAAGAGTCAAGAGACCATTGTTTCAGGGTGCACGAGGAGAGGGGATTCAGAGCACTGCCTAAATGAGCTCCAGAGATGGGCACGAGCCTCAGCTATCAGCGCGGACACCAGAGACAGGCATGAAACACTAAGTCTGCTGCTGCAGCCACCAAGAAGCCTGTGTGCAAGCACAGGTCACTATCCACACCTCCCCTCCCGGAAGCCTGTGCAGCCCACCACTGCCAGGGTCCTGTGATCGAGGGACAACTTCCCCAGCAGAACACACGGCATGCCTCAGGCTGTTGCAATGTCACGCTGGCCTCTGCAGCCACAGGTTCACCCCGCATTCTGTACCCCTCCCTCCCCCAGGCCTGAGTGAGCCAGAGCCCCCCTAATCAGTTGCTACTTTAACCCCATCCTGTCGGGGGCGGGGTGGGGGACAGATGCCCTCAGGTGACCTACACGCAGAGGCAGGGCCAATCCAAAGCTGAACCCCAGGAGCTGTGTGAACAAAGACGAGAAAGAGAAATCTCTCCCAGCAGCCTCAGGAGCAATGGATTAAATCTCCACAATCAACTTGATGTACCCTGCATCTGTGGAATACCTGAATAGACAACGAATCATCCCAAAATTGAGGCAGTGGACTTTGGGAGCAACTGTAGACTTGGAGTTTGCTTTCTGCACTGAATTTGTTTCTGGTTGTATGTTTATCTTAGTTTAGCATTTAGAGCTTACTATCATTGGTAGACTTGTTTATTGATTTGGTTGCTCTCCTCCTTTATTTTATTGTTGTTCTTTTATATATGTATTTTTTTTTCCTTTTTCTCCTTTTGTGAGTGTGTATGTGTATCCTTCTTTCTGTGATTTTGTCTGTATAGTTTGCTTTTACCAATTGTCCTAGGGCTCAGTCAGTGTTTTTTTTTTTTATTTTTGTATAGTTTTTAGCACTTGTTGTCATTGGTGGATTGGTGTTTAGGTTTGGTTGCTCTCTTCTTTCTCTCTTTCTTTTTTTATTACTTTTTAAATTTTTTTTTTATTTTAATAACTTTATTTTACTTCTTTCTTCCTTTCTTCTTCCCTCCCTTCCTCCCTCCCTCTCTGCCTACCTTCCTTCCTTTCTTTCTTTTTCTCCCTTTTCTTCTGAGCCATATGGCAGACAGGGTCTTGGTGCTCCAGCCTAAGCCTCTGACGTGGGAGAGCCGAGTTCAGGACATTGGTTCACCAGAGACCTCCTGACTCCACATAACATCAAACAGCAAAAGCTGTCCCAGAGATCTCCATCTCAATGCTAAGACCCAACTCCACTCAATAACCAGCAGGCTACAGTGCTGGACACCCTATGCCAAACAACTAGCAAGACAGGAACACAACCCTACTCTTTAGCAGAGAGGCTGCCTAAAATCATAATAAGGCCACAGATACTCCAAAACACACCACCATAAGTGGTATTGCCCACCAGAAAGACAAGTTCCAGCCTCATCCACCAGAATACAGGCACCAGTTCCCTCCACAAGGAAGCCTACGCAACCAACTGAACAAACCTTATCACTGGGGGAAGACACCATAAACAATGGGAACTGAGAACCTGCAGCCTGCGAAAAGGAGACCCCAAACACAGTAAGTTAAGCAAAATGAGAAGACAGAGAAATACACAGCAGATGAAGGAGCAAGGTAAAAACACACCAGACCAAACAAATGAAGAGGAAATAGGCAGTCTACCTGAAAAAGAATTCAGAGTGATGATAGTAAAGATGATCCAAAATCTTGGAAATAGAATGGAAAAATACAAGAAATGTTTAACAAGGACCTAGAAGAACTAAAGAGCAAACAAACAATGATGAACAACACAATAAATGAAATTAAAATCTCTAGAAGGAATCAATACCAGAATAACTGAGGCAGAAGAACTGATAAGTGACCTGGAAGATTAAATAGTGTAAATAACTACCACAGAGCAGAATAAAAAAAAAAGAATGAAAAGAATTGAGGACACTCTCAGAGACCTCTGGGACAACATTAAATGCAACAACATTCAAATTATAGGGGTTCCAGAAGAAGAAGAGAAAAAGAAAGGGACTGAGAAAATATTTGAAGAGATTATAGTTGAAAACTTCCCTAATATGGGAAAGGAAATAGTCAATCAAATCCAGGAAGCACAGAGAGTCCCAACAGGATAAATCCAAGGAAAAACACACCAAGACACATATTAATCAAACTATCAAAAATTAAATATAAAGAAAAAATTTTAAAAGCAGCACGGGAAAAGAAACAAATAACACACTAGGGAATCCCTATAAGGTTAACAAATGATCTTTCAGCATAAACTCTGCAAGCCAGAAGGGAGTGGCAGGACATATTTAAAGTGATGAAAGGGAAAAACCTACCACCAAGATTACTCTACCCAGCAAGGATCTCATTCGGATTCGACGGAGTCATTAAAACCTTTACAGACAAGCAAAAGCTAAGAGAATTCAGCACCACCAAACCAGCTTTACAACAAATGCTAAAGGAACTTTTCTAGGCAGGAAACACAAGAGAAGGAAAAGACCTATAAAAAAAACCACAAAACACTTAAGAAAATGTTAATAGGAACATACATATCGATAACTGCCTTAAATGTAAATGGATTAAATGCTCCAACCAAACGACATAGACTGCCTGAATGGAGACAAAAGCAAGACCTGTATATATGCTGTCTACAAGAGACCCACTTCAGACCTAGGGACACATACAGACTGAAAGTGAGGAGATGGAAAAAGATATTCCATGCAAATGGAAATCAAAAGAAACCTGGAGTAGCAATTCTCATATCAGACAAAATAGACTTTAAAATAAAAACTATTACAAGAGACAAAGAAGGACCTTACATAATGATCAAGGGATTAATCCAAGAATATAAAACAATTGTAAATATTTATGCACCCAACATAGGAACACCTCAATATATAAGGCAAATGTTAACAGCCATAAAAGAGGAAATCAACAGTAACACAATCATAGTAGGGGACTTTAACACCCCACTTTCACCAATGGATAGATCATCCAAAATGAAAGTAAATAAGGAAACACAAGCTTTAAATGATACATTCAACAGGATGGACTTAATTGATATTTATAGGACATTCCATCCAAAAACAACAGAATACACTTTCTTCTCAAGTGCTCATGGAACATTCTCCAGGATAGACCATACCTTGGGTCACAAATCAAACCTTGCTTGGTAAATTTAAGAAAAATGAAATTGTACCAAGTATGTGTCAATTGTATCAAGTATCAATAGTATCAAGTATCAAACAAGTGACAATGAAAACATGACAACCCAAAACCTATGGGATGCAGCAAAAGCAGTTCTAAGAGGGAAGTTTACAGCAATACAATCCTACCTCAAGAAACAAGAAACATCTCAAAGAAACAACCTAACCTTACACCAAAAGCAATTAGGGACAGAAGAACAAAAAAAAACCAAAGTTAGCAGAAGGAAAGAAATCATAAAGATCAGATCAGAAATAAATGAAAAAGAAACAAAGGAAATGATAGCAAAGATCAATAAAACTAAAAGCTAGTTCTTGGAGAAGATAAACAAAATTGATAAACCATTAGGCAGACTCATCAAGGAAAAAAGGGAGAAGACTCAAATCAATAGAATTAGACATGAAACAGGGGAAGTAACAACTGACACTGCAGAAATACAAAGGATCATGAGAGATTACCACAAGCAACTATATGCCAATAAAGTGGACAACCTGGAAGAAATGGACAAATTCTTAGAAAAGCACAACCTTCCAAGACTGAACCAGGAAGAAATAGAAAATATAAACAGACCAAGCACAAGAACTGAAATTGAGACTGTGATTAAAACTCTTCCAACAAACAAAAGCCCAGGACCAGATGGCTTCACAGGCGAATTTTATTAAACATTTAAAGAAGAGCTAACACCTGTCCTTCTCAAACTCTTCCAAAATATAGCAGAGGGAGGAACACTCCCAAACTCATTCTACAAGGCCACCATCACCCTGATACCAAAACCAAAGATGTCACAAAGAAAGAAAACTACAGGCCAATATCACTGATGAACATAGATGCAAAAATCCTCAACAAACTACTAGCAAACAGAATCCAACAGCATATTAAAAGGATCATACACCATGATCAAGTGGGGTTTACCCCAGGAATGCAAGGATTCTTCAATATACGCAAATCAATCAATGTGATACACCACATTAACAAATTGAAGGAGAAAAACCATATGATCATCTCAATAGATGCAGAAAAAGCTTTTGACAAAATTCAACACCTACTGATGATAAAAACCCTGCAGAAAGTAGGCATAGAGGGAACTTACCTCAACATAATAAATGCCATATATGACAAACCCACAGTCAACATTGTCCTCAATGGTGAAAAACTGAAACCATTTCCTCTAAGATCAGGAACAAGACAAGGTTGCCCACTCTCACCACTTTTATTCAACATAGTTTTGGAAGTTTTAGCCACAGTGATCAGAGAAGAAAAAGAAATAAAAGGAATCCAAATCAGAAAAGAGGAAGTAAAACTGTCACTGTTTGCAGATGACATGATATTATACATAGAGAATCCTAAAGTTGTTACCAGGAAACTACTAGGACTAATCAATGAATTTGGTAAAGTAGAAGGATACAAAATTAATGCACAGAAATCTTTTGCATTCCTATACACTAATGATGAAAAATCTGAAAGAGAAATTAAGGAAACACTCCCATGTACCACTGCAACAAGAAGAATAAAATACCTAGGAATAAACCTACCTAAGGAGACAAAAGTCTTATATGCAGATAACTATAAGACACTGATGAAAGAAATTAAAGATGATACAAACAGATGCAGAGATATACCATGTTCTTGGATTGCAAGAATCAACATTGTGAAAATGACTATACTATCCAAAGCAATCTACAAATTCAATGCAATCCCTATCAAACTACCAATGGCATTTTTCACAGAACTAGAACAAAAAAATTCACAATTTGGTTAGAAACATAAAAGACCCGAATAGCCAAAGCAATCTTGAGAAAGAAAAATGGACCTGGAGGAATCAGGCTCCCGGACTTCAGAGACACTATGATCCTGGCACAAAACCAGAAATATAGATCAATGGAACAGGATAGAAAGCCGAGAGGTAAACTCATGCACATATGGTCATCTTATCTTTGATAAAAGAGTCAAAAATATACAATGGAGAAAAGACAGCCTCTTCGGTAAGTGGTGCTGGGATACCTGGAGAGCTACATGTAAGAGAATGAAATTAGAACACTTCCTAACACCATACACAAAAATAAACTCAAAATGGATTAAAGGCGTAAGTGTAAGGCCAGACACTATAAAATTCTTAGAGGAAAAGACAGGCAGACACTCTATGACATAAATCATAGCAAGATCCTTTTTGACCCACCTCCTAGAGAAATGGAAATAAAAACAAAAGTAAACAAATGGGACCTAAAGAAACCTAAAAGCTTTTGCACAGCAAAGGAAACCATAAACAAGATGAAAAGACAACCCTCAGAATGGGAGAAAATATTTGCAAACGAAGCAACTGACAAAGGATTAATCTCCAAAATATACAAGCAGCTCATGCAGCTCCATATCAAAAAAACAAACAACCCAATCCAAAAATGGGCAGAAGACCTAAACAGACATTTCTCCAAAGAAGATATACAGCTTGCCAACAAACACATGAAAGGATGCTCAATATCACTAATCATTAGAGAAATGCAAATCAAAACTACAATGAGGTATCGCCTCACACCTGTCAGAATGGCCATCATCAAAAAATCTAGAAACAATAAATGCTGGAGAGGGTGTGGAGAAAATGGAACCCTCTTTCACTGTTGGTGGGAATGTAAATTGATACAGCCACTATAGAGAACTGTATAGAGGTTCCTTAAAAAACTGAAAATAGAACTACCATATGACCCAGCAATCCCACTACTGGGCATATACCCTGAGAAAACCATAATTCAAGAAGAGTCATGTACCACAATGTTCATTGCAGCTCTATTTACAATAGCCAGGACATGGAAGCAACCTAAGTGTCCATCAACAGGTGAATGGATAAAGAAGATGTGGCACATATACAATGGAATATTACTCAGCCATAAAAAGAAACGAAATTGAGTTATTTGTAGTGAGGTGGATGGACCTAGAGACTCATACAGTGTGAAGTAAGTCAGAAAGAGAAAAACAAATTCTATATGCTAACACATATATATGGAATCTAAAAAAAAAAAAAATGGTTCTGAAGAACCTAGCGGCAGGACAGGAATCAAGACGCAGATGTAGAGAATGGACTTGAGGACACGTGGATGGAGAAGGGTAAGCTGGGATGAAGTGAAAGAGTGGCATGGACATATATACACTACCAAATATAAAACAGCTAGTGGGAAGCAGCTGCATATCACAGGGAGATCAGCTTGGTACTTTGTGTCCACCTAGAGGGGTGGTATAGGGAGGGATGGAGAGAGATGCAAGAGCGAGGAGATATGGGAATACATGTATAAGTACAGCTGATTCACTTCGTTATAAAGAAGAAAATAACACACCATTATAAAGCAATTATACTCCAATAAAGATGTTAAAAAAAGATAATAATAATTGATAAAATAAATATTAGAGCAACAGGAAAAGAGAGATTTGGTCATAAAATGAGGTTAGCTAATATTTAATAAGGTGTGCCAGGCTCTTTATGAAAGTTATTAGATTTAATAAAGGTGTTAAAACTATGGAAAATATATATATATAGTAGCTGAAATCTAAAAAAAGAAAAATACTAGATGCATATTAAATATTTTTTAATAAACAAATGAATGGAGAAGTTAGTTTGATTTTAAAATGTTACATAACATACAAGGTCAATTACTGTCTACTCACAATAAAGGAGAAAGTTGTGCAAGTAGAAAAAGAAAACGATAAAAATAGATAATATTTACTGAGTTCTTACTATGAGATAATCACTGTGTTACAAATACTATCTTATTTAATTTTCCTAAAACCCTATGCGGTAAGCACTATTTTCACTGTCCTCATTTTGTAGATGAGGGAACAAAGGCTTAGAGTAAATTGCTAAATTTGAGAACTAGTAAGTGGTAGACCAGACTTTTAAGCCAGGCTTATCAAATACCAGAGACCAAATTAATCTCCATACATTTGGTTTCCCCATGTTTAATCCATGTGACATATGCCCCTTTCCTTTGGGGTGAATGAACCAGCAAGTATTGTACTTCTGTGCTTCTGTACTGGATTGGATTAAGTATGCGTAAGAACCAAAGTAATGCACTGTAAGAGAGACAACTTGACAAGAAAAACTGCCACAGACTTATTCTGGTATCTATTTGATGAGCAGATGGTGTACTTCTGAGAAATATCAGGATATATGAAAGAAAACATTTAGGCAACTGATGTTTATGTGGGTGCAATTTTCTGGCTACAGCAGATGCCTATTGCTTCCTGACATCTGCCCTATTCCACTCTGAGTACAAAAAAGTATAGCTGACAAAGTTGAATAGACTGTGGCTTTGTATATCAGTAAATTGTACTTACTGGTCCTATAAGGCATCATTTAACCAAGAATTCAGAAGTTGAAATTGATCTCTCAGGTACTATGGCACAGTAGAAAGAACATAGACTGTGAAAACAAACAAGCCTGAGCTCATAATTCTGCGCCTGTCATTTACATGCTGTATAACCTTGACCAATGTTTTTAACTTCACATAGCTTACGTTTCATTATCAGTAAAATAATACAGTATTGCATAACCTGCTAGTTGCTGCATGATTCAAACAGGAATAAAGTGTCTGACAAACAGTAGGCACTTAACAAATGCTAGCTATATATCCAAATTAAACCAAAGTCTGGCATAGTTAATATAAAGGTTAATTTAATGTAGCAACTTGGAGGGTGTTTTTGAATGAGATTAACTTTTAAATCAATTAATTTTGAGTAAACAGATTACTTATGTGGGTGGGTGAGCATCATCCAATCAGTTGAAGGCCTGGATAGAACAAAAAGATTGGCCTCCCCAAGCAAAAGGGAATTATCTAGCAGACTGCCTTCTGACTTCATCTGTACCACTGGCTCTCCTGGGTCTCCAGCCTGCCAGCCCTTCAGATTTTGGACTCACTAGCCTAAATAATCATATGAGCCACTTTCTTGTCTCTCTGTCTCTCTGTCTCTCTGTCTCTCTGTCTCTCTCTGTCTCTCTGTCTCTGTCTCTCTCTCTCTCCCTCTCTCTCTCTCTCTCTCTCTCTCTCTCTCTCTATATATATATATATATATATATATATATATATATATATCCAGCCAAGTTGACACAAAATTAACCATCACAAACACTTTGGGTCATTATTCTGGGGATCATATTTCTAAGACCTTTTAAGAAAACTTGTAAATTTGAAGACTGGTGATGCTGCTAATAGAGGGTCATGTAAACTGTTATAGTCTAGGCCAGGAAACTTTTTCTGTAAAGGGCCAGATAGTAATATTTTAGGCTTTCCAGGTCATAAGGTCTCTGTCACAACTATTCAGATAATACATAATGAAAAAGCATGGCTGAGTCCCAATTAATCTTTATTTATGGACACTGAAATTTGAACTTCACATAATTTTCACATATCACAAAAGATTTTTCATTTTCTTTTATTTTATTTTTCAACCATTTAAAATGTAAAATCTGAGACTTCCCTCATGGTCCAATGGTTAAGAATCCGCCTTCCAATGCAGGGGACACAGGTTCAATCCCTGGTGAGGGAACTAAGATCCCACATGCCATGGGGCAACTAAGCCCACATGCTCTAGAGTCCGCACGTACCACAACTAGAGAGAAGCCTGTGTACCACAATAAAGAGCCTGCAAGCTGCAACTAAGACCCGATGCAGCCAAATAAATTAATTAATTAATATTTTTTAAAATAATTAAATAAAATGTAAAATCTACCCTTAGCTCCTGGGCCATACAGAAACAGGTTGCAATTTGCTAACCCTTGGTCTAGGCTGATAATTCTTAAACAGTTGTCTTTGGTACCTTGGGAGTTGCAAACTTCTTCCTGATGGTATGTGATTCAAAATTGTGAGTTCCTTCTTTGGTTGCTATAGGCTGAATAAATGACATGAAATGCTGCAGACTTACTGTTATGTATGTGTGAGCCTACTTACTAGTAGCCTACTAATAACTTATTAAACATTATTTATATTTAGTTATAAAAAACTAAAACGGATCCAATACTAGAATTTTCACCACCTCTTAGTCTTTTTACCTTTTACAAGGATTATATGTTATATCACCCAAATTACCTCACAGACATTGTACAACATAACCATAACACGCTGTACTTTTACTCCATATCACTTACCATAATTGTAATTAATTTAATTAAAGTATGTCACTCCCACTACACTATTAGCTCTGTAAGATCAGTGGTCATGTCTATTTTTTTCACCACTATGTACCCAGTCCATAGCATAACTGGAAAATTGTAGGTGTTCGGTATATATTTGTGGGCTGAATGAATGAAATGAATTGCTTCTGGTCGTTAACTGTTTCAATTCTTAGTTTTTAATTATAAAGAACTTTTCATTTAGCTTTAACATTATCAATCCAGTTTGTTAATGGTTGTTTACCCTACTGCTCCTAATGATGTTATGCTTATACTAACAGTATTTTGGGTCTATAATTTTGAACTGACAGGTCTTAAGACAAGAATGAAATGTGGTTCTAATATAAGTCATTCACACTTGTACTGTTAAACAGTTATATGAAATTCACTCCTGAGGGGATGGGGTGAAGGATAGAAGAGGGTAAGTTTAACAAGGACACTTTATTATTAGCTACAAGTTCTTATTCCAATGGAAAATGGTCAAAAGGTTTGAAAGCCTTTGTATTTGCAAGAAATGTGCTTTGTGGATGATCTCTTTTAGTCTACACCCTTTGGTTCAGGGACATTTAACTTCTAGATATTCTTGCTTCTTATCTACCTCAAGGCTAGACTTTCAGAATGTTTCTGCTAAGCCTCACCTCAGCTCCACTTGGGGTAATGCAACTTTTACTAGCTTGTTTCCAAGACAAGATGTGAGAAGGAAGGAGCTCTCCCAGCTCATGATAATGCTTCAAGGTCATTAGCCCTCTGTGTGCTTTGTTTTTACAAACATGCAGGTGCCAAATGGAACCCCAGGGATGATGGTGCCAACCTCCAGGTCTTAAAATACAGGCCTAATGTGAGACATAAGAAAGACTTCCTTGGAAAACAGGACCATTGATCTGTACTCAACAGCTTTAGATACAGTTTTGGTCTATTTAACCTCAATATTTCTAGCATTTAAGCAAGAAAGATCCAATTCCAACGACTCTTATTTTAAACTATTTCACTAAAGGCAGCATTAAGGCAATTTAGGTAAAAACAAAATGTAAACAAAACAAGGAAAAAGAATGTTAATTACTTTAGGGAAATGTGTAAACTTCCTCTTCATTGAATGTTCAATGGTTATTTGTTCTAATTGCTCTTTGGTGAGTATTTATTGGGCACACTGGCAAGCTGCTCATTAGAACTGCTGATTCAAAGATAAGAGGAAAACTGCAAAACTACCAAAAAGTTCACCAGATCCTGTAATCCTTTATGCCCTTAACTCCTTTGGCAACCTCTGCACAGTTGTCAAGGAATCTAAAGACTCAGTACTGCCAACCGCCAACCTGATACTCTGATATGTACTCAGAATTTAACCTGCAAGTTCTACACAGGTTGACCCAATTTGCAAAGTTGAAAAAGGTGGCTAAATTGTTTCTGACACTATAACAAGTCCTTGAAAAGAGATAATCTTGTCAAGCTGTGACGTCTAGTTATGTCAAAAAGAAAACAAAGGGCTTCCCTGGTGGCGCAGTGGTTAAGAGTCCACCTGCCGATGCAGGGTACACGGGTTCGTGCCCCAGTCCGGGAAGATCCCACATGCCATGGAGTGGCTGGGCCCGTGAGCCATGGCCGCTGAGCCTGCGCGTCCAGAGCCTGTGCTCCGCAATGGGAGAGGCCACAACAGTGAGAGGCCCGCGTACCGCAAAAAAAAAAAAAAAAAAAAAAAAAAAAACAGAAGAAAACAAAACAAAAACTTGGAAAGGAAGCTTTTTTTGTATGTGTGGAAGTGTTTGTAAAGGAGAGAGCTTTAGCTTCCAGAGAACTGCTTAGATTTAAAGTGTCTCTTTCTTTTTAATTTTTTTTGAGAAAAAACAGTCTAGTACTGGCAAAAAAAATGTTTTGCCTTCCATCTTTGGCCTAACTTACACAAGTTAACATCTCTCAGAGAGCCCCTTTCCACCTATCCAGATCCTACCTGTTCTTCCAATTCCAGCTGAAGTCCTTCCCCTTGCAAATTCTGCCTGAGTCAGTTTCCAAATGCATCAGCCCATATCGATTCCCTTTTTCTCTAAAGCATCATTGTCTCCACCACTTATTATATCTTTTGTTTCTTGGTTGCTTTACTTTTATTGAACTGTTCCTCTTCTCCATAATCAAAGAATTAACTCCAGGAAAGCTAGAAGAGTGCTTTATCTCCATTCAAACTATGAGAGGGATGTTATGAGGAGCTACTGGTAGGGTGTTGTGACAGCACTAACACAGACTGGGGGGTTTGGAAAGACTACCCAGAGGAGATACCACAAAGCAACATTCTCTCATTCCTAGGGCTCTGCTTAACCCAATGATCCAGCCAAAGCTTTGGCTCTCTTTATCTTCCTTCTGACTATATTTACCTCTCTTTTTGAAAGCACATCCACTTTATACTCAATCCTTTTGGTTCTGCTTCAACTGTAAGTCTTTCTTCATTTCTTTCTCATAAGGGCAGAAAGGGCTGAGCTAGAAACAAATCTGCTTCCAATTTAATGGGTACTCTGATGTATTTTTATTTTTCTCTTATACCTCTGTATTATGTATGCTGTGGTGCTACTGCATATGGATTGGTTCCAGGTCACTGGTTGGCAAACCTGTACTCTAGCTCCAGAGTGGTATTTCACTTTCAGACTTCACTGTCTGTTGAGCAAGTATGTTATTTGTGTCAGGACAGAAGATAAATAAATAATATTGCAGCAGACATTCACCCAGGGATTATTGTGTTCTGCAAGGTAGTGGTAGTATTATATGCACTCTATGAGTAGGTGGCTAAGGATAAAGAAACTTTATATATCTAAAAAGCATAGAAATAAACTTACAGGGTTCTTTTTCTAAATTAGAAAAGGGGCTTTCTCCTTCAAACTTTCTCCTTCAAACCAATGTTCATAGCAGCATTATTTACAAGAGTCAAAAGGTGGATGCAACCCAAGTGTCCATCAACAGATGAATAAACAAAATGTGGCATACACACACAATGAAATACTATTCAGCCTTAAAAAGAAAAGAAATTCTGGCACATGCTACAACATAGACGAATCTTCAAGATATTATGCTAAGTGAAATAAGCCATTCACTAAAGGACAAATATTGTACAATTCCACTATATGAAGGACCTAGAGTAGTCAAATTCAGAGACAGAAAGTAGAATGGTGGTTGCCAGGGGCTGGAAGGGAAGCAGGAATGGGGAGTTAGTGTTTAATGGGTATATAGTTTCAGTTGGGGAAGATGAAAAAGTTCTGGATGTGTAAGGTAGTAGTGACTGCAAAACAATGTGAATGTACCTAATGCCACAGAACTTTACATGTAAAAATGGTTAAAATGGTAAATTTTATGTTATGCATATTTTACGAAAATAAAAAGGGGGGACTTTCTCAATAATACTTCTCTCTTCCTCAAAAGTAACAAAAAGATGAAAGAGAAACTAAAGATGGATTCTGCCCATCTCTTCACTTGGCTAACCCCAGCCTAGCTGTTCCAATAATGAGTTATACAAATAAGACTTACCTGATTGTTTTCTTTTTAAGGTGTTAAAAAAAAAAAGATATCTAGAGGAAATACACATTTTAATATCATTTTAAAACTTTTCTTTAAATCACTTAACCTTCACATACCAGGTAGATTTTTACTTATTCTGCCCCTAGATGTTTCCCATACCTTTTGATATCTGAAATTCCATGTATAGGGACATAAAAATTGTATTCTACAATAGAAAATAGGAATTAATATGCACAGACAACTTAGGAAAGGGAACACATTTTCTTCAATTAACTAAGCCAGAGTTGCTGACAGTATGATCTTATAGCGTCTTGCATTACAACAACTAGAGAACCTATTAACATTCTTATCCTAAGCATACTGAATCAGCATCTTTGGGCTGATGACTTGTAACCTGCATTTTAAATTAGCTCCTCTAAATTAAATTAATGTACACTGAAGTTTGAGAACCACTAAACTAACACAAAAGTAAATAATACCAGTTATATCTCCTTAGACAAACAGGAAAAGATGACAGACAGGTGGGAATCTGATCAGAGGGCAGAAACATGAGACTGTATAAACTGAAATCAAAATTACAATGTCTTGGCCTGTACTCACTGATTCTTTAACTAAGATAGACAACATCGGGATGATGCCACAGATTTAAATACCAGAACAACAAAGACGAAAAAAGTTTCATGGGGAGGTACACTGAAAGGAACAATTTGTCTTTGTGAAGTGTTTTGTAGAACTTGAAGGAAAAGTATAGTGTGTCATGTGTGTAAAAATTAATAAAACAGAAACCTCAACTAAAATAGAGTCAGAAGGCCAGACAATAGCAGAGCACAACAGGAAGAAGAAAGACTTCCTCTTCTTGCCAGGCAAGAAGTCAGCCAATGAATGACTGTCACAACTCAGCCAATGAACAGCCACTATACTTTGAGCCCTCAATTCCTCCGATGTACTCATTGTTTACTACAGCCCTCCCAACTTCCGTTTCCCACTGTTTGAAAGCATTCTCTCCTTGCTGTGTGGAGATTTGCACCGTGGTTCCCCACGACTGTAGACCCTGAATTGCAATTCTTTGTTGATCCCAAATAAACCCGTTTTTGCTGAAGAAATATCTGGCAGTCTATTTGTTTTAGGTCAACATGTTTCAATGGTAGGAACAGGAACAGGGCACAGTCCCTTGGCATTTTCGTCTTTGACCAGCCAGTCCAAACTCAGATAGAACTTTGCATTATTATATAGTGTTTACATTTTATTTGAATTCTTATGTAACTTCTATCCAGGGCCACCCAAAGATCTTTATGCTTTGCTTCCTTGAAGTTTTCTGTCTCACATCTTTGAGAATTGTTGAGTGTCTTCCTGGGGCCAAAATATACCATATATGTAGAAAGTGTCAAAGGAATTGAAAGAATGCATGAAATGGTTTTTGTCTTTCTAGGAACAATATTTCTGTTAAACAAAAAAAAGAGAGGGGGAAGGAGGGCTTAAAATCCAAAGCAACAAAATATTAAATAGTTTAAAATACTGTCAGTAATGCAAAAGCCTTAGTATTCAGTCTTTTTCACAGTCCCAATATGTATCCTATAAAGAGGATTTCAGAACATTGAGACTGCAATATGTTTCATAGTCAATGTGGTTTGAGTGATAAGGCTCATTTCTCTCCTTTTCAACTTTTCTAATGTCTATACTATGCCTTCATTCTGTCTTTTCTGCCTGTATGTCTACATTTAACTCTTTACCTCCAAATAAAGAATGCTGCCCCTGATTGTAACCATATAAGAACAGTTCCTTTCTTTAAATTGTAATTTCATTGATGAGATAAAATGATATCTGTTAGCATTTTTTTTTAAAGTACTGTGAATAAATCACTTCGGAGCAGTTATCTAGGAAATGGTCATCATTACTCCCCACCCAATCCCTTGGTGTTTCATACCCATGCCACATTCCCAGGTACTCTGGGTTCAGAAAGAAGCAGCTGCCTGAGCATCATGTGAGGACATCCATCTGTGGCACCAGAAGGAATGGATACATGGGAATCCATTAGGAAGAAAGAGCTTTCAGTTCTTTCTGGCTGAATTGATAGGAGAGGCTAGAGAGAGGGGAAAGAGTCCAACTTAATCAGAGGTTTCAAGCTGGGCAATAAAAAGAATCATGACACCACCAGCAGAAATAGAAAAGACAAGAACTGGTTTTGAGAGCAAAATGATGCATTTTCTTTGAGGTAGAATTTTAAAACTGATGACTGGATGTTCAAATAGAAATGTCTAGCAGATAACTGCAGATACAATATTGCAGCTAAAGAGAGGGGGCAGGCCCAGAGAGGGTGATTTGATCATTTTCATTTATGCAGTGGTTATGGCATTATGATGAATGAAACACCTCAAGAGAAGGAGCGAAGAAAGACAAGCAGAGCATATGGATGGACATTTAAGATATGAAGAAGAAGAGAAGCCAGTGAAAGGGACAAGAGAACAGAGATCAAAGAAACTGGATAAGAACTATACTGACTCAGAGTTATAGAGGTCAAGGGAGAAAGAAAATTAAGAAAGCAGGGATCCCCATTGCGTGAAACACAAGAAAAAAGACCAATGAGAATGGGAACCAAGAAAAAAAATTAGGTTTAGAAATTCAGAGGCTATTAATGAGCCAGATTTTAGGGTAATGAGGAAGTGGGCAAGACGGGTGATGGCACTGACCAATAGAAAGATGATATGCATCACATATATAATTTAAAATTTTGTAGTAGCCACATTTTTAAAAAGGTAAAAAGAAATAAATGAAATTAGTTTTAATAATATATCTTGTTTAACCCAATTTCAAAAATTAAATTGGAAAATTTCAATCTGTAGTTAATATAAAAATTATTGAGAATTTTATATTCTTTTATCTTTTGCCATCTTCAAAATTTAGTGTGTATTTTACACGTTGCATCACATCTCAATTTGGTTGCTATATTTCAAGTGCTTAATAGCCACATATGAATAGTGGCTTCCTTATTGGACAGCTCAGAGTCAGAGAATGTAAATATGCCCCATGTAACACAGTGAAGACAGGAATGGGTTATGGAAGCCAGTAACCAAAATTGCAAGTGGGGATAAGGTATCCTAAATGGATTATCTGAACCTCAGATGAGAAGTGGGATGACAGTGGCCAATAAAGGTCCTAGAAATGACATTTGGGAGCTAGAAGCCCACCTCCGTCATGTTCAATACACTAGGAGGAGAATGTGAAATGAGGATGAGTTCACTGTAAGGGGGTTAAGGGGAAGGTAGTCCTATCAGCAGAGAGTCATATCTGAGTTATGTTGAAGGGAATATTTGATTATGAGGAACAGCAGTGTGGAAATAAAGATCAGCCAAATTAAGACAAGCAAAGGCTATTATTCAGAGCTTGCTATAGAAAAGGAGTTAGCCACTGCTACTTGCATTTTGGCTGAGACTCAAAGCGGGCAAAGGAGTGGGGAAAGCTTTGTAGTAGAAAAAGGGGAAGGCTTCAGGTATGCCTTGAATGGAGGCTGTTGGCATGGGGAGGTTGTAGGCTGGCTAACTAGAAGTGGGGCATCCTATGTGATTCGTTAGAGGTACATATTTGGCTTTTTCTGGTTGGTCCTAAATTGGAATTAGGGGCAAAAATTAGGGAAGCTATCAATTATTAATCAAGTTCTGGGCATTCTGGGCAGATTGTAACAGGGGTTAGTGTTTGGTTGTGGTTTTTTTGTTTTTTTGCTTTTTACTAGTTACAGCCCCTGACTTCATACCAGTCTGATTTATAGCAAACTGGCTTCCTGGGCTGCTTACTATAGATAATGAGTCAGTTTCCTGGGCAGGTTGCTGCAAATTGTGGGTCAGAGATCTATTCATATATATGGTCTGGCCATCATCCATTTGTATATTCAGTCTCTCAGTAGCCTTGCTTCTGTTACTCATTGTAAGACTGTACTTTTGAATTTAGTGTAGCTCAGGAAAGTCACATGTTAGAAGTCAAAAGACCTGAGTCATAATCTCCATTCTTTCACAATTAGTAGTGTGACCCCAAACTCATCATTAACCTTTCTGTACCTCAAATTTTCTCATCCAAAACTGAAGAGAAATCAAAAGTTTTCAGCTGCAGAAAATACAAAAGGAAGGCAGAAAGCAAAAAGGAAGGAAGACGCCAACCACAGAGCAGAGAAAACTAACGATGCTTCAATATAAATTAAATATAATTAAACAAGAAATTGTAGATATAAAAAATATTAAAACTGAGTCTAGAAATGAACAAGGAACAGAGAAATGTGAAGTCATAGTTAGCCAAACAATGGGAAAAACTGGGGAAAAAAAAGTATGTCAACAATTAAAACTAAATTACAAGATGTCTATGCACCAACACAGGCAATAGGTGAGAATCAAAGAATGGCATCTGAAACTCATAAACAAAACAGAAGCTTAAGTAAGAAAAAGTGGTACTAAGAGCATTATATAAAGAAAATTATTAGAATTAGTATAAAGGTAACCACTGGAATAAAAATACAAACCTTCCTACGTACCAAAAGCAATATAGAGAAAGAACAAAGAAAACATAATATAATGTGAATGTCAGAGACCAAAATTATCAATGACATTAACAAATTCAAACTCATATATTAAAAGAAAAAGTTACATTAGCTTACAGGGTAAAAACCAATGCTATACCATATATAAGAGAAATCCCTAAAAGTTATTCAGAAAGTTTAAATATAAAGAGATGGGCAAAGGTACACACACACACACACACAAAAAGCAAACAAAAAGAAGGAAGGAGTTGTGATCTTAATATCTGACAAGCTAGAATTCAGTACCTTAAGCATTAAAAAAAGTGACAATAAAGGACATGTCATTATGTAAAAAAATATGAATATATAATAGTTTTGAATATTTACGCACCAAATTTCATAGCAATCACTTTATAAAGCAGAAACTACAAGAGCTGTAAGGAGAAATAGCCAGATGCACACAGTAATGCACAATTTTAATATATCACTCTTAGTCCAAGAGGAGTTGACAAAAAATAAAGATATAGAAGCCCTAAACAACATAAGCAATAAAGTATGTGAATATACATCAGACTTTGCATCCCAAATATTGATGCATTTTCTTTTCAAGAGCACATAAACATTCATGGAGATAGACAATATATTATGGTCCAAAGAAAATCTCAATGAGTTTAACAAAGTAGAATGATACAAAAATAATTCTCTCATATAAAAAATATAGAACTTAATAGCAAAATTAAAACATAAATAGGCCTTTCTATCTAAAGTTAAATAACTCTCTATTAGACAACTCTCAAGGCAAAGGGGAACTGAAATTTCAGAATTATTTGTAAAAATAATGGAAATGATGACACTATTTGTCAGTATTAATGAATGAAGATCAGAGAAAAAAATCATAGCCTAGAACAAACGTATGGACACCAAGGGGGGAAAGTGGAGGGGGTGGTGGTGGTGGGATGACTTGGGAGATTGGGATTAACGTATATACACTAATATGTATAAAATAGATAAGAATAAGAACCTTCTGTATAAAAAATAAATTCAATAAAATTCAAAATTTCAAAATAAATAAAATGTCCTTTTACATTAAAAAAAAATCATGGCCTTAAATGGTTATACAGAAAAAAATAAAAGGATGACAATAAATAAATAACCACTTGAATTAACAGAACAACATTCCTTGTTCTTAAATAGGACTTATTTAATATCACAAAGATGTCAATTCTTCACAAATATATAAAAATTTTACTGGGGAGCAGTCAAAAATAAATAGAAAAAGTAGGGATATTAAAAATAATGGCAAAAAGGGACTTCCCTGGTGGTCCAGTGGTTAAGACTTCACCTTCCAAGGCAGGGAGTGCCGGTTCAATCCCTGGTCGGGGAGCTAAGATCCCACATGCCTCGTGGCCAAAAAACCAAAACATAAAACAGAAGCAATATTGTAACAAATTCAATAAAGACTTTAAAAATGGTCCACCTCAAAAAAAATCTTTAAAAAACAAGGCAAAAATAATGAGTTATAAACAGAAAAAAAGATTTAATTAAGAAGTTAAAATGTTGGTTTTTTGGAAATATTAGCAAAATACAGAATCCACTAGCTAATTAATCAAGCAAAAAAGAAACACAAATATACAAAATAAGAAATGACAAGTAAACAACCATAAAAACAGGATTTTTTTTTAAAAATCATGAGAGTTTACATGGTACAACTCTGCTAATAAATTGTAACACCTAGATGAAATATATACATTCAGAATATTAACCCTGGTGTATATAAAATGTCAAACAAACTAATTTTCATAAAAGAAATAGAGACAGTTTTTCAAAACACTAGCCCACCAAAAGCACAAGGCCAAAATGGTTTCACGAGGGAATTCTAGCAAACCTCCAAAGATCAGATTATCCCAATGCTTCTATGTTCCAAAACACAGAGGGGAAAAATATCTGCCTATCCTCCTCCTAAATACCTTTTTAACTATGATCCATGCCCACTACCATTGCCTGAGCTCATAATCTTTTGCCTGGATGCTCCATTCCTTTTCCCTCTATTTTTTTCCTGCAATCTGATGCTGGAGTGTTACTTTTTTGAAAATGAAAATATGATCACAATTTTATTTACTTTCCCAACTTAAATGTACTGGTAATTGAAGTCGTAGGTGTGAAAATTACAATGAGGAAAATTCTGCTATCATCTTAAACATGCTCTGTCTAATAAATCTGATTATTGATATAGTTTTTGGGTATGTGGGGCTTAAGGGGCCTTTGGTATATCCAGGCCGTTTCTTTGGAAGACATTATGGAATTGAAAAGATAAGACAGCTGAAGATGGAATTCTAGATAATATACCAAAGGAAACTAAAGAAAAGTTGAGGGTGTAAGACAGATCTTCCCAGTGATTTTGTGGGGTAGTCAGGTAAGTAACCATCTTCATTTTGAGAACCTTGTCTCAGGATATTTAGTCAAGGTCATATAACTAGCATATGATGTAGCCAGGACTAAAGCCCAGATTACCACCGTAGCCAGCAGTCTGCACACACTGCCTTTCTTCATCTAATAGTCCTCAGCAAGTCTGTCCTTTGAAATGTAAAGGCTTCTTATACTGCCTAGTGTCGATAGCTCACTTCTCTTAAATTTTATTCTCCTTAAAAGCAGGAACCATATTTTATTGTACCCTTTAATCAACAAGGGTGCCCAGCACAGTGAAGCACTAATTCATGCTATAGAACTCTTGGGTATTATTAACTATTATTATAACACATATATTCTTAAATCTATTAGATTTCTGTGGAGACTGGTACATACTTTTAAAGCAGTTGTGCTGTTGAAAATGTCAAACAATAATCAGTATTGAGGCTGCAAAGAACAAAGAGCTTTGGAGTCTTAAGAATTGCAATTTGGGAGACACAGATTCGGATGAAACCGAAAGACTGCTCCGAAGAAGAGAATCAGTCAGGAGTTTAAAAAGACAAAAGCCACAAGGTTGTTAACTTGCGAGAGAATTGTGATTGACTCTGATGCAAGTCAGGGGATATTTGTGCTTAAGGAGTCATGAGTTGTTTTAGGGTAAGGATTCAATAAGCAGATAGGTGGTCACAAGTTGTTTTAGGGTACATGATGGATAAGTATCTTGAGTAGGACAATAAGTGTTCAAAAGGTGAGATTCCATCTGGGCTGAGATGCATATAAGTCACACTTCCTCAATGGTCTCCCAGCTCCATTTTAGAAAGCTCTCTTAGCAATACTGACTCCATTTTGATTTTCCTTTCACAAAAGAGATTGAGAGGAAATGTGTTACACGTAAAACATTGTACACATAGCAACCTTATGGCTTAGATTTTTTTCCTTAGGTCGGGACAATTTCAAATATTTTGTTCCATTATCACCATAAACAGATGTTATAGTTTGAAAAAATATAGCAACCATATACTTATTATTAGTTTGAACTGCTGTCCAGTGTAAAAATTGTGCTGTAAGTGGAGAGCCAGGAAAACCTAGATGAGGTGGAAAGTATCTTGATTGACTTAGTAAAGTGTTCTCAACTTAAAGTATAAATAATATTTTGCTTCATCTTGACTACTGAATATACTCCATACCCTCAGGTTAATACTGAATATCTACCTGCTATAACTCTATTATGTATATTCAGTATGGTAATTCTTTTAACACTTTATCACTAAAAAAGCTCATCAGTGCTCATCATTCAGACTAACTGAAGAAAAGGCTAACGTGGTAGAAAGTTTAAAAGATAAATTACATTAAAGTAAACTTACTACTTAAAATACATGCAGTAATTATATGATACCTAGTTGAGAAATTACTTCGATGAATAATTTGAAATTGGCATATTTACAGCTATGTCCTTCTGAAGTATATAAAGACCCATGGAAGGTTTGTTCTCCTGAGTAGTTTTTAACGTAAACCTGTTAGTTTTATTAATATTGTTAATTTTCTCAGGAAACCCTTTTTACATAGATGGTACAAAAAAAATTAAAGCAAATAATCACAGGATATAAATTCAATGAATGTAAATGAATGCTTTACTTGCATATAGATTGCTGCCATTTAATTTGGTGTGCATTTCTAGATTATTTCTTTATTCATTTATTCACAGAAATTCAAGTAGCCCTCTTTTTAGACCTGCAGAAGTGAAAATGTAAGTTTGTGAGAGCATTGTGATGCTTACTTAGAGCTACTATGGATAACAAAGAAGAATCCCACCATGGTTGCACTAAAAGGTAGTTTCTGTGAGTGACAGACTGGAAGAGAATCCATAATCTTAAAGTGAGTCCTAGCTCATATAGATGCCAACAGGCCTCAGTTCCCTTTACCAAAGACTTTCTTTAACGCATTGCAAAAAGTCTAAAGCCTTGCTGTGATATTCCATTGAGCATTCACCACCAAGCAATAAATTATTTAAATGGCAAGTCTGATTATGTCTTTTAAAACTACCTCATTTTCCTCTATTTTGAAGACCAAATGGATTATGTATCCCTCAGGTTCTGGCAGAAAGAGATGGCTCTGGATTAGCCTCAAACTGGATAACTGAGGAGCATTTAATAGAGAGACTACAAAAGTATGGGAAAGGTTACAGGAAATCAATTAAGCATAATGCTTTAATCCAGGACTAGCAATTGTAGGGAGGTACTACTCCCCTACATCAGATGGTGTGAAGGGAGAAAAAAGCTACTCAAACCTGGAGAGAGAAGGACACTTGACAGGATCTACAGCCTCTGCAAGAAGGACCAGCCAACCTATTCGTATCTACCAGTGAGAGCCCCTAGGAATAAACGGGGAATAATTGCCCTGACTTCAGTCTCCAGAGAGACTTCCATTGGCTGAACACAACCAGAAACCAGAGGGCAACAGAACTCTTTGATGCAATTCAGATAGGTTAGTCCCCTGGGGCAGAGAGAGGGTGGAGAAGAGTAGAGAGTGAATTTGGAGGGCAAATGGAAAATATCCAATATAGTACTCTTTTGGAGGTAATATAAAATCTAACTCAAGGTTATCTAAGCAAACAAGAGTATTTATTGACATAAGTATCTGAAAACTATAGAGGTAGCTCTATCTTCAGGCCCAGCTTCACCCAGCATTTCAAAGGATGTCATTGGGATTCAGCATCTTTCCATCTCTCAGCTCTGTTCTCTTATGTGTAGACTTTATTCGAAGTGTCAAGATATCTGATAGCAGTTTCAGGTTGAAGTCCAGAAACTATACTAAAAGAATAATAAAATAAAATAAAAATAATAAAGTAAAAAACACAAGGTCCTTTCAACAGTTTAATCAGAGTTCCTGGGCTTAACTCTCAGTGGACTAAATCAAGTCACCTGCCCATTCCTAAACCAATCAATTTAATCAGAGGAATGAAACATGATGATTGGCCTGTACTGAATCACATGCCTATTCTTAGACTCAGTTGTTTAGGCCACACAAAGCCCAAGGTCAGAGGGTGGGGAAAAAGTGGGTACTGTTACCAAAATTAGGAAAAATGGATGTTAGGCAGCCAAAAGAAAACAAATGACCACTGAGGCCTATTTGGTAATCTAATTCACTTCTCAGCTCTAATTATCATGATGTTCAGGAATATATGAATCTAACAGTTTAGGCTGACCACGTAGCATTAGAAAAATATGGTAAAAACTTCCACCTTTCTTCCAATTTCCACATTTTATGCCAATGAAGCCATGACACACTTATTCATATATATATATTTATATGAACATATATGTAGATACTGCTATCTATGTATGTATATAAAACTTCTCATCTTGCAATAATTTGATTTGTTGTGCTATTAAACGTAAATATAAATATATTAGCTTTCTAGATCTATAAGTAGTGTGCACAACATAAACATTCTCTTTAGGTCACCAATTCTTGAAAAAAAGGGAGACATTTCTTTTTTAGTTGTTAGTGTCACTTCTTTCCAAACTATTGGCATAGAAGGATGAATTAATGAGTCAATATGGTGTTTGGGTTTTTTTAATTTATTTGTTTATTTATTTTTGGCTGCGTTGGGTCTTCATTGCTGCGTGCAGGCTTTCTCCAGTTGCACCAAGCAGGAGCTACTCTTCATTGCGGAGCAAGGGCTCCTCACTGCAGTGGCTTCTCTTGTTGTGGAGCACAGGCTCTAGGCACATGGGCTTCAGTAGTTGTGGCGCACGGGCTTAGTTGCTCCGCGGCATGTGGGATCTACCAGGACCGGGGCTCAAACCTGAGTCCCCTGCACTAGCAGGCGGATTCTTAACCACTGTGCCACCAGGGAAGTCCCAATTTGGTGTTAATAATGATAAAATTATACTTTGGAGTATTTTTCTTTGAAAAGGAAGTATTTTTATTTTCAAACATAAATCACACTATCACAGAAATTTAAAGCTGGAAAGGCCTGGTTTATTTTAGAAGCTGAGAACCAACAAAGTTCAAGTGACCTAAAAACTAGGTAACATTTTAAAATCAAATCTTGAAGAAATGAAAGTCTATGTCCCAGGGAAATTATAGTATGATGAGGTAATATTAGTAGAGCTTCTATATTTTAGCCAGGGACACTACATGAACCTGCAATCACAGTAAATTTAACCATGTGAGTGGCAAGGGACTACTAAGGCTGAGCCTAGATGTATATTCCTCTTAAATCATCCTGTTTTAAGGAAGAAAAGCTTTAACCAGGTAGACACAGGATTTAGTTCTTTCAGATCACATTTATAGGGTAAATGGAGTTTTTTTTTTATTGCAGCTGTGTATTTGCTGATAAGACAAAGCGAAGAATGCAAGTACTTAATCATCACATCTCGAAAATGATACAGAAAATCATCTATTTTTAGCTTTCTACTGTGCCCTTTTACCTTTCCTCTCAATAATGTACCTACATATTAGTTTTTAAATTGCTTATCTACACAAAGCACATTAACTTCTCATAGGTTTATAGGCTGGCTTCACATTTATTCCTCTACAGAAATGAGCACATCTCTAAAATTATCCAGTGACAAATCTAAAGCTAGATGATTAGAAAAGCAACTGGGGAGCAGGAAATCATTTTTTTAGCCTGCTTGACAAAAAACTAAGATGTACCAAAATGAAAACTCATTCCTATTTAAGATTACTTTCCCTTTGTCCTCTTCCTCTACCCTGGCTGTTGCTGAGCTGGGGAACTTAAATATGCCACTATGACATCTGGGTAGAAGGGTTATCCACTTTGTATTTTAATTGGTCTCATTTTTGGAAACTGGTATCCTTGGAGATCATGTTTCACCATTGTGTTGTTGATAATCCATTGGGATGTGGCAGCATCCTCTTCTTATCTTCTCCCATCTCCCTGGGATTCTTCTCACCCAGGCTGAAAGACTGGTAAACCTCCTGCAAGTCTGCTGAGTGTTTCTATCTCACCTATATTCTGGGCCCTTTCTTTCTTGTGGACACAGAGAAATTCACTGTTTTTTCATATACCTCTTGGACCACAAAGGTTCTATGGCTGTCAGCAGGCACTTGCTGTGCCATACCATCTCTTCAGAATTCTCTGTTCCATTGCTCTCCAGTTGTCATAGTGTGGTGAACCTCAGCAAACCTATCAAAGTCCCAGAAAGAAAGGGTGATTCATAGAGAGTAAACCCATCAGAGGAAGACAGGGAGAAGGATTTACCACCATTCTCTCCTCTCCCTATACTTGCCCCAGAATTCATTCCAAGGGAATTCATTTCATTTACATAGAAAATGACAAAGCTCCCTTTTCTTGCCTCTATCTCCATTACCATTACAAATCTTTATATATATTTATAATAACTGCTTTGAGCGTCCTTGTCTGTTAATTCCATCATCTCTGTTATTTCTTGGTCTGGTTCTATCGATGGATTTTTTCACCTGGCTACGGGTCACATTTTCATGATTTTCCACATGTCTAGCAATTTTTGATGAATGTTGAATATGATGAATTTTATTGTTGAGTGATTTTTGTGTTTCATTAAAGGGAATTGAGTTTTGTTCTGGAAGGCAATTAATTTACAGGCATACCTTGTTTTACTGCATTTCACTTTATTGTGCTTCACAGATACTATGGTTTGTTACAACTCTGCATTGTCAGATGATGGGAAGCATTTTTTCAGCAATAAAGCCTTTTTTTTTTTTTTTTTTGCGGTACGCAGACCTCTCATGGTTGTGGCCTCTCCCGTTGCGGAGCACAGGCTCCGGACGCGCAGGCTCAGCGGCCATGGCTCACGGGCCCAGCCGCTCTGTGTAATGTGGGATCTTCCCGCACCGGGGCACGAACCCGTGTCCCCTGCATCGGCAGGCGGACTCTCAACCACTGCACCACCAGGGAAGCCCAATAAAGCATTTTTTAATTAAGGTATGTACGTGGTTTTTTAAGATTTTTTTTAGATTTCACACTTAATAGACTGCCGTATAGTATAAACATAACTTTTACATGCACTGGGAAACCCCAAAATGCATGTGATTCAATTTATTGTGATATTCACTTTAGTGCAGTGGTCTAGAATGGAATCCACAATATCTCCGAGGTATGCCTGTACCTGAAGAGTAATATGATCATTTTGCAGCTTCTATTTCAACTTTATTAAGGTGGGTCTAGAACAGATTTTACTCTAGGGATAGTTTTAGCCCTTCTTCTTAGGAGTAAAACTAATGGTATAGCCCTTTGGGGATCTCTATTGAATTCCCTGAGTGTGAACAGGCCTTTCCACCCTAGTTGGTCAGAATTCAAACATCTCCCAACGCTGTGAAACTCTGATGGATTTTCAGCTTACAGCTTCCCTATAGTTGTTCCCTCCCTGGTAGGCATTTATCTGGTCTTGCGGAGTCTCACCCCATATATGTACGGCTTAATATTCAAATACTCAAAGGGACATCCATGCAAATTTCTGGAGTTCTTACCCTGCTTAGCTCCCTTCTTTTTGGTCCTCTCCGCCATAAATTAACTTTCTTAAGCCTCTCTAACTCTGATATTTGCCCCCTCAGTTTAGCAAGGCTGCCATGTTTTGTCTGTGTTCTACCTCTATGCACCACTGTCTACGAAGTGCCTCCAGCCAGAAAACTGGGCAATTGTAGGGCTTATCTAGCTTGATTTCCTTCTCTCAGACACTGTAGTCTTGCACTGCCTGCTGTACAATGTGTGAAAACAGTTGTTTCATATATGTTTTCACGTTTTCTTTTTTTTAGTTCTTTATTGCATAAGCGTTAGTCTGGTACCAATTAATCAGTCATAGCTGTAATACAAGTCAAGGCTTTTGATTTTCTCCATTTATACTATTATTGACAATCCCTAATATAATGGATATCCTTCTATGTAGGTGTCAACTGAGAAGAGGATCACCATTTAATCATTTATACCAGGAAAAAAATCAATTAATAATTCATAAATCATACTATCAAAACATCTCAAATTTCTACAGGTATGTAAACTAGATTGTATAGTCAAATTTTATTACCACTGTAATGACTATAATTCAGATACTTCACATAGGGAGATCAGCTAGAAGATTTATTCATAAAAGAGGACAAAAGAGAAGTTACTGGAAGAGAAGAAGAAGATGGGAACTAAAAATGACTTCCTGGAGAACAAAGGAAAAGCAATTTCCTAGAGAACAAAGGAGAGATTAAGTTCTCTTCTTTTCTAATAAAATTGAAAAGTTTCAGAATTTAATAATACAGGAGTCTGCAGTCAATGACAGGATAGGGAACTGGTGTTTGCTCACTGCATGGCCTTGGGAGAATAAAATATAATCCATTGGAAGAGTGCAAGTAGAGGCCCAAGTGACGAAGATCTAAGAGGATTTTCATGGTTCCCTCAAAGACTGAAGATGTGATAAGTTTAGGCTAGCCTTAGAGAAGTGTATCACATGCCAAAGGTGAGTATGGGTCTTGCATGGAACTGAAATGAACACTTACGACAGAGTTTCAGGAAAACTGGGAGGGTATACAACCTAAATGGGCAAGCATGCCAAAAAAATCTCACACATGAGCTCAAGGTTTGAAAAAAGACAAATAGGTAAACAGGCTGTAAATAATGAGATTGCCCAGAAAATTTCAGCATTGACATGCTATTAATCCATTTAGTAGCAATATTTCTTGTATAAAATGTATTTTTTTTAATAATTTTATTTATTTATCTTTGGCTGTGTTGGGTCTTTGTTGCTGAGTGCGGGCTTTCTCTAGTTGTAGCGAGCGGGGGGCTACTCTTCGTTGTGGTGCACGGGCTTCTCATTGTGGTGGCTTCTCTTGTTGCAGAGCATGAGCTCTAGGCGTGCAGACTTCAGTAGTTGTGGCACGCGGGCTCAGTAGTTGTGGCTCGCGAGCTCTAGAGTACAGGCTCAGTATTTAAGGCACACGGGCTTAGTTGCTCCGCGACATGTGGGATCTTCCCGGACCTGGGCTCGAACCCGTGTCCCCTGCATTGGCTGATGGATTCTTAAAAACTGCGCCACCAGGGAAGCCCTAAAGATGTGACTGTGTTTCTGTTTTGTAATTTAGTGCACGTGTAGCCATTTTTAGATTCCACCTATAAGTGATATCTTATGATAAGTCTCTTTTTCTGTCTGACTTATGTCACTTAGAATAATAGTACCTAAGTCCACCCAAGTTGCTGCAACTTGCCTGATTTCATTGATTTCATGGCTGAGTAATATTCCATTGTACATAAGTACCACATCTTCTTTATCCATTTTTTCCTTCCAAGGACATCTAGGTTGTATCCAAGTCAAGGCTCTTGTAAACAGAGCAGCACTAAACGTTGGGGTACCTGTGTCCTGTCGATTTTTGGTTTTCCCAACATATATGCCCATGAGTGGAAGTGCCGTATGCTCTGTAGCTCTGTTTTTTAGATTTTTGGGGAAACACAATACACTTCTCCAGAGTGGCCATTGGCAATTTACATTCCCAGCATCAGCGTAACAGGGCTCCCTTTTCTCCATGCCCTGACCTCCATTTCTGGTTTTTACTCTTTGTGAGAATGGCCATTCTGACTGGTGGGACGTGATACCTCTTTGTAGTGTTGATTTGCATTGCCTGCCTGTGCGTCATTGGCGAAGTTCAGCTGCTTTTCATGTGCTTTAATGGCGAGTCCAATCTACCTCTTGAAATCCCTTTCCTGCAATTCTGCCTTGCTTACAAGTCCTTTTCGATGACATACCTCAAGACATTTTTCGTTGATAGGTATCATTTACAACCCTGCAGGTTTGTGAATTGTAGTGTCCCGAGCTCCATTTTTCAACTTGTTTTTTTGGGAACTGGCCACAAAACAGCATGTTTGCTTCAAGCCCTATTCTGGTTACGGAGGCAAGCTGAGCCCTTGGTCAATTCCTCTTCCTGATTGGAAATTAGAGTGGCACATGCCTGTCCAAACACCTAGGGCTTGTCTCTCATTGGTTACCCCCTTCCGCTTCATGCTCCGGACAAATTCCAAACTGTACGAAAAAGGATGTTGAAGGTGCTGACTTCCCCAAGTGGGGAGATTGTAAGGGAAGAGGCTGGAGGGGGGAACCCGACCACCCGGAGATGAGGAGATGAGGTGCCTTTTCCAAATTCTTCCCGATCAGATGGTGTACCATCCTCTAGGTGTCCCATGCATGTTTTAGCTGTAGGAAGGGTCCCCTGCACCTGGAGATTTGGGACCCAAGGAATGGGGACCAGGCAGTATTACTCTTAAGGGGCTGCATTTGCTGGCCCATCCTCACCAAGCCTCTCAGCCCCATGAGTGTCCAGCCTTAGGTCCCATCCAGCTGTGGGTCTAGATGTGGTCAGTCCAGGTTGCATCACAGCCCCTGAACGAATTCTGTAAGAATTTGTCTTTTTTTTCTTTTTTTTGTATTTTATTTTTATAACGGTGTGTAGCTGATTTTCAATGCTGTGTTTCTTGCTGCTGTACATCCACTTGATTCACTTACAGAGAGACATCAATAAATTCTTTTTCAGATTCTTACTACTCTTATTTTTTAAATAATTTTATTTGTTATCTTTGGCCGTGTTGGGTCTTTGTTGCTGTGCACGAGCTTTCTCTAGTTGTGGCAAGCAGGGGCTACTCTTTGTTGTGGTGCACGGGCTTCTCATTGCAGTGGCTTCCCTTGTTGCAGAGCACGGGCTCTAGGCATGCGGGCTTCAATAGTTGTGGCTCGCAAGCTCTAGAGTGCAGACTCAGTATTTGGGGTGCATGGGCTTAGTTGCTCTGTGGCACGTGGGATCTTCCTGGACCAGGGCACAAACCCGTGTCCCCTGCATTGGCTGGTGGATTCTTAACCACTGCGTCACCAGGGAAGCCCCATAAAATGTATTTTTGTTTAGTCATTTTTAATAAAACCTATCATAAGAACACTTGCTCAAAATTCAACACTCTCTCCATGAACACTGGGAAAGGGGGCTATGTCAACTCAGACTATTCCATAAAATAAATTTCGTAGTAAATGGTATAAAAATTTCACCAATTCAGTTCTTATTCCAGTAATTCCAAGGATCCTACAGATACTCGTTTGTTATATAGTTCAGGAAATGAGCTATCCTTAATTTGGTCAGAAATAAAAGCCAACGGCAAAGGCTTGGAAACATTTTAATTATACAGAGATAATCAACATAATGATATGTGTTATTGTAAAATTATACTATACTATTGTGAATTTTATTCTTCTCTAAATTTTAACAAGAGTACTAGTGCTTTTATTCTGTATAACTGATAAAAGCTATAGAAATAATTCACTTTTCTTTCATATCCAGAATTATAGAATTAAGGAAGATTCATCAGGATGAAAGCAAAATATCGGCAATAACCATTCATGCTACCTTTTTCAATTATGATGTTTCTGTGACTTGTTCACCACTGAATTCCCAGCACCTAGAGGTGCTTGGCACAAGTAGATATTCAGTAAACATTAGGTGAATGAATGAATGAATTACAACTCTTACATTCATACTAGTCACCATGATGCCAATAATGAATACAATAAATTAATTCAATACAAAAAATGAATACAATAAAATCTGGACCAACAGCTAATGAAAGGTCTAAGTGTCACAGAAAAATAACAACAAAAACAAAAACAAAAAACTTTCCTGACAGGATGATGCTTGGTTTTGTTTATTATTGCTGGGGAAGGGGTTGAAATATGGCCACAGAAATGGGCATGAGACAGTTAACAGTAAATCCTTAGCTTGTTACAATTAGGAGAGATGTTTTATAGCTTAAAAACGGAAGTCACCTGGGGTCAATGATTCATGCAAAAGGCAGAAAATTTTTTACTCAATGCTCAACATGGAAGTTATTTTGCAGAAATCACCAGGCTGGATAAGAAATCTCCTTATGTTCTAGATATTAGAAATAGTAAAATAAAAGCATTACTAGCTTAGATGTTTTGTTGATAAAGGCCCTTAACTGAAATTAAAGCAATTTCAAGCCAAAGGATAGTGAAATGTCTACAATTCATACTGTAACTCTGATATAAGTAAGACATAATGATTCAACTCAGAAAGACACTGGGTATGGACAAGTGTGGAACCCAGTAGTTTGAAAGATGCAGAATTTCTGTGTTTATTTTAACATATTTATTGGGAGTATAATTGCTTTATAATGTTGTGTTTCTGCTGTACAACAAACTGAATCAGCTATACGTATAAATATATGCCCATATCCCCTCTCTCTTGCATCTCCCTCCCACGCTCCCTATCCCACCCCTCTAGGTGGTCACAAAGCACCGAACTGATCTCCCTGTGCTATGTAGCTGCTTCCCACTAGCTATCTATTTTACATTTGGTAGTGTATATATGTCAATGCTACTCTCTCACTTCGTCCCAGCTCACCCTTCCCCATCACCATGTCCTCAAGTCCATTCTCTACGTCTGCATCTTTATTCCTATTCTGCCGCTAGGTTCATCAGAACCTCTTTTTTTTTTTTTTTTAGATTCCATATATATGTGTTAGCATATGGTATTTGTTTTTTCTTTCTGATTTACTTCACTCTGTATGACAGACTAGGTCGGTCCACCTCACTGCAAATAACTCAGTTTTGTTCCTTTTTATGGCTGAGTAATATTCCATTGTATATATGTACCACATCTTCTTTATCCATTCATCTGTCGATGGACACATAGGTTGCTTCCATGTCCTGGCTATTGTAAATAGTGCTGCAATGAACATTGTGGTACAAGACCCGTTCTGAATTATGGTTTTCTCAGGATATATGCCCAAGAGTGGGATTGCTGGGTTGTATGGTAGTTCTATTTTTAGTTTTTTAAGGAACCTCCTTACTATTCTCCATAGTGGCTGCATCAATTTACATTCCCACCAACAGTGAAAGAGGGTTCCCTTTTATCCACACCCTCTCCATTTATTGTTTGTAGATTTTTGGATGATGGCCACTCTGACTGGTGTGTGGTGATACCTCATTGTAGTTTTGATTTGCATTTCTCTAATGATTAGTGATGCTGAGCATCCTTTCATGTGGTTGTTGGCAACCTGTATATCTTCTTTGCAGAAATGTCTATTTAGATCTTCTGCCCATTTTTGGTTTGGGTTGTTTGCTTTTCTGATATTGAGCTACATGAGCTGCCTGTATATTTTGGAGATTAATCCTTTGTCAGTTGCTTCGTTTGCAAATATTTTCTCCCATTCTGAGGGTTGTCTTTTCATCTTGTTTATGGTTTCCTTTGCTGTGCAAAAGCATTTAAGTTTCATTAGGTCCCATTTGTTTATTTTTGTTTTTATTTCCATTTGTCTAGGAGGTGGGTCAAAAAGAATCTTGCTGTGATTAATATCATAGAGTGTTCTATGTTTTCCTCCAAGAGTTTTTAAAATATCTGGCCTTACATTCAGGTCTTTAATCCATTTTGAGTTTATTTTTGGTTATGGTGTTAGGGAGTTTTCTAATTTCATTCTTAAACATGTAGCTGTCCAGTTTTCCCAGCACCACTTATTGAAGAGACTGTCTTTTCTCCACTGTATACTCTTGCTTCCTTTATCAAAAATAAGGTGACCATATCTGCATGGGTTTATCTCTGGACTTTCTATCCTGTTCCATCGATCTATATTTCTGTTTTTGTGCCAGGACCATACAGTCTTGATTAGTGAAGCTTTGTAGTATAGTCTAAAGTCAAGGAGCCTGATTCCTCCAGCTCCGTTTTTCTTTCTCAAGATTGCTTTGGCTATTTGGGTTATTTTGTGTTTCCAAACAAATTGTGCAATTTTTTGTTCTAGTTCTGTGAAAAATGCCATTGGTAGTTTGATAGGGACTGCACTGAATCGGAGATTGCTTTGGCTATTTGGGTGCTTTTGTGTTTCCAAACAAATTGTGCAATTTTTTGTTCTAGTGAAAAATGCCATTGGTAGTTTGATAGGGACTGCACTGAATTGGAGATTGCTTTGGGTAGTATAGGCATTTTCACAATCTTGATTCTTCCAAACCAAGAACATGGTATATCTCTGCATCTGTTTGTATCATCTTTAATTTCTTGCATCAGTGTCTTAGGGTTTTCTGCATGCAGGTCTTTGGTCTCCTTTGGTAGGTTTATTCCTATTTATTTTATTCTCATGTTCCAATGGTAAATGGGAGTGTTTCCTTGATTTCTCTTTCAGGTTTTTCATCATTAGTATATAGGTATGCAAGAGATTCCTGTGCATTAATTTTGTATCCTGCTACTTTACCAAATTCATTGATTAGCTGTAGTAGTTTTCTGGTAGCATCTTTAGGATTCTCTGTGTATAGTATCATGTCATCTGCAAACAGTGACAGCTTTACTTCTTCTTTTCAAATTTGGATTCCTTTTATTTCTTTTTCTTCTGTGATTGCTGTGGCTAAAACTTCCAAAACTATGTTGAATAACATTGGTGAGAGTGGGCAACCTTGTCTTGTTCCTGATCGTAGAGGAAATGGTTTGTTTTTCACCATTGAGAATGATGTAGGCTGTGGGTTTGTCATATATGGCCTTTATTATGTTCAGGTAAGTTACCTCTATGCCTACTTTCTGGAGGGCTTTTATCAATGGGTGTTGAATTTTGTCGAAAAATTTTTCTGCATCTATTGAGGTGATCATATGGTTTTTCCCCTTAAGTTTGTTAATATGCTGTAGCACATTGATTTGCGTATATTGAAGAATCCTTGCATTCCTGGAATAAACTCCACTTGTTCATGGTGTATGATCCTTTTAATGTGCTGTTAGATTCTGCTTGCTAGTATTTTGTTGCGGATTTTTGCATCTATGTTCATCAGAGATACTGGCCTGTAGTTTTCTTTCTTTGTGACATCTTTGTCTGGTTTTAGTATCAGTGTGATGCTGGCCCCATAGAATGAGTTTGGGAGTGTTCCTCCCTCTGCTATATTTTGGGAGAGTTTGAGAAGGATAGGTGTTAGCTCTTCTCTAAATGTTTGATGGAATTCGCCTGTAAAGCCATCTGGCCCTGGGCTTTTTTTTGTTGTTGGAAGAGTTTTAATCACAGTTTCAATTTCAGTGCTTGTGATTGGTCTGTTTATATTTTCTAGTTCTTCCTGGTTCAGTCTCAGAAGGTTGTGCTTTTCTAAGAATTTGTCCACTTCTTCCAGGTTGTCCATTTTATTGGCATATAGTTGCTTGTAGTAATCCCTCATGATTCTTTGTATTTCTGCAGGGTCAGTTATTACTTCTCCATTTTCATTTCTAATTCTATTGATTTGAGTCTTCTCCCTTTTTTGCTTGATGAGTCTGGGTAGTAGTTTATCAATTTTGTTTACCTTCTCAAAGAACCAGCTTTTAGTTCTATTGATCTTTGCTATTGTTTCCTTCATTTCTTTTCATTTATTTCTGATCTGCTCTTTATGATTTTTTTCCTTCTGCTAACTTTGGGTTTTTTTGTTCTTCTTTCTCTAATTGCTTTAGGTGCAAAGTTAGGTTGTTTATTTGAGATTTTTCTTGTTTTTTGAGGCAGGATTGTTTTGCTCTAAACTCCCCTCTTAGAACTGCATTTGCTGCATCCCATAGGTTTTGGGTCATAGTGTTTTCACTGTATTTGTTTCTATTTATTTTTTTGATTTTCTCTTTGATTTCTTCAGTGATCTCCTGGTTATTTAGTAGCATAAGAATTCTTTAGCCTCCTTGTGTTTGTATTTTTTACAGTTTTTTTCCTGTAATTGATATCTAGTCTCATAGCATTGTGGTCGGAAAAGATACTTGATACGATTACGATTTTCTTAAATTTACCAAGGCTTGATTTGTGACCCAAGATATGATCTATCCTAGAGAATGTGCCATGAGTACTTGAAAAGAAAGTGTATTCTATTGTTTTTGGATGCAACGTCCCATAAATATCAATTAAGTCCATCTTGTTTAATGTGTCATTTAAAGCTTGTGTTTCCTTATTTTCATTTTGGATGATCTGTCCATCCATGAATGTGGGGTGTTACAGTTCCCTACTATGATTGTGTTACTGTCGATTTCCCCTTTTATGGCTGTTAGCATTTGCCTTATGTATTGAGGTGCTCCTATTTTGGATGCATAAATATTTATAGTTGTTATATCTTCTTCTTGGAATGATCCCTTGATCATTATGTACTGTCCTTTTTTTCTCTTGTCATAGTCTTTATTTTAAAGCCTATTTTGTCTGATATGAGAATTGCTACTCCACTTTCTTTTGATTTCCATTTGCATGGGGTATCTTTTCCCATCCCCTCACTTTCAGTCTGTATGTGTCCCTAGGTCTGAAGTGGTCTCTTGTAGACAGCATATATACGAGTCTTGTTTTTGTATACATTAAGCCAGCCTGTGTTTTGGTTGGAGCATTTAATCCATTTACATTTAAAGTAATTATCAATATGTATGTTCCTATTACCATTTTCTTAATTGTTTTGTGTTTGTTATTGTAGGTCTTTTCCTTCTCTTGTGTTTCCTGCCTAGAGAAGTTCCTTTAGCATTTGTTGTAAAGCTGGTTTGGTGGTACTGAATTCTCTTAACCTTTGCTTATCTGTAAAGGTTTTAATGTCTCTGTCGAATCTGAATGAGATCCTTGCTGGGTAGAGTAATCTTGGTTGTAGGTTTTTCCCTTTCATTACTTTAAATATGTCCTGCCTCTCACTTACGGCTTGCGGAGTTTCTGCCGAAAGATCAGCTGTTAACCTTATGGGGATTCCATTGTATGTTATTTGTTTCTTTTTCCTTTCTGCTTTTAACATTTTTTCTTTGTATTTAATTTCTGATAGTTTGATTAATATGTGTCTTGGCATGTTTCTTTTGGATCTATCCTGTATGGGACTCTCTGCACTTCCTGGACTTGATTGACTATTTCCTTTCCCATGTTAGGAAAGTTTTCAACTGTAATCTCTTCAAATATTTTCTCAGACCCTCTCTTTTTCTCTTTTTCTTCTAGGACCTCTATAATTTGAATGTTGGTGTGTTTAACGTTGTCCCAGAGGTCTCTGAGACTGTCCTCAATTCTCTTCGTTCTTTTTTCTTTATTCGATGCTGAGTTTCTAACCATTTCCTATCCCTTCAGCTGTTCTTCACATAACATGGTCTCTAGCTGCTTTGCCATCATGGGGTTGTACTACTCCAATTAAGCATCGTTGTCTTAAAATGTGGCACTGAAGTACAAGACATTTGTGATAGTTATTTTATGTGTCAATTTGGCTGGGCCATGGTGCCTGGATATGTAGCCAAACATTCTGGATATTTCTGTGAGGGTGCTTTGGGATGAAATTAACATTTAAGTTGGTGGATTTTTGAGTAAAACAGAATGCCCTCCATAATGTGGGTGGGCCTCATCCAATCAGCTGAAGGCCAGACTAACACTGTAGACTGACCTCCCTCAAGCAAGAGAGAATTCTGCCAGCAGAGAATTCTGCCTTCAGACTTGAACTACAGCATCAGCTCTCCTGCCAGCCCACCCTGCATATTTTGGACTTGTCAGACGCCATAATCACATAAGCCAATTCCTTAAAATAAATCACTTTCTATATATATACACACATCCTACTGTTTCTGTTTCTCTGGAGAACCCTGACTAATATAACACGCATGCAGATATTTGTCCTATATGCACAGAATACTGCAGAGCGATTATTCCTAGTCACACCTCAGAGAGGGCAGTCCTTAATCACAGATACAATGAAATCAACAAAGATTAATACAAGATAAAAGACAATAACCAAATGTAAACCAGGGAGAAGAAAAATATAAAGGGAGGAAGAAGGAAAATTACATTTGCTTTTTTAGTTATCACACCAAGTAACTCATAATTGAGCAAAAGGAGAAAAGAACTCCTTTGAAGTTTTTTTAAAAAATGAACCCATCTGCTTCTGGAGTATCCAGTTACCATGCTCCCTTCACCCGTCCAGAAAACACTTTTATTCCATGTTGAACCAATAATATGAACCACTTTTTTGGAATACCACCTTTTGTCTTTTGCTATAATTTCCAGATGACATGTTTTGCTTGCCGTAACTACCTCCCAAGGCAAAAGGTGGTCCCATGGCCCAGAATTGGAAATTATTTCCAGGTCCCCTTCAGCAACCTGGTTAATTTAGCCTTGCTCAGCCATATATGTGACATATATGACAAACTATGTCTCATCCCTTACTCTGAGTGTGATATCTGCATGTAAATATTTGTATATTGTCATTCATTCATATGTGCCAGGCACTGAGCTAGCTATTGAGTACACAGTCATGAACAAGATAGATATGGCCCTGTCCTCATGGACTTATATTTTAGTGGGTAAGACAAATAATCGGTAAGAAAATAAACTATGATAACTGTTATGATGGAAATAAATGGAGTGCTGTGAGACAGAAGAGGTCTCCTTCAAACTAAGACCTGAATATTTAAAAAAACAAAATAAAGAAAATTTAGGGAAAAGCATTTCAAAAACAGCAAGTACAAAAGCTCTGAACTGGGAAAAACTTGGGAGTGTTTAGAAAATATCAGAAAATCCATGTGGTTGAATCCCGATGATGATAGAAAGGATTGAAAATGAGGTAGGATACGTAGGCAGAGACCAGATCATAAAGGGTTTCATAGTGAAATTTATTAGGGCAATGGAACACTCCTGAACTTGGAAACCAGATTACTTTCTCAAAAAGTGAAACCAGGAAGAATCAAAGCACAATGAACAAGAATCACCACCCAATTTCAGAGAGACTACAGTATAGACATAGAGAACAATGAGTAGAATATGATTATAACTTAAGCTGAAACATAATCAATGATACTGAACCCTGCCTGAAGGAGTAATCTGCTAACAAGTCTGAGATATTCCTTAAAGGTACCTCTCCAGCCATGGCAGGGCAGGGAGAAATGGGGGAGGTGTTAATAGATTGCTCAATATCTTCCTGTCAATTGTTCCAACAAAGATAGTTCTGTTGTTACCTGTTTTGTACATTGGGCTTCCATTTCAAAAAAGGTTAAAAAAAATCTTTGAAAACTGCTTCAAAAACAGAAACTATAATTACATATATATAATGACATATATGGAGAATATAACTAATAGATATTATATATATGGAGACTATAACTATAAATATGTATATATATATATATATATATATATATATATATATGAGGCAAGAAGAGAGAGAGAGAGAGGGAGAGAAAGACAGGGAGAGAAGGAGAGAGAAAGAGGGTGGGGGAGAGAGAAAGAGGAAGAGACAGAGGGGGTTCCTAGGTGAGCAGAGTATCAGACAGCCTTAGCAGAAATACTCATATAGAGGAAATAAATGCATAAGACTACATAGTTTGATGGGATTAGTCATTAACATCACCCAACAGCCTGCTTTTGCTCTGATTCCAGGCTCACAAACAAACTTCTACTGACAAGAGCTGGCTTCTCATGGGAGAATATATTGATACTCCATGACTTTCTGGTGCACATGACATTAAACATCATCAATGAGGTTTCTAAATAAGTGTCTAATTAATTTCTGCACTTGAAAAACAGGATCCCCCAGTGCAATGACTACCTCATGGAACTGTCACACTCAGGTTTCCTGAGAGTGACCAACCAATGTCTGTGACTTCTGTGGCTGGTCTCTTTTCTATCCACAACCAATTGGAATCAGAGAATCTCATCCATTTAAAGGGACGATCCACAGTAGGAACCCACACTTACCAGCAATGCAATACGATAGGAAAAGAACTTCCTACCTTCTTCATAGAAAAAGAAGCATAGTGGCTTAAAGACAGATATGCAGTTTTAGCACTTGGACTGTTTTTATCACAGACAGAGAATGTTAAAGGTTAGATCTGAAAGTTCATTGTGTCCAACCCCTGAGTTTTAAAGGTGACAAGAGAGGCTTGGGAGATTAGATGGTCTGCTCCCAAAATACAACCAGGACTCCTGGGCTAAACTGTTCCCCCTATGATAACTCCCTACATCGTGGTAATAGTTGCTCACACTCTTAATCTTCTTGCAGCCAAGAATTCGTATTCTCATTCTATGCAATCATGGGTAAACTTTAAAAAGAAATTATGTTTTCCAAGAAATCAAAGATAGCCTTCTATAAAACTTTTTCCTTTCCATTAAGAGCAATAGGTATTTAGTTAACTCCAGCCTATATGGCAGCCAAAACTTTTATAATGAAAGTCTTAATACCTTTCTGCTTAAAACCCTGAAACAACTCCTATTCCACAAAGAGTAAAAGCCAGTTCTTCCAATAGCCTACAAATCCTGCACCTCCATTCTCACCCTGTTCCTGCCACACTGTCTTCCTTGCTGTTCCCAATATACCAAGTACTCACCTGCCTTAGGACCTCTGTGCTGGCTGTTCCCTCTGCCTGGAACGTTTTTCTCCCAAATAAGCTGAATGACTAATTCCTTCATCTCCTTCAAGTCTTTGCTCAGATGTCATCTTCTCAATGAGACCTGCCCTGACCATTCTATTTAAAAGTACTACACCCAACCCTCTTCACTTCCAATGCCCCTAACCCTGACTTTCTTCTTTTTCTATAGGATTTAACACCGTCTAACATTTACTTATTATGTTTATTGCTCATTGTCTGTCTCTTTCCACCAGAATGTAAGCTCCATGAAGGCAGGAATCTTGGTGTATTTTTCCACTATTATATCCCTAACATTTGAAAGAGTGCCTAACTCTCAACAAATATTTGCTGGATGAATTAATTAATTCATTCAATTAATTGCATTTGGAAATTTGACCACTTTATGTCTACCAATAATAAAATGTCATATCTAAAGTGAGTAGGATCAAAGTTGAATCTTTACCCAGATAGGCTGGCTCTTCCAATGGATTCCATTAAGGAGGGAAATATACTAACGCAATAATACATTTCTAGTCTCTGAAATTCTTCTTTGTTGTTGCCATCAATAAAATGAAAAGGAGTTACTGTTCAATAATTAAAAGATGATCACAACAAGGATTTACTGTATAGCACATGGAACTATATTCAATATCTTGTAAAAACCTATAATGGAAAAGAATCTCAAGCTGTACACCTGAAACTAACACAATATTGTAAATCAACTATAGTTTAATAAATAAAATAAATTTTTTAAAAAAGATGATCAGGGAATTCCCTGGAGGTCCAGTGGTTAGGACTCTGCACTCTCCCTGCCAAGGACGCGGGTTCAGTCCCTGGTCGGGGACCTAAAATCCCACAAGCTGCTCAGTGGGGCCAAAAAGAAAAAAATTAATAAAAAGATGATCAACTACTCTTTTTCAAAGAAACACCCAAATGCATTAAAAATGAGTATCAAACCAACCCAGAATGTATTGACAAGGAATACTATTTATTTAGCATCAATTAAGCTGTCAATTTTTCTTGGTTATAACCTTGACATGTTCTCTTGCACAGTATTCTGAGAAACTGCCACAAAATGAGAATCTAAGAAGTGTGTGTGTGTGTGCACGTATCTTTATAAGCAGTCATGACAAAGTACCTGAGAGTAAGCATACTGACCTATCTATTTCATGCAAGTATTCTACACATCTTTCAACTGGTTTGTTTTTTCAACAATCAGGATGGATTTTTTCTTAAATATCCTCATTCTATTTCCAAGTCCTTTTTGTAAACAAACATGGATAAATAGCTGGCTGAGAATAGCAATGCAGGTGGCCACTGTGTATGGTCAAGCACTGCATGCACATCTCTGCAAGTGCCATGTGTATTGTACATGGATTATGATGTAAATGCATCAGTACCACCACCACCACCCTTCCCTGGAGTTGTGCAGTATTCACCCATGGGTCTGTTCAATCTAACCAGCCCAGACTGGAACTAAAACCAATGATCTTTCCTCTTGGAAAAAGTAATTCAAAATGACTGAGCTAATCAATCCTAGACAATGATATATGAGCTGATTTACATTAAAATAATATCCTCAAAACATTTACCAGTAATTAAAAAATGGAGAAGGTGTTAAGAGACACAACTATCTTAAAATGACTTTATATGATAGGTCACAGTTTCCCATCCCTGAATCTTTGTTTAATTGGCAGTTGGTTTTCTGGTAAAGGGTAGAAAATCTGATACACATAATGATCTTAGAGCACACTCAAGTGGATAAATACTAGACTAGCAATGTTTTTCTTAAAGAGATGTCTTGGTCTGTGATAGAAAAAAATGAAAAGAGAAGGTGGTGGAAACAAAGATTACTGAATGAATGAAGATGTACCAGCCCTCATCACAAGGGCTTGTAGTTTAAATTATTTCTTTAATAACGAGGATGGATTTTTGGCTGGTCTAGCCATACTTTCCATTTAGTCTTCTTCACTCTTTCTTGAGTCAATTTAGGGGGACTTTGAATAGAAGTTTGGGATCTTTTGGGGAGAGGGTGTTTAGTTTTGGGTTTTTTTTGTCTGTGCCACAAGGCATGTAGGATCTTAGTTCCCTGACCAGGGATCAAACCCGTGTCCTCTGCACTGGAAGCTCAGAGTCTTACCACTGGACTGCCAGGGAAGTCCCTCGAATAGAACTTTGAATAGAACAAAGCTACTTTATACGGTAACAAAGCTGTAATCTAAACCTCTTGCACCTCATACTTATGAATGAAACCAAGTGGCCTCATTATAGGAAAAATACCTGAAACGACACACTTAAACAACCAAAATGTCCGTAACTAAAATATCCCTACCTAACTCAATTTCAATCCTGCAGTCTCCAGAAAGCATTTTGCTTTTTCATATCTCTACTCCTCTAATCCTATTGCTCCCTCATCCTGAAGTGCACATACTTGCCTCCTCCTCTTCTCTCTTACCTTCATCAGTTCCCACTACTTCATCTCCCAGAAAAAAAAGGGGGAACTAAGCAGACACATAGCAGGTATCCACAACAGTAGTACTTACCACTGTGCCATATTTGTTTCTTCTTATGTCTACTCCTCCATTGAACTGTGTGCCAGCCAAGAACCAGGGTTTTTTTGTTTTGTTTTGTTCTGTTTATCTTTATATCTCCAGGGCCTAGAGAGCATTTGTTAAAAGATGTACATATATGTTTATTTAGAAATGGAATTTGACATCACAGTAAAAATAGGCCCAGGGTGAAGACACCAAAGATATGATTGTCTTGAATACCCTGCCCTCTCTTACCTCCCATATATTCACTTAATCACTCGTACTGCTTAATGTGGAAAAATTACTTGGAAAATATTTTTTAAATACTTTTAACAGTCAAACCAGTAACCAAAAAACTTAAATCAAGAAGTGAAAATAAAAGTGTCTTCTTTCTATGTCCACCTTGAGAAGCTCCATCTGTGGGACTGGTTTCTCCAAGATAAGAAGCAAAACTAGTTCCTCACTTTCTCTCCTCACTCCCTCCAGTCCTACCTCAAAGATCCCATACCCTGTCACCTTTAAAGTCAAAGGTACCTATCCCAGCAGAAAATGAATTCAAATACACCTGTAATTGTAAACCAAAATAGTGTGAAGGCATTCACTATACTTTGGCTGGGTGGGGAGACAACGAAAGGCAAACTAATCTCCCCAAATATGCAAAGCTGCAGAAGGTGACAGAATAACTGCTATTTATTTTTGTTCAAGAGGACTAGGCTAAACTACACAACTTAAGTAATACAGACTTTAATATATTGTAATAAAACAAAGCCACATTATTTCAATATTAAAGTTTGACCTTCTATATGATAAAAATACTTCCTCCAGCAACTCTGTCAGTGAAGATCCATTCCGTCGTAGGTTGAAATTCAAACTAGCCTTTTGCCAGCTGGTGATATTGAGCAAATATATTGAGAGTCTCTGGGCCTGTTTCCTCAATCTCCAAAGTGAGAGTACGATGAGGTACAGTGGTTAGGTTCCCAAGTCAGTAAGTAAGGTGGGGGTGGAGGGGGTAAGCCTGTCACAATTACCTCTGAAAAATCACTTTAATTACCACTAAGTATAGCATATTGACTTTAGTGTACCCACTATACAGTAAACCTTATGGGCACTAAATTTTGAGAAACCACTTAAACTGAAGAAATAAAAAAGAATGTATATATGCGTACATGTAGGCATTAAGGCCATTCTGGTTTTAACTCTAAAAGCACTAATAGTGAACAGGGTATGGCTAGAGGACACAGCTCCAGAGTTTAGTAAATGTTAGTGTCCTGCCTTTCTTCTGCCCTTAACCTATCAGGAAATCTCCCAGATCAGTCGTTTTAACGTGATTATGCCTGAGGCGCAGGTAGTGACTTATGCAGCGAATACTTCGAGGGAAGAAACTTTGTAACCCGTTTGGAGTTCTCCTCCTAACACTCGCACTTTGAAGTGCCTCGCTAAATAAGAGGATGAATTATTATCTACCACAGATTAGAGCTCGGGCCATTTCAATGTACTAATACCTCGGAAATTTTACAAAGCAAACTTGCTACACACATCACTACCTCAAATCCGCAGTCTTCCCTTAGCTCCAGAAAAGCTTGGCCCAATCCTTTCGGCTTCCGTAACCTCGCTCAATTTCGCGAGACTAAGGCTGAGCTCCGCGAGACTAAGGCTGAGCTCCGCGGCACTGCCGCTGGGGGCGGCTCCAGAACACTTCCGGGAGGCTCCTGTGGGGAAGTGTCTGGGTGTCTGCTTCCGGCGGCTTCCTGGCTGCTTCCTCAGCCTCCCGGACCATCGGGCTGAAGTAGTGGGCACGGGACGGGGGGCTGGCAACCCCCGGTCGTTGGGCCCGTCAGTCTCTAGCCATGGACCGGGACCTTATGCGTCAGTCACTGAATTTCCACGGGCCGTCATTGCTCTCCCTGCTCAGGAGCGAACAGCAGGACAATCCGCACTTCCGGAGCCTCCTGGGGTCGGTGGTCGAGCCTGCCCGGGGCCCGGCGCCCCAGCAGCAGTTACAGGGCAGGTAATGGGACGGCGGCGCCGCTGCGAGACGGGGGAGGGGAGGCAGCTGCGGGCTCCACTACCGCAGTCGGGCGGCTGAGTCCTGAAGGAGCAGAGCCGAGGCCGTGAGCCCGTGAGAACTGCGGCGCTAGTTCCGAGGGCAGGATGGAGGAGGGTGCCCACTCCTGGTGTGAGGGCAATGCAGGATGCGGGCTGAACTTTTTAAATCTGGTACTGCACTACCAGAGGCGCGGATTCTTTAGCTAAAATCCCTTGGGCTTGTGTATCTGCCGCGGCTGTCTCTTTTTAAGTTTCCGCGCCCTCCACCTACAGACCGGCGAATGAGGGAATCCTTGGTTAAAACTTTTTTTCGGAGGATGTACGGCCAAGAGCTTAGGACGGACCCGATTGGGCGATGAAAAAGCCCTGAGCAGAAGCTTGGACTTACTAAAAGGTTTTGCAGGTAAACCAGTTTTCATAAATTTTGTTTCTTTTTAAGAAAAGAGAAGAAAGTTGAAAACATTGAAATACAAAAATTCATTTCCAAAAAAGCGGATCTGCTTTTTGCAGTTTCCTGGAAATCAGATGCACCTACAACTTCTGAAGTTAATGAAGACGATGAAGGTGAGTTTAATCTTAAAGTCGTTTGATTGCGGTTTGGTTTAACAGCACTTCAGATGAACACAAAACTATTGTTAGTAATTTTGTTAATTATTTTTTCAGAGCGTTATGCAGTCATGCCACCTTTAGAGCAATTCATGGAGATACCTAGTATGGACCGGAGAGAGCTCTTTTTTCGAGATATTGAGCGTGGTGATATAGTGATTGGAAGAATTAGTTCCATTCGGGAATTTGGGTTTTTCATGGTGTTGATTTGTTTAGGCAGTGGCATTATGAGAGATATATCCCACTTAGAAATCACAGTAAGTTATTCACTTTTCAGTTATTTGATTGTTTCTGTTTTGGATAAAATGTCATCTCAATGCAAAACTTATGTCTTTGCATCCAGTTGTAATTAAGTGTACCCTACAGACCTAGTTTTGAGAATTAATTAATTAAGTAAATAAGTATTAAGTAAAAAGTATAAATATAAAGCACCTTTTCTTTTTAAAAAATAATCAGCAGTAATAGAGTTACTTACAGTTTCCGGCACCATTTCTAGTTTTGGGGGGTTTTGCTCCCTTTGGGTGGCAGGGGTGGGGTCCTTTTTTAAACACTCAAAGAGATATCAGTGGAGATGGTGAGATTGATTAGTAGACTGGGGTTATTTCTTCTAGTTGAACATGTCTTTAATTATTTAGTATTAGATACTTGTATGTGGATAATTTAGAAACAAATTCTTATTTATTCAATATGCATTTACAATAATTAAATTAAGTGGTTTGTACATTATAATAAGATGCTTTGCCCAAGGTGAATAGACCTAAATTTGAAATAGTATGTCACTTTAATTTAAAAGGTTAGATATTTACTGTGTGTTAAGGCAGGTAGAAAGGGAAGAAGGTATCACAAACTGGATAACAGACCTAAACTTTGAAGAATTCACATTTCATTTTCTTTGGAACACAGAGGCGCGGATTCTTTAGCTAAAATCCCTTGGACTTGTGTATCAGCCGCGGCTGTCCCTTTTTAAGTTTCTGCGCCCTCCACCTACAGACAGGGGAATGAGGGAATCCTTGGTTAAAACTTTTTTTTGGAGGATGTACGGCCAAGAGCTTAGGACAGACCCGATTGGGCAATGAAGCCGGTCTACTTTCTGGACAAGCTTTTAGTTTTATATTTAACAAGCACAAAATAATTTTTTGTTTCATCATCCATACTTATATGTGGTTTCTAAAACTAATTGCAAATTTCATGAGATTTTAGTTTTTGACCTGAACCAGAAAACTTGTTTTATTATGTTTAGGCACAGAAATTATTAAAGTCCTTATTTAAATTTAGACTCTAGGGTGCTAGTTGTTTTCTTAATGTTCCTGTCAGCTATTAGCTGTTTATACTGAACAGCTAGAATAAAAGAAGACACTTCTCACCAAAGAATAGAATGTCTGGTGTTTTACAATACTTCTCATTGCAGGCTCTATGTCCACTAAGAGACGTGCCTTCTCTCAGTAACCATGGGGATCCTTTATCATATTACCAAACTGGTGACATTGTTCGAGGTAATCAGTTTCATCATATTAATAAAAAAGTAACGGTTGTCATATTTATGTTAGTTTGCATTGCCTTGTTAATCAACTCAATTTTCTTATTTTTTAAGCTGGAATCAAGGATATTGACAGATATCATGAAAAGCTTGCTGTATCTCTATATAGCTCATCTCTTCCACCACACCTATCTGGTATTAAATTAGGTGTAATTAGTTCCGAAGAACTTCCTTTGTACTACAGGTAATTTATCCACATTGTCTCAACAAGTTAATTGGAAAACAATTTCTTTGCTAAAAAATAGCAAATTTTGCCCAACTTCTAACAAAGTAGAATTGTAGTTTCTCTTATTTCAAAATATGCTAATTTTATTTTTATAACTCTTAAATTTCTTCAAACTTGGCAAAAGGAACCAAGTCATTATTGCCACACCTTCATGTACAAAAATGGTTTGAGTATTTAAATCCCATGTGATAATGTTATTTCCTTAATTAAAATGGGACATGCTAATCATGTTAATCATTTTTATATTTTTATTGTGACTTTTTTTTTTTTTTTTAAGGAGAAGCGTTGAACTAAATAGCAATTCTTCAGACTCCTATGAGAATATCATGCAGAGTTCTTTGGGATTTGTTAATCCAGGAGTAGTTGAATTCCTTTTAGGAAAACTAGGAATAGATGAATCTAATCCACCATCTTTAATGCGAGGCCTGCAAAGGTATAGTAAATCAGATTATTATATTAAGTGGTGAGGTCAGTGGTGCTGAAGTCAAAAGCTGCATAACTGAAGAAAATACTCAATTATCCTAAGCTTGCTGCCAATGTTTGAATGAACTAGGTGATCCCCTCTTTTTGGAATGGAGTCTTTTATCAGTGATTGATGTGTGCCATGTGACCAGATAGATGCAGAAAAAGATGCAGAAAAAAATAATATTTAACAATAATAGTCATTCCTGAGAGTTCAAGAATTTTGCTTTGTAAATAAAATACAAATTGCTTGCTTGGGATTCAGTTTTTATCTGTCAGGTGGAGAGATATAGTTACCCTAAAAAGTATTTACAGTTTGACTTTTATTTTCTTTAATAGCAAAAATTTCTCTGAAGACGATTTTGCTTCTGCATTAAGAAAGAAGCAGTCTGCATCTTGGGCTTTAAAATGGTATGAAGACTGTCTTTCAACACTTACATTAGTCTAAAAGTTAGGTTAAGGCAAGCATGCTTATGTCATCTTTAAGACCAAATTTGTTTATAAATGAATTTAAATGATACCTTTTTGACATTAGCTTTTTTAAAGGTGTAAATGGTGTTATGTTGTAAACTTTAAAGATTTAAGTTTTAGCCAATATTTTTAATTTTTTTAAAAAGGAATTAGTATATCGATATCTGGATTTCATAAGTATTTGTTATGAAATTATCCAAAGACAATACTTCTTAGTTATATTGAGAATATCAAAGACTAAATATTAACCAAATTTGATTTGCTTTAAAATTTTATTCGTGCTGACATTTTGTTTGGATATTCTGTGAAATATTTGTTATGTATGCTTTACAAACACCTTTTTAGTGTGAAGATTGGAGTTGATTATTTTAAGGTTGGACGCCATGTGGATGCTATGAATGAATACAATAAGGCTCTGGAAATAGATAAACAAAATGTGGAAGCTTTGGTAGCTCGTGGAGCATTGTAAGTGGATAATGGGTTTTAAGGAATATTTACAAGGTAAATATGTATAAGATTTATGAATAGCTCACAAAATAAATTCCTCTAATTTTGTCTCATATCTATAGATATGCAACAAAAGGAAGTCTGAACAAAGCAATAGAAGATTTTGAGCTTGCATTGGAAAACTGTCCAACTCACAGGAATGCAAGAAAATACCTCTGCCAGACCCTTGTAGAAAGAGGAGGGCAGTAAGTGTCAGATTTTGTTAAACAGCAGAGATCTAATATTCAACCAGCTACGATAAAATCTTGAACTTAACATAAGGAAATAGCATCTCTAACTCAGTTCAGACACTCTTAGTTTCAATTTTGGTTGAAAATGTTTTTTAAATATAGTCCTCTATACATTTTCTAGTTCTTTTTTTCCTTATTACTTAGGTTCTTTAAGATTGGAGATATTTTAGTGTCTTGACTTCACTTTTCTGAATATTTTCATTACACAGAAATATAAATGTAAAGATACAAGAAATTAGGTAAATATTCTTTTCCTGGACATACACTAGAAGTTTTTGTTTAATAGACAGAAATTTCTAATTCATTTCATCATTTTAGTAATTATAATGCCAGAAATATAAGTTGAGAACTCTATAGTTAATTGTGAATTAGATTTCACTATTGTATTCAGCTTATTGCTCTACTTTGTCCAGTGAAATCCACAAAACTTAGATTAAACGAAGAGCAAAACATTAAGAACAAACCCTATAACCTATCTTACTGTCCTGAGATACTGGCATAATACTTGGCATAGTAGTTTTATCATAAATATTTAATGACTAATAGACTAGTCTAATTTATAAAATATTTTGAAGAAACATAATATAAATATAAATAATTTGCTAACAGTCTGCTTTAATAATTAAAGACCAGTTTATGATTAATAGCATTTTTTTGCTGTTAATTTTTTAAATAGAATCATCTCTTTTCTGTTTCATGAATTTGCCTGATCATTCCAGTTTGTATGATCATTCCAGAACTCCATATAAATGAAATTTTGTAATATTTGTTTTTAACTGATAACGAACTTCTAGTTGGACCCAAGTGTTTGGAGCAGCTTTTTACTTTCTCACTAGGTACATAAGCTAGTACCTACTTAAATGTGGTTGTCTCATTTTTCACATATTGGTGATTTTTAGCTCAGTGAATGACAACACCATCTATTCCATCATCCAGGCCAAAAATGTTGATCGTCTTTCGTCCCTTACTCCCCTCATCCAGTCTGACACGAGTGATTCCATTGAACCCACTGGTTTTTAAATTTGTTTTATAGTAATTACTTGTTCCTACTTTCCAAAACCTGAAAATATTTTGCAAAACCCTTTCACTGCTGTGTATCTAAACTTTCTAATTCTCATTTTTCACAACATAGACTTGTGAACATCATCTAATGATTATCCTGTCTACAGGCTGGTTGTGATATACACGTATGCCTTGGTATTTCCAACTTTAGCAGTGAATTTTCTGGGAAAATTTTTCTGTAGAAAGGAAAATTCTTCATAAATTACTAGGAAAAGCCAGCCTATATAATTCTGTACTAAAGCTCAAGATCATAATAAATTTACAGAGGATATCAGTTGATCATGTGTTTTCACGTATTATACTAAAATGCCAATGCTTGACCTACAGTATGGCTTTAGTTATCAGTAATAGATTCCTATTCGTATTTTTGTTTGTTCAATTAAGATATAATTAACACATAACTTTATATTAGTTTCAGGTTATGTGCATTAATGTGATTAGATATATGTAAGTATCGTGAAGTATTGACCACAGTAAGTCTGGTTAACTTCCATCATCATACATAAATTTTTTTTTCTTGTGATGAGAACTTTAAGATGTACTCTCTTTGCAACTTTCAAATATACAATATAGTATTAACTATAATCACCATGATGTACATTACATCCCCAGGACTTTATCTTATAACTGGAAGTTTATAAGATAAACCACTTTCACCTACTTTGCCCCCACCCCCCCCCCCACGTCTGGCAACCACCAATCTGTTCTCTGTATCTTTGAGTTCAGTTTTTCTGATTTGTTTTATGTGGTTTTATATTGTCTTTTTACCAAAAAAAAAAAACCTGTAAAAGCACAATATTTAAGTGTTGTTCAATTTGAAAATAATTTGCTGGGCTTCCCTGGTGGCTCGGTGATTAAGAATCCGCCTGCCAATGCAGGGGACATGGGTTCAAGCCCTGGTCCAGGAAGATCCCACATGCCGCGGAGCAACTAAGCCCGTGCGCCACAACTACTGAGCCTGCACTCTAGAGCCTGCGAGCCTAGAGCCCGTGCTCTGCAACAACAGAAGCCACCGCGATGAGAAGCCCGCGCACTGCAACAAAGAGTAGCCCCTGCAACTAGAGAAAGCCCGACACAGCAATGAAGACCCAACACAGTCAAAAGTAAAATAAATAAATTAATTTATTTAAAAAAAGAAAATAATTTGCTGAACGTGGGTTTTCCCCTAATAAATTCTCTCATATACGCCTCTGCCCTATATGCATATTTGAGGACTTCTAATTTTTACCCAAAAAAAGCTAAATTTTCCTTTCTGATTTAGGTTAGAAGAAGAAGAAAAGTTTTTAAATGCTGAAAGTTACTATAAGAAAGCTTTGGCTTTGGATGAAACTTTTAAAGATGCAGAGGATGCTTTGCAGAAGCTTCATAAATATATGCAGGTGATTCTTTATTTCCTCTTAGAAATATTAATGAGATTTGAAATTAATGCCAAAACTTAACTTTTTTCTAGGGAAAACTATTCTAGATCATTTAATTAAGGCATTATGAAAAGTTTTTTAGATAATAGCTTTTCTTAATTGGGTTTGACATTGCTTCATAGTTTTGTTAATACTCAAAAGTAAAAATAGCCCTGTGAGAAGATTCCCATTGCCTAAATTTGGTATGTGGATTTGAGAACTGTCCTTGTAGTGAGCTTTCCTGGTGGTTACAGAATTCAGTATTGTTACTGTAATTGAGCCAATTTTAAAAAACCTTTTTGAGAAATATTTTAAACTGTCTTTTCCTGTAATACTGATGATGATGTTTTCTCATGCATTTTCTTCTGAATTGGACCATTGCTGCTGTGTCTGTGACATCTGGTGCTGCTCATCCCCATCCTCAAACTGGAAAATGATTTCTTATATAATCATGCATCCAACTGGGCTGTGCTATTTTTTAAATGGTTTGTATTTGAACATGGTGATTTCCCCCTCAATTCATCTTAATGGAATTTCTTTATTTGAATTTTATTTATAAAATTTGTGTCCTGTTTAAATTTTTAATGTTTTTTAATAATTTTTCATGTATTTTATTTTTTCCCTTTCTTGCACTCTGGGTCATGGGTTTCGATGCAATGGCTTCCCCTTTTTTCATGGAATACCAACTGCAATTGGTCCTCAATACTGTTCTGGCTGTTCCAATGATTAATGCCAAACACCTGTGTGATTAATTTTTATATGTTAAAAATATTTGTTTAATGCTGGATATATGGTGATTTGGGTATACCACATTTGGTTTCTGGTTGGGGGGTTGGTCTTTTGAAAACTGGGTTTTATATGTTCTGCTATTTTTAACGTGTGGTTTTTTCCGATATCTGGGTTGTAAAAGAAATCTTTGGAATTAAGAGAAAAACAAGCTGAAAAGGAAGAAAAGCAGAAAACAAGGAAAATAGAAACAAGTGCAGAAAAGTTACGTAAGCTTTTAAAAGAGGAGAAAAGGTAAACTATGATATTCAGTATTCTTAAACTTAAAGCAAGTACTGAGTTGAACCAAAGTGCCATATGGGAGGTAAAGTAAGTAAAACATAAAAGTGTTTCAAGTTGTAATCAATGATTCTTAACAAGTATGTATACCATAAATTTTTCTATAAAAGAGATAAAGCAAAGTGGAATGGAAGGCTAGAATTCTGCAAAAAAAAAAGAAAAATTTAATCTTAGAATTAAAATATGTAAGTCATTTTAATTATCTGTATTTTAGGGAGAAATTTTTTAGAACCAGAGCAGTAATTTTCAACTGGGAGCGGTTTTGTCCCCCAGAGGACATTTTTGGTTGTCATAACTGGTAGAGTGCTGTTGGCATCTAGAGGGTAGAGGTCAGGGATGCTGCTAAACTTTCTACAATGATGTAGGATTCCCCCACCACCACCCTACCCTCCCAGCAAAGAATTATTTGGCCAAAAATGTTAATAGTACTGAGGTGGAAAAACTATTAACTAGAGGTAGCCAAATATAAAACCTCAATTCTCTCCTTTATGTATTCATATGGTCTTAAATTTTTAAGGTAATATGGGAAATGTCACTGTGTCTTTCAGAAATGATGGATTTGCTTACAGTGACAACTGTCTACACAAGTATTTTTTTCCAAAAGTCATGACATGGTAAAATTGGATCTTGTGGTAGCTAGGATTATTATTATAATTCCTTATCTAAGCCACAACTTTTATGAAAATCTTTAGAATAAAATAGAACTAAAATCTTTATGGATAATTAAACACTTTTATACTCAACATATCTGATGAGTTAACTACATTTTTTTAGGCTAAAGAAAAAAAGAAGAAAATCAACTTCTTCCTCTTCAAGTGTTTCTTCTGCTGATGAATCAGTTTCTTCTTCTTCATCCTCTTCCTCTTCTGGTCACAAAAGGCATAAGAAACATAAGAGGAATCGCTCAGAGTCTTCTCGAAGTTCCAAAAGGCATTCAGCTAAGGCATCCTCAAATCAGGTAGATCAGAATAAGAAAGATGAGTGCTTCCCAGTTCCAGCCAATACTTCAGCATCTTTTCTTAACCAAAAACAAGAAGTGGAAAAACTACTGGAAAAGCAGGATAGGTTACCATATCAAAAGAAACAGGTAAAAGAAAAAGATAGATGCCCTCTTTCTTCATCTTCAGTTGAAATTCCGGATGATTTTGGAGGTAGGTCTGAAGATCCAAGAGATTTTTATAATAGCTATAAAACTCAGACAGGTAGTAGCAAAACAGAAAAGCCACATAAATCAGAAAGACATTTTTCCAGTAGAAGAGATTCCTCAGATTCCTTCTATAGGAATTCAGAGGACAAGATAAAAATTTATGGTTATAGAAGATTTGAGAAAGATACAGAAGGAAGAAAAGAACATTATAGAAGGTGGGAGCCAGGTTCCATGAGATATTCCACTTCACCAGCAAGCTCAGACTACTCTTGGAAGTCAGTTGAAAAATATAAAAAATACACTTATTCTGGATCACGTGATTTCAGTAGACATGAGCAAAGATATCAATTAAATAAAAATCAAGGAGAATATGAAAGAGAGGGTAATTATGAGGAGGATATTAAAACAGAGGTTCCAGAAGAGGGACTGAGTAGCAAAGAGCATTCAGAAAGTGGAGTTAAAAAAAATTTACCTCAAAATTTACTCAATATATTTAATCAGATAGCTGCATTTGAGAAAGAAAAAGGAAATAAGCCAAAAAATTAATATGCCAAGGGGATCAGCACCATTAACACTAAAGGCTTTTAATAAAAGGTTTTGGTCTTTTAGTAATAACAGTCCAGTGCAGAAATATCTGCTCCTGCAGTTATTTTATTTGTAGAGACTACAGAAATCAAGTGCTTTTTATAGCGATCCTCAAAGTATTTGTTTCAGTTGTAGGTCCCCTTTTCATAGCTTGATTTTTTTCAGGCTTTTCTTGTGTATGTTTATGTACAGTTATTTCTTACTCTGATGATTTAAACTTCTTCACCTGAAGATAACACTCTCAAAGTATTGTTTCTTCATTGTATTATGGTGTGTGAGAATTTCTTGGGTCCACCTTATCCTGCTGTTTGAGAGAATATTAAATTTGTGCAGTGAACACTTGGATCGTTTTTATGAAAACTTATTTCATTCTCTCCTCTGTTAAATTAAAAGCTCTTGACTTTTGAAACAAATATATTTGAATGTTTCATAAGTACCATTTTATATTCATTTTTAAATATTAAGTTTTTTGCATAACTTTTATCTTAAAATGGTAGATTATCTGTCTTGTCTAATTGACCTCTAAACCCTGATTTAATTAAAATGGTTTATGTATCAGCTGTTTAACAGGTACCTTAGGAATAAAGCCATGAAAGTTGACTAGGGGCCCATTTTACTTACTTCTCGTTTTCTCCCCCCTTCTTGCTAGCAATATAGCACTAAGAAATTTCTTTAAATATTGGCAAGACCTTAAGAGACTACATTCCAGGCAAAAATAGATCAGAGTAGGAAAGAGTTCTTTTAGCAAAAACAGCAGTGGCAAGTGAAACACACTATAAATCTGGTCTTCCACTACGGGAAAGGAAGTTAGGGAACTGTCCTAGTATTGCAAATGTCCAGTTGGGAAGGCACTGGGCCTGTTTCTGAATAGCCTAGAGCTGGCCTGCATTTCTGCTTTTCTTCCTTAACACCTCTCCTCTGATACCTCCTTTCTTAGAGTCTGAATAAATGACTAGGCTGACAGAGCCTGGGCTTAGAATAAATTTCAGCAACTAGAGCTGAAGAAGGAATGGACTTGGATCGTAAGGATCCTCCTCGAATTATTGAAAACAGTATAAATAGGGATAGAGATAGATATAAATAGAAGTCATAGGTGTTTATAATGGGCTTTAGAATCTTTCCAACTCATGATGACACTGGATGGGTGGGTTGGAGGGTAGTGAGTATCCATCTACAAAGGTCTAAGTGACAGAGAATGATAGAGGAAGAAGACAGTCCTTGTTCTGTCTTGGAGTTTCTGCCAACAGTAAAATACCAAAAGTTAGTATAACTGGATGTGTACTATTTGTGACCTTCAGACTTCAGTGATGGGAGCCTAATGAAAAAGCTAAAATTTGTTTTGCAATGGAACAGAAAAAGAAACTCTGGTCAAAAACAATAGGTAATGGCAGTAGAAATCAGTCAGTCACTTGGGCATTAGTCTTTGCACCAAGAAATTTATCTGAAAAGAGTCCCTAGTTCTTTCCGTGTATTAATAGTTCTGGTATCATCCCTATGTAATCCTACATAGTGGTGTTTTTAGAGTGGAAACTCTTGACATACTACGCCTTGACCTTTAGGAATTGCTAGCACAGCTTCAGGATTTTACACACACTTTATTTAATAAAATCTCTTTGAGCATCACTATCAACCAGCATTGTCATTTTCCAAAGCGTTTTTATGGCTTAATGTTACATTCAGTTACAAAAAATTAGGTTAGTATCTTATACAACAGCCTGCCTGAATTTAGAAATTCCATCTTCCCCAAAGCTTCTTTCCTGGGATATATTAAGCAGATTATATAAGACAATTTATAAGGATATATTCAGGAAACCCATCACAGAAAAAAAATATATTATTGGAGATTTACTTGTGAAGAATCCCTAGTGGTATCTTCAGCACTTTTTTTCCCTGAACATTATATGTCTTTAGTTTGTACGTACCCAGGCAGTATCTTGGTTTGCATAAGTAGATGACTTTCTAACACAGCAGGTGAATGTTAGGATAACTCTAGATTTGGAGATAATAGGGTTGATCCCTTGTTTCACCATTTAACATTATTACACTGAACTTGGAACTATTACTTTATTTAAGAGTTAAATGTAGACTTGCATGCTGGCTTGAGAACCTAACCATTCCACAAATACTGTGCTAGGCTTTGGTTGGTGACTCAATAATAGGTAGAAGTTACTGTGCAATTCCGATGTATCAGGCCCTGTGCACTTTGTATATATTATCTGATTATTTCAATAAACTTTTGATATAGATAACTCTTACTGTCTTTATATTACAAATGAGGAAAAAAGCATAAAGTAACTTTCCCAAGGTCAGAGAACTAGTAAGATACAATTCCTGCCTTCATAGAATACAGTGTTTAATATTTCAACTTCCAAGTAATTTACAAAGTAAAAAAGGGCAGAGAATGAGAACTCTGAACATTTGAAGTGACCATAAGATCAATCAGTTTTTAGATCTTATAAATCTCACTTAGCAGAACAGTGTTTTATGAAACAATATTCAGCTTTTTACCCATCTTATTCATTGGACTTGGCTATGCCTTTTGCTGGCTATTACTAAAAATGATAATAAAATATTCTAGTGATCAGGAGAAACCACTACTGCCTTTCAGAAGGAATTGCAAGTGACAGTTCTAAACAATGACAATTGTCTGTATAACAAATATTTTTTTCCAAGGTTTGAAGGAGACAATACTCATTTAGGTTCATAGATCCTGATAAATTTATTTGAAAACCAGTTTTATAACATCATAGTCATACTTCAGGAGTTCAAACTGTTGGGCACATGTTATGATAAAGTATTGACTGAAATAACATTCTTAATCTGGTAGTCTACCTTCACTGCAAATTTATGGAATTCCTATTGCAAATCTAATTACGCTTAGCTTTCTTTAAATTGTTTATTAAATCAAGGAAATCTTGAAAACACATTCTTGGTTGTATCTTGAGAGCAAAATCTTTAATGTGTTTGACTTCTTTCAAGATTAGAATGGACTACTTCCTAGAAATTTAAGCTGCACTTTTATTGATACAGTGGTTCTCTTTCCTATCAGTTGTTTTCTTGGTGGGGGGAGGGGAGAGGTAATGCCATTTTTTGACTAAAAATTTTTTAATTATACTAAAGGAAGAAGCTAACAGTTTTCTTCCCCCAAAGTCTGGGAAGTATGTTTCTTTTAATAAAACCTAAATTCAGGATCTTCCAGGGTAAAAGAGATATAACAAACAAAATAACAGTGGAAAATATCATAACCCTATGCTTGTATAACACATATCCTTGTTAAGAATCTGTTCTTACTGCTTTCCTTCTATGTGAAAAAAAATAGTAGGCAAAAAGCTAAGAAAATTAAACATTTCTTTGGCTTATTTGGACCCAAATAGCTTGACTTTTTTTTTAACAGTTTTTATATTTTCCACTGGATAAAACTTTTGTCTGGTCATATTGTATTTCTAACACTATTTCAGCAGGCCTGTATATCAGTATAAGGCACCCAAAAGCATAGAGTGGGATATACTATTTTTAAATTATGAGATTTTTGGTTTTGTGTTTACAATTTGTTCAAAAGAGAGATTAAAATGTTTATTTGCTGCTCTTTTTGCTTTTACCATTACTGGAGCCACTGCTAGCACTAGGTGGTCTAGAAGTGCTGCCAGTTAGTGAAGAGGCTGGGAAGTTCAGCTCTAATACTTTAATTGAAGTCTGAGAAGCAGAAGTACTTGTACTCTTAGATGACCTAGAATAAAACCAGAATTACTGTAACTTAATTCAAAATTTTTATTTTAGTAGAGACCCCCTCATTAATGGCAAAAGATGCCATAATCCCACAAGTAATTAAAGAGATCAAAAAAGATATACTATTAATAGTGCTAATAATTTTAAAAGCATCACCATTAGTAATATCAAGAAATTAGTTTAGAAAGGAAAAGCTGATAAAGTTTCAAACCAGTAGAAAAATAGTTCAACAAATATATTTCTATTGATACATGAAAAATGTTTTCAACTATAACCAATTTAGAGATAAAATCATTAGGTATTAAAAGTTTGCAAAAATTATTAAACAAAAGGTAACAAAAACAGGCATGGGAAGTTGGGTGCTGGCAAGAGTAATTAATATGATAGGTTATATAATTTAAACCAAAAAGAAAGTGAAGGGCCTATTGACAGGATAAAGTGGTGGTAACTATCCATACAACTGTAAATACTAAGATTTTTAAATATATATTTTTATGAAAGTACTGGGATGTTCAAGTGGCTGCTCACCGTGTTTACATAGAAAGTGTTTTTGTTTTGTTTTACTTAAGCACTGTCTTAGGAAATCCTTTCATGACATCTCTTCGCAGAGTAATGAAAAGTAATATGGCTGCTGTGTTGACAAAATGTCTACTTGATGATAGAATTCTGTATAAAACTAAACTGCAGAAGTAAAGAATAATTTCCTTTTTAGCAAAATTAAGCAGCATAAATAAAATTCTGACTCCTGAAGATTTTACAATGGATTTTAATAATAAGTCTGTACAACCAAGTTGCCCTTTTATGGTTTAATAAATTCTCCCCATACTCAGGGATGACCATGCTAAATGTACCCTCCAAAATCTCACCCTGCTTTATCCTACTGAGATAGCTGCTAGTCACAAAGCACTTATGCCAAAATGAAAATAACACCAGAAGTCAGAAGGAAAGAGTCCTGCCCTGCTGGCTGTTTTCTGTATATGTGACACTGACACATGCCATAGCTGTAGCATGTGGAAGTAGCTGAGTTCACTTAGGATGGAAGCTGTGAGAGTTGTAGGTAAGTAAGTAAGGAGACGGTGTTTTCTCCTTCCACTTACCTTGCTGATACCAGTGAAGTCTGGGAAGGAGATCTAGAACTGTGACGACTCCCTTTAGTACTAGCCGTAGGTAGTGCTAAACCACTCTGGAAGGATAGTGAATAGCAGTCAGTACCACTGCATTTTAGAATATTTTTCATTAGACTTCACTTTATGATGAATACCATAAATTTTTTTGTGAAATGTTTAAGAAATATATTTAACTAGAAGATACTCTTATTACCTGTTGAAAGTATGTTTGAAGGATAATACCAATCTCAGCATTTTCTTCTGTGATATCAACTAACATTTCATCAATGATCTTGTGAAGCTGTTTCACTTCACGAAGTTTGATGTCTTGTTCTTCTAGTGTTTCATCTTTCGTGTCTTTCAAAAGACGGATTTCCTTGATGAGTTTTGCACACTGTTGGTCAACAGTAGTCAGTTATTATTTAAACCTGTTTTCTAGAACTTAATATTTTTTAATGGGTGAAGGAGGATTTGGGGTTACCATTTGGAACTCCAGAAAAATATAAATATGACAGGTCAGTTTTTAAAAGTTATCAATACCTGTTTAGTTACTCTCTCTAATTTTGGCTTCTGCTCCTCAGTTTCTTTCCTTAGTTGAAGTGTGTAAGCTTGCTTCTCTGATATTTTTTCTTTGACATTATTTGTTAAATGTTCTATAACTGCTAAAGTATTTTCCATGCTCTGCAGAAAATAAAGGTATTAACATACTTACTGGTTAGGATCAGAAATAACTTTTATAACTTGCCAAGTATTCATTTAATTTCGATTCATTTATTTTTGTGTACAATGTACATTCTGTTGGTAGATAATAAGTATAATGGCTTTATGGATTAAGTTTTATATATAATTACACTGGAAAGTATTTTTATGGTATTTGGGAGAAAAATAAACAATTCAAACAATGACTGTTGAAAGCATACAATTTTCAAAGATTCCTAATTATCATATCACCTGTTCCTTCAACTTTATTAGTCAAAAAAAAATCTAAATGTTTATAGAGCCTGCTTATTACCAAGCATGTTGTTTTCTTATCTTTCAGACTTTTAAGGAACAATCTTTAAGGTGATATTAAAGGATTTAAGTGAAATAAAGTTCATTAAATAAAAGGTTAGTGGATAGATCATAATTAGCTCTGATTCATCAGCTAATCAACAAGTAATTGTCAGGAGTCTAACCTACACTTTAGCACTGGGATTTTAACTAATTTAGTTAATACTTTGATCACTTATTTTTTTTCTCATTTAAATGAGACATCTCTCACTATCTAATTCTCTAAAAAATTGTCTTTGTACAAGATAACAAGAAAGAATAATGATAGTTAACTTTTACTAAGGTCTTATTACTAAAGCCTGTAGAATTTACCTGGATATCTTCCTGTAGTTCTCTGATTTGTCTTTGTTTGTATCTGTGTTTTTCATCAACAGCTCTCTTTTGTTCTTCTAGTTGAATTTTTACCTCATACTCAGCACCTAGAATTTAAAGAATTTTTGCTCTAAATTTTTAACATGCTGTGTAGAAAGCAAGCTTAAAGTCTTACATAAGTTAAACTTTTAACTTTTTTTTATGAAAGGTTAAATTCCTTATGTCTAGTTGTTGAAAAACAGGACATGAAATAACTATTTTTATTTTGTCAGCATAGAGCAGCCAATATGCTGTTCTCTTCAGATTTGAAATTAATTCCCTAGAGAAGTGATATGCCATATCACTAGAAGTAATAATGGAAATAACACCTTAGCACTTATTTTAAAGGAGGGGGATTAGTTTTTCCAGCTGAATCAAACATGATACACTTTTGTTTTCCTTGTCTCATAGTGTTCCTCTTTTTAAGGTAAATAATTCTACAGCTTTCATTGCATGTATATTTTTAAAGTTTTAATAATTCCCACATACTAGATGGAGTCACTTTCTTAAAAGATTGTTTGTACTTGTTGTTGCAGCTGTTCAGCACTTGCAAGGTGTTTCCTAGAGCATAGATTTCTTTTTCAGCTTTGTTGATCTTAGCATCCAAACTGTCACCTTCCCTTTGAAGTTCTTCTTTTTCTTGAGCAGCCTATGAAAAATGGAATAGATTGGTTAAAAGTATCATGGGGGAGAATGTCTGTTTTCAGGGCAGGAAATAGTTAACTCACAACAATACCAATTTGCCGTGGGGCCTACATGCAGCACCAAGCATTTATTTCTTGCACCTGATTTAAAGTAAAAGACCAAATCCTCAAGGCCTTCCAAATATAGCACATAGGCTACAAAAGCATGATGGCAGTGTAGTAACCAACCAAAGCTTAGATGAAAACTCTCCAACAAAAATGAACGAAAAGTTAAGCAGGTATAAACTTTACTGAGAAGAGAAATAAGGTTAGCTAGAAGCGGTTTCAAACTAGATATTAAATAAAAAGAATGTATGTTTCTCACCTGAAAGCGGCTTGGCACACTTTCTCATTTTAAGTCTTAGTGGTAAAAGAGGTGAACAAAGTATACCCATAAAGTGTCACATTTTTTTAAAGGAAAAATACTGCATGATCCTACTTATATGAGGTACCTAGAGTAGTCAGATTCACAAAAACAAAGTAGGTTGGTGGTTGCCAGGAGTTTTGGAGAGGGAGAAATGGGGAGTTATTGTTTAATGGGTACAGTTTCAGTTTTGAAAGATAAAAAAAGTTCTGGGGATGGCTCTTGTGTTGACTGCACAACAATATGAATATACTTAGTACCACTGAACTGTACACTTAAAAATTATTAAAACAGCAAATTTTATGTATAATCACATTTTTAAAAGTTTTAATTAGATAACTGTGATAAATATGGCTAGAAAAAATGAAGTCTGTAAATTGCTGAAAACCAAAAATTCCTCAGTGAGTGAACATACTCAGTGACTTTTTCCAGCTTAACTGTCACTGGGCTAAGCCTTCTAGAGTTGTACCCAAACAGTTCCAAAGAACTGCAATTAAGGGTTGAGAGGGATAGCATGCATATATATTTAAAAGTGCCCCCATGAAAAGATGCTCAGCATCGCTAATCATTAGAGAAATGCAAATCAGAACTACAGTGAGGTACCACCTCACACCAGTCAGAATGGCCATCATCAAAAAGTCTAAAAATAACAAATGCTAGAGGGGGTTTGAAGAAAAGGGAACTCTCCTACACTGTTGCTGGTAATGTAAATTGGTACAGCCACTATGGAGACCAGTATGGAGGTTCCTTAAAAAACTAAAAATAGAGCTACCATATGATCCAGCAATCCCACTCCTGGGCATATACCCAGACAAAACTATAATTCAAAAAGATACATGCACCCCTATGTTCATAGCAGCAGTATTCACAATAGCCAAGACATGGAAACAACCTAAGTGTCCATCAACAGATGAAAGGATAAAGAAGATGTGGTACATGTATACAATGGAATATTACTCAGCCATAAAAGAGAATAAAGCAATTTGCAACAACGTGGATGGACCTAGAGATTATCATACTAAGTGAAGTAAGTCAGAAAGAGAAAGCTAAATATCATATCACATATATGTGGAATCTAAAATATGACACAGATGAGCATATCTATGAAACAGAAACAGACCCACAGATACAGAGAACAGACTTGTGGTTGCCAAGGGGGAGGGGAGTGGGGGACGGAAGGAGTGGGAGTTTGGGATTAGCAGATGCAAACTATTACATATAGGATGGATAAACAAAGTCCTACTGTATAACACAGGGAACTATATTCAATATCCTGTGATAAACCATAATGGGAAAGAATATTTGAAAAAAAAAAAATATATATATATATAGCTGAATCACTTTGCTATACAGAAGAAATTAACACAACATTGTAAATCAACTATACTTCAATAAAATTTTAAAAAATAAAGTGCCAAAACCCATTTTTAGTCAAAATCAACTAATAATTTCATTGGTAAATTTATTCAATCCCAAGTATCTATATTTAAACCAGAATGTGGTCACTGGAATTTTTTTTGGTAATGTTTTAATTCTTAACATTTTCAGTTATTTTTTTTATTATGCTTCAAGATATGTTACACATTTTTATAGCAAATAGTACATAATAAAAAATTAAGCTTAGCAAAGAAAATAACGTTCTTAGGTAAATTACATCTAATTCTTTCAGGTTGAGTCTAGAATTAGCAAACATTTCATTCAAAATATAGTGTAGGGAGAAAGAGCTAGAATGAATCAAAACAGCTAGATTTTAGTTGTGGATTTCCTACTAGTAAGCTGAGTAACATTAAGTCATTTACTTCCCTACTCCAAGGTCAGTTTGTTTGTCAAATAAATGAGTTGAATTTGTTCATTTATACAAAATCCTGATCTAATTCCATAAATACCTTAGACTTCTAAACAGTGGTAAATAGAAAATCAGTCAGAGGTGTGCACTCCTGTAGAATCAGATAATCCCTGGAGGGCACACTAGAAAATGCCAGGTCTTTGGTATCACCATGCAGTGGCATCATTGTACACCCACTGATTGCTTTTGCCCATTTTCAGACCATGGATAATTTTTCTCAACATAAGCCAGATTGACTTTAGTTATAAAGAAAAGTTTCCATTTTACACATCTGGCACATGTGAAGTGTTATGAGTAAAACATTTAAATATGCTGACAACAAAAAGTGTGAATAACTGTGTGGCAAGCTATGGACCCTGGAGGAAAGTGAAGTATGACATCAGGAAATTAAGAAGGGCAACTGATAGCCTTGATTAATTTCACATATTCACTATAGTGGCACAGAAGGAATACTCTTCCTCATAAAATTTGCCTGTTTTCCTGAGAAGTGTATACTTCATCATCATCATGATAACAGCAATAACAGTAATGATAGCTAATATTCACTGAGAGCTCATTTTGTTCCAGACACTGTTTAAGGGCTTTACATATATTTACTTCTTAAAACAAAAGTAACAATATTACCCTAATTTTTTAAGTGAGTAAACTAAGACCTCAAATGGTTAAATAACTTATACAAGGTCACCTACCTAATCAGTGATAGAACCAAGGCATGGACAAAAGCACTCTAACACCAGTGCTTTTATGTAACTCATCAAAGCCCTTGTTGGTAGAGAAACTTAGCTGGAATTGCAACATCTATCTACTTCCCATCATTTAACAGACTAGAGCCTACAATTCACCCCTTGGGAACCTTCAAAACCTGAGAGGAGGAAAGTCCTGTTAATAGTGGGCAGAAGCCTCACGTACTAAAGACTGATGAGTTATAAGAAGGGTTTGAGAGCTGGGACTCATTTCTCATATAGGTTGGGTGGAATTTTCTGAGGCAAAGTGGCAGACATATCACACAGTGTAGTAGGTTAGGGGCAGCCTTAAAGAAGGGCTACAGAAGGAAACTTAGAAGATTAAGTAGAAGTCCAAATGGAGGGTGCATCCACAAGGGCCATCCTCTAAAGATGTGAATTGGAGATCTCTTTCCCACTCCTATCCATGTATGATACAGGAAAAATGACCTAAAGTTACAATCTCCATTCCTTCTTTGAACTGTTTAGAGTAACTTCCCAGACCTCTCTGCAAAGGAAATCACACCTGTTCAGGGTATTTTCTACAAGGGAAAGATGAATATAGCAGTAGTCAGGAAGGAAACTGCATCCAACTCCTGATCACTTCTAAATTTCCCTTTAGGGTTACAAGGTACAGATAATCACGAGATGGCAGACAACTCTCAAAACATCAGAAAAAAACAGTAGATTCACCTGATCTGTCTCCCACCTAAAACGAAAGCAAAGGAACAGCCCTCTTCCTCTGTAGCTATCTGCCATACCAGGACAGCAATGATAAACTGGAGTGTAAGATTCAGAGGTGGTGTAGCTCTAGGTGACAATAAAGTCTAGGCTGTGGTCACATGAGTGCATGACTACAGTGAAGTAAAGCTTTGAGCCTGAGGTTTTGAACAGGTTGTCACAACATGTTAAGGACACCCAGAGTGACAGTGGGTCTTAGAGTAAAAGAGATTATGAACCTTGAATAAATGAGGGAAAAAGACATGACACAAATGATAGCAAAAAAACAGTGTCAGAGTGGTCCAGACCTCTCTTTGACCTCGTGTATAAAACTAATAATGCTTCAGTACCTCCATCTAGCAACTCATGTTTTATGACCTAATTAAGTGTAATAGCTACTGGAGTGCTATGAAATTTGAAATTTCATGGCAAAAATAAATTTGCCATTTTGGTTTTTAACAAAGAGCTAAGAAAGAATGAATACTTCATTCTATCACAACTGTAAATCCATTCAGATTACCTTTATTACGTAATAGGCCTGCGTTTTCTCCTCTTCTCCCTCAGGAGGCAGCATAACAACAGTAAGAATTTCATATCTATTCTTCAGCTTATCAATTTTACTTAGCCGCTCATGAAACTCAGCACTAGTATGAAAAAGAAAAGAAAAATTAAACACTGAAAAACAATATACTTTTAAAGGACTACTGTTCTTACAGAAGACAGTTTTCTGTTACTACTGAACTCAAACAGTTTAAATATATTCTCACATTGCAATTTTATAATTCAGTGTGAAGGGTCTCAGATTTCACCCAATTTGAAAGCTAACAAGTTAGCCTGCCACAGTTTCATGGATGCTGGCAAAAAAACACAAGATTTCTGGGTCAGAGGAAAAGGCCTTTATCACTCATGGCACACCAAGTAGCATGAGCTTCCTATTTGCATTAGTTCCCCTCACTCCCAAAGTGCCATGCAGGTGAGGAGGAGCTCAAATGGATGCTGCACATACAGCAGGTTTATGTCACAACTGAAGAACCTCAAGCTTAGTTAATCCAAATATTTTATAATGGAAAGTAAGCAAACATACCTAACCTTTGCTGCAGAGGGAGATACTATCTCTAGCTCCCAAGGCTGCTCACTATCCAAACATCTTTTAAAAGATGGTCCAGTGCAAATCAAAACCACAATGAGATGTCACCTCACACCCATAAGAATGGCTACTATCAAAAAAAAAAAAAAAAAAAAAAAACCCCAACATAGTATTAGTGAGGAAGTGGAGAAACAGAACCTTTAAGCACTATTAGTGCGACAGTAAAATGGTGCAAATGCTATGGAAAGCATGGCAGTTCCTCAAAAACTTAGAAGAGCCATATGATCCAGCAATCCCACTTCTGGGTATATATCCTAAAGAATTTAAAGCAGGTTCTCAAAGAGATATCTGCACACCAATGTTCATATATTATTCACAAAAGCCAAGATGCGGAAGCAAGCCAAATGCCCATGGACAGACAAATGAATAAGATACATAAAATGGAATATTATTCAGCCTTAAAGAGGAAATTCTGTCACATGCTACATGGTGAACCTTGAGGACATTATGCTAAATGAAATAAACCAGTCACAAAAAGAAATACTACATGATTCCACTTATGTGAGGTATCTAAAGTAGTCAAATTCATACAGAAAGAATAGTGGCTACTAAGGGCTGGGGGAAGGGGGAAATGGGAAGGTAATATTTAATGGGTATAGAGTTTCAGTTTTACAAGATGAAAAAGTTCTGGAGATCTGTTGCTCAACAATGTGAAAATATATAACACTACTAACTGTACATTGTAAAATTGTTAAGATGGTAAATTTTATGTGTTTTTTACCAAAAAGTTTTAAAAGATAGTTTCAGTTTTATAAGATGAAAAAGTTCTGGAGATCTATTGCTCAAAAATGTGAAAATACTAACACTACTAACTGTACATTTTTAAATGGTTAAGATGATAAATTTTCTTTTTTACCAAAAAAAATTTTTTAACATCTTTATTGGAATATAATTGCTTTACAATGTTGTGTTAGTTTCTGCTGTATAACAAAGTGAATCATCTATATGCATACATATATCCCCATCTCCCCTCCCTCTTGCGTCTCCCTCTCATCCTCCTTATCCCACCCCTCTAGGTGGTCGCAAAGCACCGAGCTGATCTCCCTGTGCTATGCAGCTGCTTCCCACTAGCTCTCTATTTTACATTTGGTAGTGTATATATCTCAACGCTACTGTCTCACTTTATCCCAGCTTACCCTTCACCAGCCCCCGTGTCCTCAAGTCCATTCTCTATGTCTGTGTCTTTATTCCTTTCCTGCCCCTAGGTTCATCAGAACCATTTTTTTTTTAGATTCCATATATATGTGTTAGCACATGGTATTTGTTCTTCTCTTTCTGACTTACTTCACTGCATGACAGACTCTAGGTCCATCCACCTCACTAAAAATAACTCAATTTCATTGCTCTTTATGGCTGAGTAATATTCCATTGTATATATGTTCCACATCGTCTATATCCATTCACCTGTCGATGGACACTTAAGTTGCTTCCATGTCCTGGCTATTGTAAATAGTGCTGCAAAGAACATTGTGGTACCTGACTCTTTTTGAATTATTGTTTTCTCAGGGTATATGCCCAGTAGTGGGATTGCTAGGTCATATGGTAGTTCTGTTTTTAGTTTTTTAAGGAACCTCCATACTGTTCTCCATAGTGGCTGTACCAATTTACATTCCCACCAACAGTGCAAGAGGGTTCCCTTTTCTCCACACCCTCTTCAGCATTTATTGTTTGTAAATTTTTGATTATGGCCATTCTGACTGGTGTGAGGTGATACCTCATTGTAGTTTTGTTTGATTTGCTCAACATCACTAATCATTTCCCTAATGATTAGTGATGTTGAGCATCTTTTCCTGTGTTTGTTGGCAATCTGTATATCTTCTTTGGAGAAATGTCTATTTAGGTCTTCTGCCCATTTTTGGATTGGGTTGTTTGTTTTTTTGATATGGAGCTGCATGAGCTGCTTGTATATTTTGGAGATTAATCCTTTGTCAGTTGCTTCATTTGCAAATACTTTCTCCCATTCTGAGGGTTGTCTTTTCATCTTTTTTATGGTTTCCTTTGCTGTGCAAAAGATTTTAAGTTTCATTAGGTCCCATTTGTTTATTTTTGTTTTTATTTCCATTTCTCTAGGAGGTGGGTCACAAAGGATCTTGCTGTGATTTATTCATAGAGTGTTCAGCCTATGTTTTCCTCTCATAGTTTTATAGTATCTGGCTTCACATTTAGGACTTGAATCCATTTTGAGTTTATTTCTTTGTATGGTGTTAGGAAGTGTTCTAATTTCATTCTTTTACCTGTAGCTGTCCAGTTTTCCCAGGACCACTTATTGAAAAGGCTGTCTTTCTCCATTGTATACTCTTGCCTCTTTTATCAAAGAAAAGGTGACCATATGTGCCTGGTTTTATCTCTGGGCTTTCTATCCTGTTCCATTGATCTATATTTCTGTTTTTGTACCAGTACCATACTGTCTTGATTACTGTAGCTTTGTAGTATAGTCTGAAGTCAGGGAGCCTGATTCCTCCAGCTCCGTTTTTCTTTCTCAAGATTGCTTTGGCTATTCAGGATCTTTTCTGCAATTTTTTTGTTCTAGTTCTGTGAAAAATGCCATTGGTAGTTTGATAGGGACTGCACTGAATCTGTAGATTGCTTTGGGTAGTATAGTCATTTTCACAATGTTGATTCTTCCAATCCAAGAACATGGTACATCTGTCCATGTGTTTGATCATCTCTAATTTCTTTCATCATTGTCTTACAGTTTTCTGCATGCAGGTCTTTTGTCTCCTTAGGTAGCTTTATTCCTAGGTATTTTATTCTTATTGTTGCAGTGATAAATGGGAGTGTTTCCTTAATTTCTCTTTCAGATTTTTCATCATTAGTGTATAGGAATGCAAGAGATTTCTGTGTGTTAATTTTGTATCCTGGTACTCTACCAAATTCATTGATTAGCTCTAGTAGTTTTCTGGTAGCATCTTTAGGATTCTCTATGTATAGTATCATTTCATCTGCAAACAGTGACAGCTTTACTTGTTTTCTGATTTGGATTCCTTTTATTTCTTTTTCTTCTCTGATTGCTGTGGCTAAAACTTCCAAAACCATGTTGAATAATAGTGGTGAGAGTGGGCAACCTTGTCTTGTTCCTGATCTTAGACGAAATGGTTTCAGTTTTTCACCATTGAGAACAATGTTGGCTGTGGGTTTGTCATATATGGCCTTTATTATGTTGAGGTAGGTTCCCTCTATGCCTACTTTCTGGAGAATTTTTTATCATAAATGGGTGTTGAATTTTGTCGAAAGCTTTTTCTGCATCTATTGAGATTATCATAATGGTTTTTATCCTTCAGTTTGTTAATATGGTGTATCACATTAATTGATTTGCATATATTGAAGAATCCTTGCATTCCTGGGATAAACCCCACTTGATCATGGTGTATGATGCTTTTAGTGTGCTGTTGGATTCCGTTTGCTAGTATTTTGTTGAGGATTTTTGCATCTATGTTCATCAGAGACACTGGCCTGTAGTTTTTTTTTTTTTTTTTTTTTTGCAGTACGCGGGCCTCTCACTGCTGTGGCCCCTCCCGTTGCAGAGCACAGGCTCCTGACACGCAGGCTTAGCGGCCATGGCTCATGGGCCTAGCCACTCCGTGGCATATGGGATCCCCCCCGGACCAGGGCACGAACCCGTGACCCTGCATCGGCAGGCGGACTCTCAACCACTGCGCCACCAGGGAAGCCCTGTAGTTTTCTTTCTTTGTGACATCTTTGGTTTTGGTATCAGGGTGATGGTGGCCTTGTAGAATGAGTTTGGGAGAGTTCCTCCCTCTGCTATATTTTGGAAGAGTTTGAGAAGGATAGGTGTTAGCTCTTCTTTAAATGTTTGATAGAATTTGCCTGTGAAGCCATCTGGTCCTGGGCTTTTGTTTGTTGGAAGAGTTTTAATCACAGTTTCAATTTCAGTGCTTGTGATTGGTCTGTTTATATTTTCTATTTCTTCCTGGTTCAGTCTCAGAAGGTTGTGCTTTTCTAAGAATTTGTCCATTTCTTCCAGCTTGTCCATTTTATTGGCATATAGTTGCTTGTAGTAATCTCTCATGATCCCTTGTATTTCTGCAGTGTCAGTTGTTACTTCACCTTTTTCATATCTAATTCTATTGATTTCAGTCTTCTCCCTTTTTTGCTTGATGAGTCTGCCTAATGGTTTATCAATTTAATCTTCTCAAAGAACTAGCTTTTAGTTTTATTGATCTTTGCTATCGTTTTCTTTATTTCCTTTTCATTTACTTCTGATGTGATCTTTATGATTTCTTTCCTTCTGCTAACTTTGGGTTTTTTTGTTCTTCTTTCTCTAATTGCTTTAGATGTAAGGTTAGATTGTTTATTCAAGATGTTTCTTGTTTCTTGAGGTAGGATTGTGTTGCTATAAAGTTCCCTCTTAGAACTGCTTTTGCTGCATCCCATAGGTTTTGGGTCATTGTGTTTTCATTGTCATTTGTTTCTAGGTATTTTTTGATTTCTTGTTTGATTTCTTCAGTGATCTCTTGGTTATTTAGTAGTGTATTGTTTAGCCTCCATGTGTCTGTGTTTTTTACAGATTTTTTTCCTGTAATTGATATCTAGACTCATAGTGTTGTGGTCAGAAAAGATACTTGATTGAATTTCAATCTTCTTAAATTTACCAACGCTTGATTTTGTGACCCAAGATATGGTCTATCCTGGAGAATGTTCCATGAGCACTTGAGAAGAAAGTGTATTCTTTTGTTTTTGGATGGAATGTCCGATCAATACCAATTAAGTCCATCTTGTTTAATGTGTCATTTAAAGCTTGGGTTTCTTTCTTTATTTTCTTTTGGATGATCTGTCCATCGGTGAAAGTGAGGTGTTAAAGTCCCCTACTGTTTTTATGTTACTGTCGATTTCCCCTTTTATGGCTGTTAGCATTTGCCTTATGTATTGAGGTGCTCCTATGTTGGGTGCATAAATATTTACAATTGTTATATCTTCTTCTTGGATTGATCCCTTAATCATTATGTAGTGTCCTTCCTTGTCTCTTCTAGTAGTCTTTATTTTAAAGTCTATTTTGTCTGATATGAGAATTGCTACTCCAGCTTTCTTTTGATTTCCATTTGCATGGAATAACTTTTTCCATCCCCTTTCACTCTGTATGTGTCCCTAGGTCTGAAGTGGGTCTCTTGTAGACAGCATATGTATGAGTCTTGTTTCTGTATCCATTCAGTCATTCTGTGTCTTTTGGTTGGAGCATTTAATCCATTTACCTTTAAGGTAATTATTGATATGTATGTTCCTATTACCATTTTCTTAATTGTTTGGGATTTGTTTTTGTAGATCTTTTCCTTCTCTTGTGTTTCCTGCCTAGAGAAGTTCCTGTAACATTTGTTGTAAAGCTGGTTTGGTGCTGCTTAATTCTGTTAAACTTTGCTTATCTGTAAAGGTTTTAATTTCTCCTTCGAATCTGAATGAGATCCTTGCTGGGTAGAGTAATCTTGGTTGTAGGTTTTTCCCTTTCATCACTTTAAATATGTCCTCCCACTCCTTCTGGCTTGTGGAGCTTCTGCTGAAAGAACAGCTGTTAACCTTATGGGGACTCCCTTGTATGTTATTTGTTGCTTTTCCCTTGCTGCTTTTTTTTTTTTTTTTTTTTTTTTTTTTTTGGCGGTATGTGGGCCTCTCACTGTTGTGGCCTCTCCTGTTGCAGAGCACAGGCTCCAGACGTGCAGGCTCAACGGCCATGGCTCACGGTCCTCGTCACTCCGCGGCATGTGGGATCTCCCTGGACCGGGGCACGAACCCGTGTCCCCTGCATTGGCAGGCGGACTCTCAACCACTGCACCACCAGGGAAGCCCTCACTTGCTGCTTTTAATAGTTTGTACTTAATTTTTGATAGTTTGAGTAACATGTGTCTTGGTGTGTTTCTCTTTGGGTTTATCCTGTATGGTACTCTCTGTGCCTCCTGGACTTGATTGACTATTTTCTTTCCCATGTTAGGGAAGTTTTCAACTATAATCTCTTCAAATTTTTTCTCAGACCCTTTCTTTTCCTCTTCTTCTTGTGGGACCCCTATAATTCGAATGTTGGTGCATTTAATGATGTCCCAGAGGTCTCTGAGACTGTCCTCAATTCTTTTCATTCTTTTTTTTTTATTCTGCTCCCTGGCAATTATTTCCACCATTTTATCTTCCAGGTCACTTATTCATTCTTCTGCCTCAGTTATTCTGCTATTGTTTCCTTCTAGAGTATTTTTAATTTCAGTAATTGTGTTGTTTGCCACTGTTTGCTCTTTAGTTCTTCTAGATCCTTGTTAAATGCTTCTCGTATTTTCTCCATTCTGTTTCCGAGATTTTGGATAATCTTTACTATCATTACTCTGAATTCTTTTTCAGGTAGGTTGCCTATTTCATCTTCATTTATTTGGTCTTGTAGGTTTTTACCTTGCTCCTTTGTCTTTCCAGAACAGGAAAGCCAGTGCCTCTCCTTGCAAGGCATGCAGAAATATGAGAAACCTTTGGAGAATTGTCTCCTAAGATTTTGATTTTTAAATCTGCTTGTTACTTTTTTCCTTCTATTCCAGTAAATTTATATTTTTAAACTATTTTTTAACTTATATAATAATAATACTAAGAATGTTAATATATGCACAGCAACATGGACAGTGACTTGTTTGCCTGCTACAACTTCATGAAAATAAGCCTTCCAATCATGGTGAAAAGAAATCTTCAACATACCAGGTGCCTACTCCTAAAGAAAGTTTATGGTAAAATATATTAAGTATCAGAAGTTACAGCTTTGCTTATTTTTAAGTATTATTATTGTTTCATCAGAAAATATTTACTCGTCCTTTATGTGATTTTAAAAGACAAGTCTTGTTGGCCTTCTAGCTTAAGATGGTAGACTGAGCACAAGAATCTCTCTCCTCCTTCCTAAAATGGAAAAGATTAAAAGAAAAATAAACCAAAAAACCCACCACAGCTCTGGGAAAAGAAAGAAAATTTTTTCATGAATTCATGAAAAATGGAAAACAAATGGGATATGATTGACAGGATGAAACAAAATGGAGATTCAGAAGATTATATAGTAATAAGAGCCATTTTTCACCAAAGAAGTCTGGAGAAAATCCAAACTCAGTAATAAGAAATAAAAAGAGCAAGAGTGATCTCTGAGGCTACTGTCAAGGTAATTAATAAAAGGATTGCCTATAGAACATCTGGGCCACTCTCCTCAACCCCTCAAAGTACATAGAAATGTTGGCAGGAATTATTTATGCTCCAGTGATAACCCTCAAAATTACCAGAGTTCCTAACATTGTATGTTGAAGCTGGAGAGAAAAGCAAAAAAGAGCATGAAGTAATTCCAGGCTTCCACAACAATGGAGGTTAATAAAAGAGAAAGGCAGTGCCAGCCAGAAATGAAACCTTTCATTGCCCAAAATAAACCCCTTATGCTCCTTACAGGACAGACTAGCCCAGAGCTTACAGTCAGCCCTCCCAGTTAGGGGAGAGACCTGTTAGAAAAAGCAATCTACCTAATTGCAGAAGAAACCCATACCAGCCAGCTATACCAATCACCATGATTATTAATTAAGCATTTGTTAATAAATATAAGAGAGCCAAAGATTATCAGCATTTATGAAAAGCTAATGGTATGAATGAAAAGAACAAAATGAGCAAAGACAGAATAGACCCTAGGAGAAACAAAGATAATGTATGGGATAGAAAAAACCTTCAAAGTATTCTAATTAGTATCTTCTAAAACATGAAAGGATATTACATCCAAAAATGCCCGTAAAACAAGAATGGGCTGCTATGAAAAGAAAGAACCAATGAAAGAATAAGAGTTCTCTCAAATAATCTCCACTTTTTAATTTAAAAGTAGTAAATAATACTGGGCATGGTGGGCACACGCCTGTAGTGACAGCCACTCAGGAGGCTAAGGCAGGAGGATCTCTTGAGCCCACGAGCTCTGTACTGTAGTGTGCTATGCCAATTGGGTGTCCGCACTAAGTTGGGCCTCAACATGGTGACCTCCCGGGAGAGGGGGACCACCAGGTTGCCTAAGGAAGGGTGAACTGGCCCAGGTCGGAAACGAAGCAGGTCGAAAGACTGAATCAATGATATAGAGAGAGGAGAAAGACAGAGGGGCAGGGGATGGGGAGAAGACAGAAAGGATTGTAATGGGGCGAGAGGGAATATCTTAAAAAGTGGAATAAAAAGAATAAAAAATTAAAATGAGAGAAAAGTTAAGAAATCTGGAAGACTAAGCATCCACTAAAAATAAGCAACAGATGTAGAGAGTGTTGTGAGAAAAAAAATTGAAAAACTAACAGAAAAATATTTTCCTGATATGAAGAAAGACTTGAATGAAATAATTGAAGGAGCTCACTAAGGGTCAAACAAGAAAAATGAAAAAGGATAAAACACCCAGACGCACCCATGAAAGTTCTGAAATCCCCCAAATAAAAACATTGTCCCAAAGCTTCCAGAAAGAACACAAAAACCAGGTTCCCTATCTGGAACCAGACCTCCCATAAACAACACTTTAATCTGGAAGAATATGAAACACTTTCAAACTTCGACTGTAATTCAAACATGGGGAAGAATAAATATGTTTTAAGCATACAAGGACTCGAAAATTTCAGAAAACATCAGTTCTTGAGAAAAAGTTTCAAAACATATTCCAGAGAAATGAAATAAGAATCCAAGGAAATAGAATAACAAAAGATACATGAAAGAATATTAAACCAAGAAACAAGTAAAACATGAAGCTAGGTTGAAATTATTGCTGGCAATTGGCTATACAGTTTAATGCAAGTTATAAGAAAGAGTTCTTTTCAAACTAGAGACATAATATTAAAAACAAATAACAACCCGAAACTATAATCTGTGATTTCAATAATAAATGAAAGATGGAGAAAGGAAATACAGCAGTAAAACACACTAAAAGTTGTAACTATTTTAGGAAGGAAAAAATAATAGTAACTAATCTTCAGTATTCAGAGAGATAGGAAGATTAGAATTTCTTTTGAATTTAAAAATAAACAAAATAATTTAAATTAGAATATACATACTACAAACAAAGAGGAAAAAAGGGAAATTCAGTAAAACCAATGAAAGAACAGAAAGACAAAGAGAATACCTACCATATGATCCAGCTATTCCACTTCTAGGTATCTACTCAAGAGAAAAGAAAGCATATGTCCATACCAAGAACACATATGTTCATAGCAGCTTTATCTGTAATAGCCCCAAACTGGAAACAACTGAAATATTCATCAACAGGTAAATATATATATAAATTAGGGTAGACACATACAGTGGAATGGTACCACTTAGAGATAAAAAGCCAAGGTCAGCAAACCATCCTATACCTGCTACTTGTTTTTGTACAGCCCATGAGCAAAGAATGGCTTTTACATTTTTTAATGTACAATGGTTGAAAAATCAAGAGAAAGTTTCTATTTCATGAAATATGAAAATTCTATGAAATTCAAATTTCGGTGTCCATAAAGTGGAACACAGCCACACTCATTTATTTGCATATTGTCTAGGGCTGCTTACACTCCATAGTGGCAGAGTCAAGTTGTTGCAACAGAGACTGTATGGCCAGCAAAACCTATAATATTTACTATCTGGCCGTTACAGAGAATTGTGTGGGATACAGCTAGGTAATACTTCAGGGAATTGCTTTAGCCTTCAAAGTTGAAAACTAATTAGCTAAGCATCTTATCTCAAGAAGTTAGGAAAAGAACATAAAAATAAATCCACAAAAATAGAAGAAAGAAATAGTAAATGTGAGAGCAACAATTAATAAAATAGAAAATGAATTCACAATAGAAAAAAATCAGCAAGAGTTTATTCTTTTCAAAGAGTAATAAAATTCATTAACTACTGGCAGGACTTATCCCACCCAAAAAAGAGAAGTCACAATAACCAATATCAGGAATGAAAAGCTACAAGCACTGCAGCTATTAAACATATAATAAAATGATATTGTGAACAACTTTATGGTAATAACTTTGAAAATTTAGAAGAAATGGAAATTTTTTCCTAGGAAAAATATATAACTTACTAAAATAGATTCAAGAAAAAAATACAAGATCTTCATTGTCCTATAACCAATAAATTGATTAAACCAACAGTTGAAAATCCCCCTCAAAAAACTCCAGATGTCCAATGGCTTTACTGGTGAGGTATTTGAAAATTCAAGAAAGATATAATTCTGCTCTTTTACAAGCTTATGCAGAGTGTAGAAAAATAAGAAGCACAAAGATCATTTTATAAAAGTAGATGTAACCTTAATAACCTGATAATTTGACAAGGGCAGGAGAGAAAAAGAATTATAAGCATAGATGCAAAAATTGTATTAAAATATTAGCAAACCAAATCTAGATACATACAAAATGTAATATGTAACAAATAGCTGTATTTATTACAGGAATGTAAGTTTGTTTTAACTTTGAAAAAGCATCAATATATTCAATTATATTAACAGACTGAAGAAGCTACATCATATCAGTGAGTACAAAAAAAGCATATAATAGTCAACATTCATTCCTGATTAAACAAATTAAAACAACCTCTTAGCAAAGGATGAAAATAGATGGGAACTCACTTAATATTATAAAGAGAATCTCAAAAAAACACTATAGTAAACTTGATACTTAAAGATAAAACAGTTAAAACTTTCCCTTTAAGATCAACCACCTGCAAGACAAGGGTACCTGCAATCACCACTGCTATTCAGCATTGAACTGGAGGTTAGATAACAAGGACAATAAAGTAAGAACAAGAAAAGTTATAAAGATTGAAAAGGAAGACACAAAACTGTTATTTGCAAATGATGTCAGTGAAATACCTAGAAAGTAGAATCTACAGATCAATTGTTAGAATTAATAAAAATTTAAGCAAGGCTGCTGAATACTTAATATACAGAAATCAACTGCATTTCTATATACCAGCAACAAACCAAAAATGAAATGCTTTAAAAGGAGATAACACTGATAGTAACATTAAGAAAAAATAGCATGTATCCAGGAATAAATCTTATAAAAGAAATGCGAAATCTCTAGGGGAAAATTGCTTCAATAAATGCAGCTGTCGGGTATCCATAAGGGAAAGCATGTTATTGGACCCTTACCACAAACCATACACAAAAATCAGTTCCAAGGAGATTAATGATCTTAAGGTAAAAGGATAACTCTAAAGAATGAGGAGTTAGCCTAAGGAAAGAGAGGGAAAAGCATAGCTTTGTAGCTAAAATATGGCCTATGTATTATATTAAAAACTTTTTCAAACAAATAAGAAAAAGATGGACATCCAGGGTGGTGGAGGGAGCAGTCAGTTCTTCTGACATTACTCTTAACGTTTTCAAAATTCGTGAGCAGGATTTTAAAACTCTAATTGTTACCTTATATTTTGCCGTTCTTGATCAACACATCTTATTTGTGATGCAAGCATTTTTTTGTGAACCTTAATTTCTTCATTCCGTTCTTCCATAGCAGTGTGTAATTGCTGTTTTCTTTCTTCCAGAGAAAGAACTTCTTCTGCCTTACTGTGAAGCATATCTCGAATACGTTTAACCTCAAGTTTTAAAAGATTGTCTTCTATCATCAAATCCTATCAACATAACAAAATCGTCAAATATTGAAATAATAATTTGCATATCCAAACCAAAATATATTTCCTTTTTATTGCTACAAAAGTCAAACTTGAAAATATAACATTTTCTAATTTGACCATTGACCAAGATATTAATTAGGGTTAAATTTAGATTGCTCTGAGTCATGACTGATTTTCCTTTTATTTTTATTTTAAGGAAAGGGTTTATGGTTATTCCAAGTCTTTTATTATAATTCAATTTTAAATTCAAGTTTACTAAAATAACAAAAAGAAGAACTTATAAAATTGAAAGTTACAATGTCCAGCAAATATATGAAACCCAATGGATGAGCATTTTTATATTCTAAACTAAATCTTACAAAATAATGTGTAAATACCTTTTTATTTTAAAACAGTTCAGTCATGAGTAGAGTGCTGACACAAGATCACACTAATAGATCAATTTTCAGAATAGAAAGCCCAGAAAAAACACTCTAGAATATAATATTTTACAAATTCAAAACAAAGCTTGTTAGCTGGAGAAAAGATTAGATCCCCATCTCTCATACGTACCAAAAATAAATGCCAGATGAATGAAAGAACTTAATGTAAGAGATTAAACCAGTGCAGCCACTAGAAATGTAAATATCTGTTTGATTTTTAGTGTGATGAAAAAGTTTCTAAGCATAAAAATTATACAGGGAAAAACACTTAAACATATAATGTTAAAAAAAGTTTTTATGTCAAAAAAAACTGAATAGAAATTTAAAGACAATGGGACAAATATTTATGAGTTAATATTTATGAGTTAATATTTTAACATATGAAGATCTTTTGCCAAGCATTTAAAAAATATAAACCACCTGGGGACTTCCCTGGTGGCGCAGTGGATAAGACTCTGCACTCCCAATGCAGGGGGCCCGGGTTCAATCCCTTGTCAGGGAACTAGATCCCACACGTGTGCCACAACTAAGAGTTTGCATACCACAACTAAGGAGCCCACGAGCCACAACTAAGGAGCCCACCTGCCACCACTAAGACCCAGCACAACCAAATAAATAAACATATAAACCTCCTAATGGAAATATGGGCAAGAAAATGAACTAGAAATCCAAAAGAAAAATTATGGAATATAATATAATAGAAAAAAATGTTTATACATTTTAACTGAAACATAAGTATTTTAAATTTTATGTTTAAACATAAAATGTTTTAAAATGTCACCAATTTCTAAAGTGCAGACTAAAAACAATGAGATACCATGTTTGCCCATCAAATTAACAATAATTTTATAAATTATATTATCCAGCCCTGGTGGTGGTGAGTAAAATAGAATGCTTACACACTGCTGGTAGGAGTATTAACTGAACCCTCTAGAAGGCAATTTGGCTTGAAAATAGTTTCAAGACACCGAAAATATTCACTTTTTGAACCATAATTATACAACTAGAAATTTATCCTAAGGAGATACATGAACTGTACAACGAAATATGTGCACAGTACATGATAGCACCATTTAGAATAGCCAAACACTAGAAACACATATCCAAAAATAGGAGATGGTTAAATAAATTACGGTAACTTCATGCAATGGACTGTAGGAAGCCTTTAAAGATAATTAATGTTTAGAAGACATGTGCAATATACTTTTAAATTTTTGAATATAATATATAAAGCCAATTTTCTTTAAAAGACTGAAAGAAAATAATATACTATAACACTTTATCTTCTGTACAGTGATTATAGTGACTTATTTTCTTCTTTATAATTTGGTATTTTAAATTTTTCTACAATTAGCATGAAAATATGTGTTTTTTAATATTATATATACATATGATTTTATTGCACCTGTTTCAAAGCTTTGGCTTTATTAAGTTCTTTCTCTGATCTGTCATTGAAGAGGTTTAGTTCATTTATTTTGGTCATGAGGGACTGTTTTTCATCACGATTTTTACTATTTGACTTCTTGATAAAGTAAAGATCATTCTGTAAAGAGGAAAAAACGGTACATAAATACATATTTTAAATAACAATATTAAATACATACTACTAAACATGACTTACATTAAACTATATGCTCCATTAAATATTTATAATAATATAATATTATAAATCTCACCCTTCATGGTCTTATGTCTCTAATAGAATATACATGGATGTTCACATAGAAGCATTTTCATTTTTATTATCTATTGATGTTTGGGTTCAGTTTGAGTTCAATAATTCTAGGAAATATTATGTATGATTACAGTTCAAACTGAACTATTAAGTCGTTGCCATTTACAGGGAGAAATGGGAGGGTGGAGTTCAAGCTTTGGTTAAATACATGGTTCACCTTCTGGAGTTCATTATTTGATTCAACCCAAGTCTCAGAAGGTAAAAACATTAACAGTCTGAGAAAGCATAGGGTCTTGGTTAACTACAAGCTCTGGAATCAGACAGCCTTAATTATATATTAGCCATCCAACCCCAGTGGGCAACATACTCTTCCTCAGTTTCCTCATTTCCAAAATGGAGATGATAACTATACCTACCTACCTGGGTTGTTGTGAGGGTTAAAGAATTTACTGTCAAAGAATATGTGCAACAATGTTTGACACATGGAAGTGTCTATTATTATTATTATTATTACATATATAATCACATACTGCTGGAGAGAAAAATGCTAGATAAGATCTAATTCCACTGAATGAATAAATGGGTCATACATACTCAGATATTAGTTTTCTAGCTTTATACCAGTTTGTATCCTCCCTCCCACTCAGAACCAGAACAAGGTTTGTTCCCTTTGTCCCCCTTAGCCCCTCTTAGGGGACATAAAGCAAAAAGTTTCTATTGCCAAGATCTGTCTCCCTTCTCTCTCTCTCTTTCTCTCTCTCTCTTCCTCTGTCCCTTCCTTCTTCCCTCCCCTGCCCTTCTCACTGCCTGTATTTCTCTGAACTATCAGGACTTAAGATTGAAGCAAGACATTAAGAATTTTTTTTCACATAAAGATGTGATTTCATAAAATTAACTTTTAGAATGAAATTTTTAATTTAAGGTAATTTTCAACCAGAAGAAATTTGTCTCTACTATTCAAAATAATAGATGGAGTGGCATGGGAAAGAGATGCAGAATGACTTTACAATCTAATGCTACTATTGAGAAGAGAAAACCTTCATTAGAAGCTTAACTAGCTTTAATATCTTTAAAAATTCACTTGCATTTCTATTAATTTATTTACCTCTCTGTCAAAACCAGCTGGGATAGGCATAAGTACTAGCCAACTGCATAATGGACAGAGCCCCAGGGTAGCTAAAAGGAGGAACACTAGAACCATCCTCACACAGGAAAACAGACACAATTCAGGCTAGGGTCAAAAAACATGTCCAGATACAAATGTCACCCTCCTATTATTCTGTAGCACTAATATTCTCATATTCTATGTAATTAAAAAAATACCATTTATTGAGTACCTACTAAAAGCACTGTGTTAAGACATACATTGCTTCTAATTCTCCCAAATGCCCTAAAATAATATTAAATATAGTTTTCCATTTTAAAATGAGTAAACTAGGACTCAGAAAAGTTAAAATATCAGTTAGTGGTGTAACCTTGACATTCAAAACCGGTTCTGCTCTTTTCCACTAAACCAAGGAAACAGTCTTCTAAAAATTTAATCAGGCTACAAACCACTCCAAACCAATATTTTGTCATGTTAATTTTTTTTTTCCCTAATTTAAAAAAGTAGTAGCTCCCTTTCACCTTTGTAGCCCTGAAGGAATTCAGGGCAATTCTTCTTAGAACCACTAGAGGACACTCATCACTAGCCTTTCCAGCTGTTTAACATTTTTAAACCTTTGTAGTTCTCCCCCTATTCAGGTCCATGTTTTCACTCCTTCACTCTTACTTCCCAGTTACACTTTAACATAGGTTTTATATTACATAGATTCCCCTAACACAGGTTTTATATTGCCATAAACATTAAAGTACCTAAAGATGAAGAACATTTTTACCGTATTAACAAAACTGAGTCATCTGAAATATGTAACTAAGTAAATATTTGAATAACAATAGATGACCCATAAAAGAGCAGCTTCTTTTAGATGCCACTTCAGACATAAAAAGCAATCAAGTTATTATGGCAGATACATAATAGAAAACTGGAATTTATCAATTTTTTTAAATCATGTACTATTTAAGACTATTTTTAAGTCACATGGACCACGGATCAAATCCTAGCTGTAATCATGGACAAGTTACTTAATCTGTAAAACAAGTATTATCTTCATCACAAGACATTTATAAGGATTAAATGAAATAAGATACTAAAGGCATATACTTAGCATACAGTAAATGCATAATCAATGGTAATGTTACATTCTCATAGTCAGTATAGAAATATAAGCATTAGCTCATACACTTGTTATATATATGGGTAGCTTGGCAATTATCCTATCCAAAGTCAAGTCTTAGGAACATGTTGACTTAAAATGATGACTAGGATATTTGAAGCATAAAAAGTATTTTAACTAAGTTACATGAAGCTTCTTGATCTGTGTTTCCAAAAGGTTAAATGTAGATTTTTTCTCTTCCAATGTCTTTTGAAGTTCAACAGTTTTTGCTTCAAGGGCTTGTTTTTCTTCTGAGTTAATATCTCCCTTTAACCGTGACATTCGGCGTTCCACTTGTTGAATGTAAAAATCCTGTTACAGGTTTTAAAGATAAGTTAGTAAGAAGAAACGGTTAAAACCATTTCTATAAATGCAAAAACACTGTAAATACTTTCTTATGAATTTGGCCTGATGTCACCATTTACTAAAGTCACTTTCACCCTTCAGTGATTTATAGAATGAAATCCTTCTTACTGTAAGGGGAGAAAGAGCAAACTATTCTTCAACAACCAGAGTACGTGATAGTAACACAGAACTAATCTGAAAATATAATAAAGCAGCTAGGTGGTCATTTATCATACTCCCATGATGGAACATCAGTAAATCCACTGGATTTACATGGATATGGATTTTTTGAGGGTACATTTTCTAAGGAGTACAAAAAAAGAATCACAAATTGTTAGCCATGAAGGTTTCAAATATGATGAACTTCTAAAGAATTATTCTGAAAATTATACTTTAGAGTCTAATTTTGAGAAACTAAGAACACATTAGATGGGGAAATTAAGACGTAGAGAGGGAGAACATTAAGAAATTAACATGAGACAATATATAAATAGAACAAAAAAGGAAAAAAATTTAAAACATTTTTTGGTCTGGGGGTGGGGGTGGGGATGGGGATGGGGATGCCGATGTTTGCACAACATACAGTCATAGGGGTTTGGGGTTTTGTTTGTTTGTTTGTTTGGTCACGCTGTGTGGCATGTGGGATCTTAGTGCCCTGACCAGGGATTGAACCCGCACCCCCTGCAGTGGAAGCGTGGAGTCTTAACCACTAGACTGACAGGGAATTCCCAACATACAGTTTTTCTAGGTTTCAGACATCCCATTCCTTGTTTTGTTTTACTCCAGGTCCAATTGCTCCAGGTTCCTTTAAAGCATGGTCTCCCTCACTAGAGCTGTCGATCCTCTTCTCTATTTATTTCAGATCAAGAAAAAAAAATAGCTTTTAAGGTCCCCTCACCCTTCGCTGACCTAACATGATATCCCATCTTCAGCATCTGTCTATCCCCCCACCCCAAGAGTTCTTAGAAATCTTTGTTTTCTTAGGACACTGCAGTATCTTGACCATCACAATTATAACAAATCAATATGAAGACATTCATAAGAGTAACATCTACCTGATTGTACATAATTTCTTGCTGCTGTAAGGTTTCAAAGTCCAGTTTATGTAACTGATGGTTGAGGTGCTTTAGAGAAGAACGGGTTCCTTCAATTTCAGATACAACAGCTTTTTCTTTCACTGTCTCAGTCTGTAATACCTGAACTTTCTTAAATAGCACATCCTTCACTATGTTCAACTGAACTTCTAATTCCTGATAATAAGAATAACAATGATTAATGAAATATAATACCTTGTAATGTTTTATTGCATGAATATTATAATTTGGGGGTCATAAATGAACCCTCATTTTAGCCCTTAAGAATATAAAGCCCTTCCCACAGTTTCAACAAATCCCCAACATTGCTTGTAGTCTACTCCAGTCTAGTAGACTAGAATAGTAGTTTTCTATTCCTGTGTCATGCACCTTGATCTGTCATCTTAATTCTATCCTATGTCACCTTAGCCTTAGAACTTGACCATTCCACTGGTTTCCTTAGAACATAAAATATACTGAAGACACACAGCTTCTAAGCTCACAAAGTTTACTAAAGTCTTGAGAGTGTTAAGGGAAGAAATCTCCCACCTTCTTTTTGGTACTATCCAGTGGTGAGCACATAAATTTTAACCATCAGCTTTCTAGTAGATGGGAGGTTACGGGGAAGAGGCTGATTTCTATGATTATTTTATTCCCACTATGGCCAGTTTCAAGCTACTAACATGATTCCTCTAAATGCAGAGCTAGGAAGAGATATGCCATAGCAGACCATTATGCAGTGTATCTACTAGACAGATATAACAGATGTTAATAGTCTTAAGTAACCTTAAAAGCATAGATAACAGTAAAATGCAGTAAAATAATTTAGAAGTGATATGTGCTGAGTACATATTTTATTTTTAATATAATTTATTTAATTGTAAGGCTATATAATTTGATTTTTAATAGTAGCTATGTTTAGCAGCTGACTTAAAAAATTCCAGAAAATTTAACTATCAGCTGTTGTGAGCTGGTGAGAGCTGGCCCCAACACACTACTGGCACTATCACTATCTCTTACTCACACCTTGCCTGCAGCTGACTTCCCTACATGTGCAGCCCTCTAGCAAATAGAAACCGGTACCCTATTCCCACTTCTCCTTTCTCAGGAGGCAGGTCCGTCTTGATCTCACAGTGTCACATCAATGTATTCTAGGTTTCGAACAGATCTCCCACGCCAAGATCTATTGAAAGCTCTCATTTTAAAATGTTGAAATAATTTCCCTCTGTGTTCTTATACCCAGATAAGCATATTTCCCTTTGGCATTCAATGAACCTCAATATGAAACAAAAGAAGTCTGTGACTGGCACATTTAAATTTTCACAAATCAAGAAATATAATCTGATATAACCTTATAAAATGCATTCTTTTTCATATAATAGACAATTTTCACTGGGTTTAAGACCTTCTGAGACTGCTTGGCAGAGTTTTAAAGTCAGTGCTTGGTGGTGAATAACACAGAAAAATATACAGAGTTGAGATTTTTTTCAAACAAACAAAAAACCCCAATAACTACAAAAAACGAGATTATGAACCCAGCCCTGCTACAGCACAATCAGTACACATGCTGCCAATCTTATTGTTTCCTAATTCAGCTAATTATGTCTTCAGAAGGTGTATTTCATACAAACTTCACAGTATTTACAGACTTCTAATAAGTTCTAATACTATCCCGTTCCATGTACTACAGAAAATCATGCTCTTAGGGGCAAAAAAAATCCACAACTTTCTTTTTTTAATAATGTTGTATGATTTGGACTCAAATACCACTCAAGTCAAGACTGTTGCATGACTTCACTACTCAGGAATTTTAAACATACAACAGCACACTGAGGAAGCTGGATTCTATCCAAATATAAATGCAACCATACTTGATATAAGCCTCAGCAAATGGGGGATTTTACCACCACCTTCAGCTACCCGTCCTCTTCCCCCATCAAAAAAAAGAGTAAGGGCTTCCCTGGTCGCGCAGTGGTTGAGAGTCTGCCTGCCGATGCAGGGGACACGTATTCGTGCCCCGGTCTGGGAAGATCCCACATGCCGCATAGCGGCTGGGCCCGTGAGCCATGGCCGCTGAGCCTGCGCGTCCAGAGCCTGTGCTCCTCAACGGGAGAGGCCACAACAGTGAGAGGCCCGCATACCGCAAAAAAAAAAAAAAAAAAAAAAAAAAAAAAAGAGTAAAAGCAGAAAGTAGTGCCTACAGTGATAGGTCACACAAATAATTTTGAAGTTTTCAAAGAGGGAACGGTGAACCAGCCTTTTCCAGTTCCTTAAAAATCGGCTTTAATTCTACCAGAATGCCAAAGAGGTTAAGGTAGAAGGGGTATGCCAGTGAAGTTAGTAAAAGTGTTAGCATTTAAAAGTCTGTTTACCAATAAATGGTGCCAGCCTGGAAGAGGTTAAAGAGATAGCAGATGATGAAGAAATACATGCAATGAACGTAGACCACTGGGGGGGAACTTGATCACAAACAAAAAAGATGATAATCAGGTGGAAATAAGTTGTAAAACACGGGCATTTTTCAAGATGCATTTGCAATGTAAGAACATATATACAAGGACTTCCCTGGTGGCACAGTGGTTAAGAATCCACCTGCCAGTTCAGGGACACATGGGGTTTGATCCCTGGTCCGGGAAGATCCCACATGCTGCGGAGCAACTAAGCCTGTGTGCCACAACTACTGAGCCTGTGCTCTAGAGCCCATGAGCCACAACTACTGAAGCCCGTGTGCCTAGAGCCCGTGCTCCACAGCAAGAGAAGCCACTGCAATGAGAAACCCGAGCACCGCAACGAAGAGTAGCCCCTGCTCGCAGCAACTAGAGAAAGCCTGCACGCAGCAACAAAGACCCAATGCAGCCAAAAAAAAAGTATAGGAATGGCAAACAGGGACAGAGACACAGTAGGCATTGAGAAGACATGGAATTTAAGATAGAAGGGCTATACCTCTAAAAGAAGACAAAGTTAAATGCTGAAAGTGAAGCAAATGGAGAATTAGGAGCTGAAGATAAAAAGAGGTCCAACAACTTAACAATCTAATTACAAATGCAATCACCCCAGAAATCAGAGCCTCGTAAAAGACCTCCTTCTCCTCTGATCTCAAGAGTCTAATTTATTCACTATTGCTAAATTTGCTGTGATTTTTTTCTTTAATTTATTTATTTTTGGCTGCGTTGGGTCTTTGTTGCAGTGTGCAGGCTTCTCATTGCGGTGGCTTCTCTTGCTGCGGAGCACCAGCTCTAGGCACGCAGGCTTCAGTAGTTGTGGCACACGGGCTTAGCTGCCCCACGGCACGTGGGATCTTCCCGGACCAGGGCTCGAACCCATGTCCCCTGAATTGGTAGGCGGATTCTTAACCACTATGCTACCAGGGAAGCCCTGCTGTGATTTTTTTTAAAAAAACGAAACTAAACTTACTTTCACACCTCTTTCTTCCTCCTTTAGCATGTCTTCCAAGTTGGTAGCTTTCTCCTCTACAGACGTAGTTTTCTCAGTTATCTGCTTTAATTTTTTTCTTACAATCTGATTATGATTTTTAATTTTGTGTAACCTATAGAGAATTTATAAGGAAAAAATAGAAAACATGTCTAAAAGATATTTAATGCAAACAAATAAGGAATAGTTTATCCTAAGATTTCTTCATATAACTTGAAAATTTCTTTTGCCATAAATCTTTTTATTATCAATGCATATATAATAAGCCATAAAAATATTGCTCCTAAGCCTTTGTACTGAAAAACCCAGGAAAATTTTTTTAAGTTTAATAATTTAGTAGCTATAATTTTACAGTTATTTAACCAAAAAATCAAATATTCAATAATTTTTCTAGAAATAGTCAAAAACTATAAACATATTTAAATACCTTTTTTCTTACCTTGTTGTCTCTTCATTAATGTCCTTCTTTATTTTGGAAATATTTTTCCTCAGAGCTTCTAAATCACTAGAACTTCTATTCACAGTGGCTTTTAAAGTATCCAGCTATTTATTAGTTAACAGAGAGAAATTATATATTTACTCTACATCTTATAAATTAATATCATTTCTGAGAAGTTCTATTATGAACACATTAATTTCTAACTTACATCACAACCATAAACATAATAACCATGTTGCTGTAATACATATTTAACAATTTTTCTTTTTGATCTGATATTAAATTTTGAGTAACTTGTAAATCCTGGCATATTATAGAGAACTACATATATGAGTTAAAAGTGCATAGAACAAAAGCTTCACAACATTGTATGTGGCAATGATTTCTTCAATATGACACCAGAGGCACAGGCAACAAAAGAAAAAGTAGACAAATTGGACTTCGTTAAATTAAAAACTTTTGTACAACAAAAACAATAACAGAGCAAAACGGCAACCCAAAGAATGGGAGAAAATATTTGCGAATTATATATCTGATAAGGGATTAATATCCAGAATATATAGAGAACTTCTAAAACTCAACAACAACAACAAAAACCCAGCCTGACTCAAAAATGGGCAAAGACCTTGAATAGATATTTCTCTAAAGAAGAGATGCAAAAGGCAAATAAGCACATGAAAAGACATGCAACATCATTAATCATTAGGGAAATGCTAATCAAAACTACAGTGAAATACTACCTCACACCAATTAATACAGCTACTATCAAAAAAACCCAAAATAACAAGTATGGACAAGGATGTGGAGAAATTGGAACACTTGTGCACTGTTAGTGGGAATGTAAAATGGTACAGCCACTGTGGAAAACAGTATGGCAGTTCCTCAAGAAATTAAAAATATAATTACCATGTGATCAGCAATTCTGAAATAATTGTTCACCCATGTTCACAGCAGCATTATTCATAATAGCTAAAACATGGAAGCAACCCAAGGCCATTGACAGATGAATGGATAAGCAAAATGTGGTATATACACACAATAGAATAGTATTCAGCCTTAAAAAGGAACAAAATTTTGACATATACTGTAACAGGGATGACCCTTGAGGACATTATGCTGAGTAAAATAAGTGAAATAGGCCAGTCACAAAAAGACAAATACTTTATGATTCCATTTATATGAGGCACTTAGAGTACTCAAACTCACAGAGACAGAATGTAGAATGGTGGTTTCCAGGGGCTGGGAGGAGGGGGAAATGGGAAATTATTGTTTAATGGGTACAGAGTTTCAGCTTTACAAGAAAAGAGTTATGAAGATGGGTGATGGTGATGGTTGTAAAACATTAGGAATGTATTTAATACCACTGTATACCTGAAAACAGTCAAGATGGTAAATGTGTGTTATATTACATGTATTTCACCACAATAAAAAAATTTTGAGGAAAAAGAAGTACTCTTATATGCTACAGCTTGTATGAACCTTGAAAGCATTGTGTAAGTAAAAGAATCATGACACAAAATGCACCATATTGTATGATGTCCAAAATAGGCAAATCATAGAGACAGAAAGTAGATCAGGAGTTGCCAGGGCCTGGTAGGAGGGGAGAAAGTAAGGTGATTGCTAATGGGTATGGGATTTCTTTTTGAAAGACAAAAATATTCTAAAATTAGTTAGTGGTAATGGTTTCACAACTCTGTGAATTACTAAAAACCATTGAATTGTACACTTCAAAAGGGTGTATTTGATATGTGAATTCTATCTCAATAAGCAAATTATAAATGAATGAATACCTGCATTCTTTTCTGTAATTGGTTTAAACTTAAAAATTGTTGAGAATGAGCTATTAGCAGTGACATTTAATTTATGCAAGAAATTCACTTATTTTACTTTTTCAAGATCTTAATAATTCTCTTCAGACAGAAAAAAAAATCTTTCCTTCTTTATCAGGAATATAAAGTATAACAACTTATAGAATAAAAAGCTCTGCAATATTCCAATTTCCCACCCAAATAGCAGTAACTTCAGATAACATGGCCTCAAGGCACAAATTTCATAAAGATCCCTTTATTCCTAACTAAGGGGATTGCTAACTCTCCCTATGGAATAATCTAGTTGGCATGTATGCTCAAAAAAAGAAAAGAACAAAGCAGGAGAATTTTATTCTCTCTTAGTCTGTTTAAAGACATTATACCACTACATTGTCCCACTACCACATTGAAATATTTTCCCTTAACAAGGTAAGAAACTGAACTTCAGCAGGTAGTTCCACCTAGAATTTGAGAGTTAAAACCACCATACACATGTAGCACTGGAAGGACACTTCAAGTTACCACCGATGTCAATAATTCATCTTCACATTTGCTCATTTGCCGGTTATCTTATAATTATGATTTCCAGCCTAGACCCTTCAGGAGCCTTTTGCCTTGGGTCACTTACAGAACACTATGTGTGACAGTCAAGTTGGTCACTGCACAACTCCAGAGGGAGCCCTTCACACCACCTGTGATGTGAATGACAGCCCCCTGTTGCCTTCATCCAAGCAAGGTCTCATTAGAGTATCCTAAAAGTGCCACAACATGAAGGGATGTAACAAAAAGAACTAGAAGACAGTTTCTTAATCAAAGGAAAGGCTTTATGCTTATTTGTATAGTAATTTGTTATAAACACACAAACCAGTCTTTTTAGTTGACATACCTCATCCTTCAGCTGAATTCTCTTAGTTTCATGACATTGATATTCCGTTCTACATTTTAAAACTTCACGATCAGCAACAGAAATTTTTTTCTCATACTCTGTGTTATTCCCAATCTCACTTTCCAAAAACTTGATCTTTTCCTTAACCAAATTTTCTTTTTCTCTTATTTCCTGTTTTATCTTTGCTAGTGCCTAGGATTTAAAATACATGTTAAATATATATTTAATATAACAAACAAAACTAAAACTAAAAGGAATTTAGTTTTTCTATAGCATTTATTTTACCAAAACTTAAGAAAATGTTTTTTAAAGACAGACTGATTTATATGAATAAAATAAAATATTAATATGCCACATACTAATATCTATAAGCTCATTTTTTAAAGATCTCTGTATTTTATTTCATCCATCTGGTACTTTGCTAAAGGGATGAGAAAAATGTCAATTTTTCATCAACAAAAGGTGACATGTAAAAAATATAACAGTATTGAATAGTTTTCACATGGAAAGTTGGATTTCAATGAAATTTTCCAAATATTTCACAAGACCAGTTTCTTTCATTTTTTGAGAATTTTATTTTTGTTATTGGTTTCTGTAGGAATGTCTTCACGCAGGCTTTTTGCTAGTCTTGGGGATACAAAATAACTAGAGTATACAACGTAGTAACTGAGGTATGGACAAAGTATTAATACTATGGGAGCAAAGAGATAATGAAATCTACCCAAGAGAAATCATTAAAAGGCTTTACCTAAGAGCCTTCATTTGAACCGGGCCTAAAAAGATAAATGGGGGGCTTCCCTGGTGGCGCAGTGGTTGAGAGTCTGCCTGCCGATGCAGGGCACACAGGTTCGTGCCCCGGTCCGGGAAGATCCCACATGCCGCGGAGCAGCTAGGCCCGTGAGCCATGGCCACTGAGCCCGCGTGTCCGGAGCCTGTGCTCCGCAACGGGAGAGGCCACAACAGTGAGAGGCCCGTGTAGCGCAGAAAAAAAGATAAATGGGGATGCATAAATACTCTAACATGGTTAAGGTGCAGGGTGGGAGGGCGGGTATGGAATGGGGACATAATAAGAAAGGTTGGAGACAGATGATAGGGATTAGGCTGGAAAGGTAGAGGTTAAGGCCAAATGGTGAAGAATTCAATTTTTCAATTGCCATGTTAAAGAGGGTCAGCTTTTAAGCAACACGGAATAAAGATTTTAGAGCTGGGGAATAAAAAGATCATATGTGGTTTTCACGGGTGATTCTGATGGCAATATGTTAACTGAATTGGAGGGAGAAGGAAAATTTACCCTAAAATATATTTCTTCCAATTCTTCTGAAATAGGGTCCCATCAAACAACTAATCCCAGGAGACTGGGTCAGGGGAGAGTATGTGTTCTAAAATCAGTAAGTTTTAGAAATGCTGCATGTAATATTGTACATATTAGCATATTAAATCAATATATATCTGAGATTTACTGCATTTTAAAAAACATTTTAAATTTGTTTAATCTAGTATTCCCATCTATATAACAATTAACATTCTATAATTGTAACATTCCATCTATCTACTATGTTCATTCAATCTTAGGAGGTCAAAACTTCCTAAGTTTATATGTGTCAAATGATTATTCTAGAATTTCTTGCCTTATATTATTTTTCTACCACTTAATCAGATGTTTTAATTCCTACTTCAGCGTTCACATTTTTTAACAGGGCAATCTATTCACAGTTAAGTTTTCATACAGGTGATGCCACAGAAATCAGAAATACCACAAATTGAGAGCCAGCTGTTAAACACTTAGAAGCATCCCACTACCTATGGAACAATTTCTTGTTTCCCTTCCTAGTCTTTTTCAATACATACAGCCAGGAAATGTCACCCCATAAATAAGGAACCACTGAGGATATGACCAGAGAGCTACAAGCTGTGGATTCCGCCAAAACAGCAGGCTGAGTCAATTTAGCTGCAGGGTTGTATGAGAATTTGATTATGGATCTGCAGTCTTAGATCTGACACATTTGATTTACACAGAGGAAGCAGTCAGGACTTGATGCTTGAAAGCAGTATGAAGCCAAGAAAGAGAAACCAACATCAGCATTAAGAAATAAGAGGAACTCATAGTTAACATTGGGTCTCCCAAGTCCCTCCTTAGGGAGGTGTAGGCCATTTTGTTGACAAAATGTTGATTACTTACAGAAGTTTAAAATAAAGAAATCACATTTTACATATAAGTTACATTTAACAAGTAAACCACATCCAGATATGGATGTGGTTCCAAACTCCCTGGGAGTTCCAAACTCCCAGTGACCTGAGCTGCTTGCCAATGCCTTTCCATGGAGTATATTCAGAATGGAAGTTCGCCCATTTTCTCATCTGCCTTCTTTCCTCCTCAATTCCTTCTCCTTCCCAGCTTTCCATCATCTTCCCATTTTCACTCACTACTATTTTACCCCTTAATGATTTCCCAAAAAAGTTCTCCTAAATTACCTCTGAAAGTAGCAAAAGATAACACTAGGTCTGTGTTTAATCAGTGTGGTGTTCCTCCCCTTCTGAGCTTTCACCCCATCATGGGTACCTCAGTTTCAAAAGGGAAAATTTATTGCAGTCCTTCTTTTTTGGCTATCCATGAGGCTCCTTTCCCTACACCTTTGATTAGCACACAAATAGCACACATGCTAAATCCAAGGCACCTTGGACAACCATGTATAAGTCAGGGCATTGGTTTTACTGCAATAACATTATCTGTTGATCTTCTCTCGTCCCACATTTCAGAGATGTCAGGATCCAGTCTTCGGCATTATATCCATAAGTAAACAATCTTCATAAAATCTCATTTCTAAATGGATACAGGGTCAGCTTTGAAAAACATTTACCAAAACTACTGAATCCTGCTACAAAAGTGACTTTCAAATAACAGTGTGATTTACATTTGAAATGAATGAGTTAAATACAAAAGAGATAAATACAGCTGAACGTTGCAAGGACCAAACAACTACTTTACCAAGGCACAGTTATCAATGTCTCGATCTCTCTTCTGCATCTGTTCTATTGTGTTCTCCCACTGTTGAATGAGTTCTTGCCTTTCATTATGAATATTACGAAAATCTTGGGCTGCTTTATCCAATTCTAACTGTCAAATGAAGACCAAATAGTATTTCTGTGAATTTAAGTGCTTTTTAAACATCACTTTGACAACTAAGAAATAAAAGTCTTTACTATAGGGAGGGTGGGAGGGAGGGAGACGCAAGAGGGAAGAGATACGGGAACATATGTATATGTATAACTGATTCACTTTGTTATAAAGCAGAAACTAACACACCATTGTAAAGCAATTATACCCCAATAAAGATGTTAAAAAATAAATAAATAAAAACAAAACAAAAAAAAATCTTTACTAAACCAACCTGTGCACTTAGAGTCTCTGTGAGTTCATTGTCAAGTACCTTTCTTCTCTGATTACATTCCACAGTCAGTCTTTCTAATTGCAGGGTCAGTGCCTATGATGTAATTACATGCAAAAATATTCATAATTATCATTTTATTAACATAAAAGCTGTTAGCATATCTCACATTAAGTATTATATTATACATATACATATTATATTATACATATTTATTTGACATCTAAAATAACTACAAAATAATATATATATTCTTTATCTTCTAGACCCATAGTGCTGCAATGATAACCCAATTGTTTCTAAAAAGACTTTTAATACTTTTTAAAGTAAGTTAGAAAAAAGATTAAACAATAATTTTCCATTTAAAATTATTTAACTAACATATGTGGTATTAATCTATTAGAAAATAGCATGTTTCATGATACTAAAATATTACCAGATTTAATTACACGTAGATTTTTAAGTAACGGCTAAAATAATATATTAAATAATCAATAGCACTATAGTCTCAAATCAGCAAAAACTATCTGTAACATTCAAACTATTACACAAAAGAAGTTAAAATACTTATACATAGTTCTAGTACAAAACTTTCTTTTCTGAAATGCTTTTGAGAAACCTTCTCAATCAGGATTCTTAACCGGGAGTCCAGAGATCCCTAAATGGACAAAGGGCTTCAGAGGATCTGTAAAACTTGCAGCAAAATTTTGTGGATATTTGAGTATAGTCATTTATCTAGAGACAGGATAATTGGCTTTATTAGACCCAAAATGTTTAAGAACTACTTTAAAATTATAAGTACAATTTAGATTAAATGGTTGATATATTACAGATTCAGAGAAAATCTAACACTACAATTTATAATATCTCACCCTAATTTTATTATCATCTTGTCGTGCATACTTCTGAAGAGTGAGGGCATCATTATCTTTATGAGCCGATTCTTCCAGCCATGCCTCCAGTGCTTGCTGGTCCCAGTTCATCTGACATTTCAAATCATCCAGTTTTTGAGTAGTTTTAAATATGTAATTCTAATTTCCAAAGAGATGGGGCATGGGGAAATTACAAAACATTATTTACTGTACAAATTAAAATAAAACATGGACTTCCCTGCTGGCGCAGTGGTTGAGAGTCCACCTGCCGATGCAGGGGACACGAATTCGTGCCCTGGTCCGGGAAGATCCCACATGCCGCGGAGCGGCTGGGCCCGTGAGCCATGGCCGCTGAGCCTGCGCGTCTGGAGCCTGTGCTCCGCAACGGGAGAGGCCACAACAGTGAGAGGCCCGCGTACCGCAAATAAATAAATAAATAACATATTACAGGACATATTTTAAAGGAAGAAAGAAATCCTGTCTCTGTCCCTGGCCAGATGTATATAAATGCCATATTTAATTGTATAACTATCATACTAATATTTTAATTATTCAGTTGTGAAATAGAGGGGAGATGATTATACAAAGTTGAGAACAGTGGTTGAGCCAAAGTTTGCTTAAAAAGGCTTCCGCGGGCTTCCCTGGTGGCGCAGTGGTTGGGGGTCCGCCTGCCGATGCAGGGGGCGCAGGTTCGTACCCAGCTCCAGGAGGATCCCGCGTGCCGCAGAGCGGCTGGGCCCGTGGGCCATGGCCGCTGGGCCTGCGCGTCGAGAGCCTGTGCTCCGCGGCGGGAGGGGCCACAGCAGTGAGAGGCCCGCTTACCGCAAAAAAAAAAAAAGGCTTCAGGGTAGCTCCCCTAGAGCAATCTCATTAGTCACTCCACCAAAACTACCCCAAGCTGATACACAACCTTAATAAAAATAATGTACTTGATATGCTAACTCAAGCCCAAGACAAGTCCCCTTCAGCCCCATTTCCAATCAGAGGTCTTTCCTCTAAAAGACCTCTTATATAGAAATTTTGGAAGCATGTCTAATTAAAATAAATATAGTAGTTAAGCAGATAAAAATATTTCTGTCAATGTATTCATTTAACAAATCTAGGTTCACAAGAAGAAAACAGATCAATATGCAAACACATACAAATTAATATGATATGTATGCATATGTATACATACATGTATACATATAGAGATACAGATATATACATTTCCATAAGTATATGCATATGTAAAGATAAGAATTGAATTTGGAAAGTGCTCCCAGCCAGGTAACTAAAAACTAAGAAAGAAAAAAATAGGTTACAGTAGTTTAATATTAGAATCACCAGCTGATAATATGAAAAGTAAAAATTTTAACTGAAAAATGAAATTCAAAATTACAAGTGACTTTTTTAATGTAGCTTTTAAAAATGTAGCACTTATAAATTATGCCTAGTGTGGTATATAACAGGCAGCCAGCATGGTACTTCGCACATAGTAAGGCTTAATGACTATTTTGGTAAATGAATATTGAGAAAATAAATGTAACATTCTATCACTGTTGATTCAAATTACAGCTCCACGTGAGTTTCATTGTCCAAGAAATGACGTAAGTGAATGTCAGGAAACTAAAGAATGCCTTTGCCGTATGGAAAAAAAAAAAAAAGTTTATTTGGTGAGGGAAGAAGGAACAATAGCACACAATTTTAAGTAACATTTCAACACATACTTCCTTATCACTTTTCTTTTCCCGTATTGAAGTTATCTCATTTTCCAGTCGTTGCATTTCTTCCTTCACTCGTCCCAGTTCTCTTTCAGCAATCATCTTAAAATGTTCTTCACTTTCAATCTCATGCTCCCTGGCTTTGCAAAGAGACTACAGAATAATATACAAGACAGAAAGACTTTTTAAATTTTAATATTATAAAATATTCATAATAATCCACTAGACAGAAAATAACAAAGTTCCCACAAAATGCTTAGATCAAGTACTATTAATTCCACTTCTCAGAAACCTACACCACATTAGACTTTGTGATTCAGTGTAGTCGGTGTTGCTTACTAGTTGTAAGAAGTCAGTTCATGGAATGTGCTAGGAAAAAATGTTGTCAGCAGTTTTCAGTTTTTATGTTGGTCTAAGGAAACTGCTGAAAACCAAAATTTATATACTAAGACTTTTAAAAGATATAATTCATTTATTTAAAAATAAAAAATGAAACTAATTAAAAATACTTAGGAAATGGTATGTTTATAAGAATTGATCACATATTCTAATTAACAGAGATAATTTTAAAGTAATTATGTAAACAGTGATGGTTATAAATATGCCCTAGAGTATATTAATATACAATGATGACTTTGTGTTAAGTTTTACTTAATAAAATCGTATTTGTTGACTACTGATCTTGTAGGGCTTCAAAGTTATCACCATATGTATTATTTTTACATTATTAAGGCTGTTAGTGTTGAAGGAAGTTTACTGTCTTTTGTCTCTATTGTCCTACTTAATTGAGGTTTGGCTATAATGAAATACACCTACAGAAAATCTCTGTTTCTCAATTCCCCAACTCAGTGGTTTAACAACTTGAAGAAAAGATGTTGTTCCAAACTGCTTATTAGTTACTAAATCACATCAGGATACAAAAATCTTGAGATTGTTTTTAAAAGTTCATTAAATTTATAACTTTCTAATAAGACTTGTAAAAACCCATAAAACAGTTACTTACCTATATTAAGTATAAATTAGTATTAAAAACATGACTTTTTTCATTTTTAAGAATTACATACTTCTTCAAAGGAAAGTTGATGCATTTTTTGAAAAATTGTTTCAGATGGAAGTTAGTAAACTCTCCAATGCTGATTTACAGAGCTTTCTGATTTCCTGGGCATCATCAGGGAAAGAGATTCTACACATGAATAGATGGTCCATAAAACAGATGTTTACTTAATTAATCACTCTAAGTTTTAATTTTTATTATTTGTGTTAATATTTCTAAAATGCGTTGTACTGTTCCCAGTTACCTTAGTTTCCTGAATATAATTTAACTTTTCTATTACCTCAGAATCGTCATTATAAAATTCAATTCTTAAACTATGCTAAAATACCGTTGTGTCCTAAGGGCTACTGAAGTGTGTGGACTATTTACCTCCACTCAAAATGGCTCCAGGGGGTTGTGCTGAAAAATTTTAAAGTAGACAGAAACTCTATTATGTGTTTTATTAGGTTTGCTTCCACTTAACGCCATAGTTTCTCACTGCCATCACTGTATCCTTCTCATATAATCAGCTGGCTGACTAATATATCAGACTGTTTGAATGAGGATTTCTGTTTTCAAATGAACTAATTATTCCTTGAATTTGGTGGCAGTAGAGTTCCTAAAAGTCTTTTTTCTACCTACTTTCAGGATCAAGGTTATGTTCATAATTATTGAGTTATATGAAGTTTCCTATAATATCTCTAAAATCAAATCATAGATGTAAATGCAATGTGAAATGTTCCATGACTACACATGATATAATCAATGTGAATTTCAACATTATTGTACCTGGGTAAATAAGAACTCTTGCTTAACATTTTTGAAGTGAGAAGTCATAGCATTAATTCGATCTTCATAGTCACGTAGCTGATCTTGAAAGCTTGACCTTTCATTCCGCAGCTTTGACAACTGTAAATAATAAATTCTATGATTAACCAAAGTCCTACTAAGTTTTTACCATATTAAAAGGATCTAAAATCAAAAGAAAATTAAATCCTCATTTACTTCACTTCTTGCAATATCCATTTAAACTTCTAAAATCTACTAATCTTTTAAATATTATAAAATAGCTCTGTGGGAAAATTAGCACTATATTAAAAGAGAATAGAAATCTCTCTCAGATTTACAGCGTTAGCAGGTCCACTGCTAAAATGCACTTTAATAAGATTCTATTCTGTAATTAAACCACAAGATAGCTAAAGTAGACAGAGCATAGCAACAAGATGTAACAAAAACACACAGCATGGAACATAAATTTGAAAAGTAGCTGTACATGCAGCATAATAGCTCATCCCTGAACTCCTATTCAAAACCAACAAACTTAGGCTAAGCTTAACAGAACAGAACAACTAACTCTCACATGCTTAAAACCTGTTTCTTAATAAATTTTGTGTGTCTTTTGAATAAGAACCCTGAGTAGAAACAAAACATTGTAAATGCAAGCAAACAAACCTTTAGGAAATTATAACACACATTCTCAGGACCACTAGAGTATGTCACCCCCTCGAAGCAGTATAAAACTCAACAACAAAAAATATGCTTCCTTAGTGTTTGGAGCTGTGGTTCCGCATGTTGGGGCTACAACCCAGGAGGTACACAACACCATCCACTAAAACGCAGAAGAAATATTTGAATTTTTAACGAAGGAAGAAAGAAAATAAATACTAATTTACTCATTTGTTATGTCCTATATTTTATTAAACTTACTAAGTACAGTTGACCCTTGAACAACCTGTGTTTGAACTGTGGTTTCACTTATATGGGGATTTTTTTTCAATAAATATAGTACCTATATTTTCATTTTACAGATCTTTAAGTGTGGGGAAAAGTTTGTGTTTGCTTAGAGATCACAATATGGGGAATCAAAAGAACTAAGGTTTGATTCCTGATTCTATCCAAACTGTTTCAGCTTCCTGACCTTGGGTGAATCATTTATCAATTCCCTGTTTTTGAGACAGAGATAACAGTACTCAAATTTTCCACTGCCGGGGGCAGGGGGGCAGGTAGCACCCCCTAACCCTCACACTGTTCAAGGTCAACTGCAATAATAAATATGTATTTTTTGCTGTTTATTTCATTAATTTAAGTTTTTATTTTAATTCCCTTTTTTTTACTTTATTGTTCTTTTTCTTTGGTTTGTTTTGTTTTTGCGGTATGCGGGCCTCTAACGTTGCAGAGCACAGGCTCTGGACGCGCAGGCTCAGCGGCCATGGCTTTCGGGCCCAGCTGCTCCGCGGCATGTGGGATCCTCCCGGACCAGGGCATGAACCCGTGCCCCCCCGCATCGGCAGGTGGACTCTCAACCACTGCGCCACCAGGGAAGCCCTACTGTTCTTTTTTAAAACTTATTAAGAGGAGTTCTTAGTTTCTTTTCTTTTTGTCTTACTGATTTTTATGACCTAAATATTTGTCACCCCCAAATTCATATATTGAAACCCTAATCCCCAATGTGATATTATCTGGAGGTGGAGCCCTTGGAAGGTAAGTAGGTTTAAACTATGACATGAGGGTAGGACCCTCATGATGGGATTAGTGTCCTTAGAAGAAGAGGAGGAGAGACCAGAGCTCACTCTCTCTCTTAGCCATGTGAGAACAGAGCCAGAAGGCAGCCATCTACAAGCCAGAAAGAGGGCTCTCATAGGTACTCAGCTGTGATGGCACCCTGATCCTGACTTCTAGCCTTCATAACTGTGAGAAATAAACGTCTGTTTTTTAAGTCACTCAGTCTATGTTACTCTGGTGTAGTAACCCAGGCTAAGACACTGATCTAAAATAAAGGCAGTTAAGGCTATAAGTTTTCTCTAAGATTTTTGCCGTTTCCCGTGGGTGTGGGTATGAAGCAGTCCCCTTTTACTGTTCTCTAAAAGGTGATTTTTTTCCTTTCAATTTCTCTTTGATATAAAGCTACCCAGAAATATATTTCTGAGAAACTCACCTAAGTATCAATATTTAAGATGGGTCTCTTAGTCAGCTCAGGCTGCCATAACAAAATATCATAGACTGGGTGGCTAAAACATGGAAATTTATTTCTCACAGTTCTGGAGGCTAGGAGGTCCAAAATCAAGGTGCCAGACAATTCCGTTCCAGTGAAATTTCTCTTCCTGACTTGCAGATGGCTGCCTTCTCAGAGTCCTCATATGACAGAAAGAGCCCTGGTCTCTCTTCCTCTTCTCATAAGGACAGTAATCCCATGCTCTCCCTTCCCCGCCATCATGACCTCATGTAAACCTAATTACCTCCCAAAGGCCCCACCTCTAAATACCATCACACGGTGGGGGGGGAGGCGTTTGCGGTGGGTGGGTAGGGCTTCAACATATGAATGGGGCAGGGGTGGGGGGGGGTGGGGAAGGCACGCAAGTATTCAGTTCCTAACAATGGCAGATAATTTTTTTAATTGTTTATTATAAATTCTATTGGCTTATGATCAGAAAATATGACCTAAAAATTTTCCATCACTCATTTTTAAATTGTTATAAAATATATATAACATAAAATTTACCATTTTAACCCTTTCTCAGTGTCCGTTAAGTACAGTGGCATTATGTATATCCACGTGTTGTGCAACCATCACCACCATCAATTTCCAGAAATCTTTTATCTTCCCAAACTGAAACTCTGTACCCATTAAATACCAACTCCCCATTCCCCTTACCCCCAGCCCCTGGAAATCACCATTCTACTTTGTGTCTCTACAAATTTGACTACTCTAGGTTATCTCATATAAGTGGAACCATACAGTATGTCCTTTTGTGTCCAGCTTATTTCACTTAGCCTACTGTATTTAAGATTGATCACTCATTTTCAGGTTTTTGTTCTGGTCTAGTACATAATGTACCTTTGTAAATGCTTTATGAACATATTCTACTTAAGGGATATATGTTCTCTATGTTCTTATTTTTGTTGTATTAGTCATATCTTTTATATCTTTATTTTTGTCTATTAGAGTTGTCTAATTCTGAGGAAGTAAATATTGAAGTATCTCACTACATATTTTTGTCAAGGCCTACTTGCATTTATAAAAGCTTTTACTTTTACATATTTAGCTCTTGTGTTGTTTGGTGCTTTATCACTTTTATTTTCTTCATCAATTATGATTTTTATCATTGCATAATGAACCCAGAGCAAAAGCATCTGCTTTTTAAATGAAAGCATAATGATTAACTCACCACAACTTGATAATTCCTTCCCCATAGAGTTCCCAAACAACATTTTATTGCCTCTTTCTTCAATATAAAAGGACATGCAAGGACCACCAGATATATATTGAAAACTTACATAATGTGAAGGACATCAAGATAAACAAACAAAAAGATCCCAAAGAAAACAGATAATTCAGGACACAAAAGACAAGAACTAAACACACACACACAGACACATACACACTCAGAGATTGTAAATGATAATGTACTCCTAAAACACGACCATGTGATACAAAAAAGCAATAAGCAAATAACCTGAAAATTAAAAATATGATTGATACAGTTGCCAAAATTAAAATTTCTATGTAAAGATGAAATAAAACCCTAAAAGCTTCCAGAGATTAAAAAAGTAAGCTACAAAGAAATGAAAATCATTTTAATATCAGATTACTCACCAACAACACTGCTGGAAGATAATAGGGCAATACTTTCCAGATTCTGTGGAAAAATTATTTTTATTCTAGGATCTTCTACCCAGCCAAATGACCATCATATGTGAAGATAATCACAGTGTTTACCTCCCATAGACCCTTCTTAGGGAGACACAAGAAAGTATTTCATTAAAATAAGAGAATAATAATCTGAGAAAAAAGAAGCTATGTGATGTAGGAAATAGAGCATCAACCCAGTAAAGGAAAGGGAATTCTCAAGTTAACAGCCGGGAAATAGGTCTGTGGGAAAATAGTCCATACTGGGAAACACAGGACTCCAGGAGGAAGGAGTAGGGGGAGAGAGAAAGTATCTTGAAGATCTGATACTACGATTTAAGGACTATAAATGTAAAGTTGGCAATGCAAGGAACCAGACTGGCAGCCAGGGATGTGAGGAATTGAAAGCACAGTACTGTGGGTCCTTCTTGAAACCCACACATGGATAGTACCCAACCAGTCAAAAGATGAATCAAAGTGAAAAATTCAAAAAAAGGTAAACATAGTAAAAGTGGCTGCATGAACAACCATTAAATCATTTTAAATATAAGACTAAACACTTGCAGTAAATTAAGGGCACTGAATAGAATGAAAATAAAATAAACCTTGATATTATAAAAATAATAAAACCACTATTTTTAATGGGGAAAAGAAGGTGGCAGGAAGGGTAAGAGAGCTAATTTCTTCATTTCAAAGATGAGAAATGAAAGATCAGGGAGTCAACCCATACTGTCTACAAATGAAGCAAAGAAGTTTTTTAAAAACAATTAATTTAACCATTTAGTTTTTCTTAATGTTAAAGAAATCTTTAGCAACCATTATCTCTTATAACCAAGTAATACTCACTGAAATTCAACAATTCCGTTCATTTTCTCCTTTTAAACACAAGTAAAATTAAATTTAAATTTCTATGTTAAAACCAGCACATGTAATAGGATCCCAGTTTTATAATACTCCTGTCTTTTCTATCTGTATACCTGTAGACCATGATGTCTGGGATATTTGTTTAAAGCCATGATAGCCACTTCTACGGTCAACAGTGAGTACTTTGGGGAGGGAATATCTTGAATTTTTTATTTTATACCCTTCTCTTCTGTTTGAATATCTTAAACTTTCAAGAGTTGCTTTTTTAATATTGGAGTTTATTCAGGTGAAGTGATTATGGCCCTCATTATTCTTTTTATTGCTCTTTAATATTTTTTTAAATAGCTAATACAAGTAATATGTATATAAAGTCCTGTGAGACAAATATTATGGCAATAATACCAAAAATGAACGTTTGAATGGAACTTAACCTATATTAAAGTCCTTAGAGCTGTGTAACAACCCTGTGAGATAATTATTTTACTTATCTCCAGTTTACAGAAGAAGAAATGGACTCAGTGCTCGTAAGCAGGATCAGAACCCAAGACTGGATACTTATTATTAGTCCTCAGTACTCAGTGCTAGATCTCTTATATTTCCTAATGCTGCCCTTCACTTAAAACAAAAAACAAAATCTGAAGCCATCTACATTAGATATAAGTAAATAAGTCAGAAGAGTTTGAAAAACATATTTTCAAAAAACAAAGTGGAGGATTTTCATTTTCATTTCTCAGAGGAACCTTCTCTTCCATTCTCTAAAGTAGTGTAAACATCATCGGTCTTCTTGGACCCTCTTCCACACAACACATGGCCATGTGATGGAACTTTAGACTGACTGCTAACTGGTTTTCAAAGTTTCCTGAGCTGGTTGCAATTTTATTTTTAACAACTACCATGCACTGTTGCAAGCTGGTGTAAAATACTCCTTACAAAAATATTTTATATATTTCTGTGACAACTTAATCCTCACTTTGAAAAGCTGTAAATTGCACATTATACGTACTTACTAGAACATCCCTCTTAAAAACATTTCTTCGAGTCACTTTAAACATCATAGGCAGTAACTCAAAAAGAAATGTCAACCGTAACATGTTTTGTTTACAAACATCCGCAAATAACTGTCGCTACGCAAACCTCAGAAGTCCCTTTGCAAACTGCGCTTAATTCTGAGGAAGGAAAAGGCGGGCGCGAGAACCAGCCTTTCCTCTACTGCTCAGGAGGCTAGAAATGAGTGCAAGGGGTGGAAGAGGAGGAGGGAGTAAAGTTTCAAGCTTTATAGTTGTGAATATCTATTATAGTTTCAGTTTGATTGATTGATTGATTTTAATGCTTTAGCAAGTACCGAAAAGGGCTAGCAGGTGAGGGAAGAAGGAGATGCTGCCGGAGAGAGGTAGACCGAGAAGAGATGGGATTAGGGAAAGAACGGAGAGAAATAAAAGGGTTGGGGTATTTCTGCCAACTAGAAAACGTCCCCCAACAGACCCCTTCTTCCCCCGCCTTCTTCACCTGATCCTTACCAGATCTTCCAGTATCTTGTTCTCCTCGTTCGCCACCGGGATGGCGAACCCTTCCTCCCAATTCAGCTCAGCCAGGAATTCACTACTCATGATGACAAACAGATAGGGGACCTCAGAAAAGGTGCAGAGGTAAGATCCACCTTCTCGTATCGCCCGTGAGCGGCACCTGAGGCAACCCAAGGAACTCGCAAAGCTCCGGGGTAGTTGCTACTGGAGCTCTAGCAACCGTTTCGCGCCCTTAGTTACCAAACAGGAAGCGCCCAGGCAAATCTTCCGGTTGAGAACTCCTTCCCAGGATCCAGTGCAACTTTTTCTTCTTGGGCACCCAGCGAAGCGAATCAACTTACTCCTCCAGAGGTTCCTTGGGATTGCCAGGTACCGGCATAACAGTCCTTCAATGTGCGGCTCCGGTTAGCCCCTTCGGCGCTCCCGGGAGGCATAGAATCGGTGGCGCCTGCAGTCTCCAGGGGACCACAGGGCACCGGACCTGCGTTGCGCTACGCAGCTGCGATCGCGGGCGGAAGATGAGCGCTAACGAAAAGAATAAACCTAGCTTTCCTTTCAAGTGGCGTTTGTTGAGTTTCATTAGTAGATGAAATCTTGTAGGCTGAAGTAGACAGGTATTTTGAAGCACAATTCACTCCCTAGAATCATTGCTGGATGTTTTGATCTTCGTCTGTTTTAACTTCTGGTCTCCCACCCAATGGTCTTCTGCCCGGTTGCAGAGTCCTAGTTGACCGCAGTCGTGAACTGCCTCGAGATGGCAAACCTGCAGCGCAGAGTTCCCACACCTTTATTTCCTTTTTTTTTTTTTTTTTTTGGCTAGGCAGTATGTGGGATCTTAGTTCCCCCACCGGGGATCAAACTCGTGCCCCCTGCAATGGAAGCGCAGTGTCTTAACCACTGGACCGCCAGGGAAGTCCCTATTTTCTTTACATTTTCATTTGTTAGCATTTACACATCTTTAATTCCACACAGAAACCTATATTTCTTCCTAAACTCGAAAAAGTCTAACCGCTTTAGACTGGCAAGCACTTTACCAATTCACTCATTTGAATTAACTGCTTGGCACCGGTAGGAGTTTGAGTTTATGACCCGTGTTTTATGTACCCGCTTCTCAGAACTGGAAAGCACAAAACAGTGAACTAAGCTAATTCTTTCATTTCCTAGATAAATGAAGTGAAGCTCCCTGAGGTGAAGCGGGTAAAGTAAGCAGGACCTAAACTAGGAAACAGGTCTCAAACTATGCTGTCTGCAATGAGGGGTGTTGTTGGCTGGAATACTCTACCACTTCATTGTGAGGAGCAATTAATTTTGCTTATCCAATAGTCAAATATATGTAGCTTTTTTTGCCCTTTTGAATTTTATTTTACCTGTTCATTGTTAACCTTTTTTATTATAAAAAGTTTAAATATATGTAAGAATAGAGAGCAGGGTATAATGAACCCCTATATACTCATCACCATGACTTAACATTCTTTCTTTTTTTTTTTTTTTGCCATATTAGTTTCATCTGGATCTTTTGCTGAAGCATTTTAAAGTAAATCACAAACATAACATGTCACCCATAACTACTGGAGCATGCATCACTAATGTTTTACGTTTTATAACATAAACACTATCATTATCACATCTGACAAAATTAACAGTATCAAAATAACTCTTCATGATCAGTATCTTTTCATATTCATATTTCCTCAAATGTCTTGAAAATGTCTTTTTTTACCCTTGGTTTGTCGCTATACTTTTGAAATCTTTTGTAGCTTTGTCTCTTTGTGCTTACATGGTTTTCCATATATTTAGCATTATGGACTTAGAGATAGTGTCTTCAAAGTCTAGAGTTAGCAAGGCATTTTATTCTCCAGTTCTACAATGCCTAAATTTCCAAGGTGGTTAAGAGAAAGAGAGCTTGTAGAGGGAATGTTGACCTATATGGAATAATGGACTTTTACAGCTTAAATAACCTTAATAGAGATCATCTTTTATTTTATAATAGTTTAGTCAACACTACTAATGAAAATGTTAATATCCAGCATATATTAAGATGACATATTGTTATTTATATTTAAAAATTGTTATGGCAATGTCCCTTGTTTAATGATTATTTTAAAATGTGAATATTGAGGCAGCTGCCTTCGCCTGTGCCAATCTGTTGATCCACCCCTCTCAGTGTCAGCTATAGCTGCCAAATGTATGACTGCAGCTGTCTTTGCTGGGTACTTCTGTAGGCACCAAGGACATAAGAACTTTGGCAGCCAAATCCCTGCAAAGAATCCCATTTCCCATATCTCAAGGCTTCTATTTCCTGAATTTCAGGATAATGATTATACAATGTTGAATTTTGGACAAAATGTCCATGCATCCTCTAAATTCTACCTTTCTGCCTTTAAACAATATCCCTGCTTCTCCCCCTCATCACCACAGTATTCCTATCATCCATTTCCTCCCACTTTTATAATTCTACAGCTTCCAGATTCTAACCCTATCATTATTCATTCAGATTTAGAAATAAAGCCCAAAGTTTTACAAGCCTTGTCACTAACCATGAAATAATCAATTTAATCCCCAAATGCTAAGGTAGATGTTACCCTTTTACTATCTCATTCTCAAATAGATAACTTCATCCAGATCAGGTTGTTAAGGCTAAAATATGAAGAGATTTGGGGTTTTGCAAAAATAACATGATCTTTGTTTTATAAGAAAGAAAAATACATATATGTATGAAGTAAAAGGAAAAGGTATCCTCAGCTCCATGCCAATCTCATTCTCAAAAGTTTGCCCCATTTTGGTGTTTATCCTACCGGCATTTTTTTTTTTTTTTGTGGTACGCGGGCCTCTCACTGTTGTGGCCTCTCCCGTTGCAGAGCACAGGCTCCGGACGTGCAGGCTCAGCGGCCATGGCTCACGGGCCCAGCCGCTCCGCGGCATGTGGGATCTTCCCGAACCGGGGCACGAACCCGTGTCCCCTGCAACGGCAGGCAGACTCTCAACCACTGCGCCACCAGGGAAGCCCCTACCGGCATTTTTTTAAATGAAGCTGTAAGTATATACATATATTAATTTTTTCCTATAGAAATAAAAACCTAAATATTTTGCAAATTCATTTTTTCACTTAACAATAGTGGCTATGTTTCCGTGTCAGTATATTAGATCTTTGGTCTTTTAATAGCAGCTTAAAATTCAGTATCATCAATCAATTTTAACTTTATAAACAATGCTATAATGAACACCTTTCTAATACTGTATTTCATCAATTCTAGACTATACTTATTTTCACATTTTAATATCTCCAAAATTGGAATGCATCTTTCAGTTAGTGTTATATTTGGTGAATAAGATATAATCTTGAACACCTATGTAAGTATTTCTGCATGACATTTTCTTAGAAGTAAAATTAATGGAAAACAGGTATAAACAATTTTATTTTGATAGATACCACTAAATTATCTTTCAAAATGTCTTTGCATACCTACAAAATATGACAGTATTCTTATGAAGTATCAAATATTTTACAACCTAAAGAGTAAAATATGGTTTTTCATTGTTTATTGACAATTATATAATTATGAGTGAGACTGAACATTACATTTCTTCTGCTAAGAATTTCTTTATCATAGCCTTTGTCCATTTTTTCCCGTTAGGTTGTTTCTTCTTATTGAATTATGGCAGTGTTTTTTATGTTATAGTTTCTTTGTGCATGTTTGTGTGTGTGTATGAGTATTTTTCTCCTAATTTTGGGTTTTTTTTTTTTTAACTTTTTTTAGTGTATTTTGCTATACAACACCTCAGAAACTGCTCTCATTGCCATCAGTATGCTTCATATTCCAGTGGATACGTTCATCATCAACTTACCTGATCTATGGGCTACATTCAGCTCAACTATTCTTTCCCTATTAAAACATTTTCTTCTCTTGGCTTTTATGACTCCCTTCCAAGTCCACTACCACCACTCCAAACAATCATCATCTCTCACTGCACTACTGCAATGGCATCCTCAACAATCTGCTTCTACTCTTGTTCCCCCGAAATCCATTCTCCCTCAACAGTTAAGGTAATCTTTTACTTACAACATCTAATTTTGAAATATTTCCCACATATAGAAAAGCTGAAATAATTTTACAGTGAGCACCATTATTCCCGTGATCTAGATGTTTCCTAGGTCCTACCGTGAGTGTTTGACTATTCTTGCTGTTACATACCCATCTATCCATCCACTCATCAATTCATGTTATTTATTGATGCATTTCAAAGTAAATTGCAGTGATCAGTACACTTCCTCCCTAAAGACTTCACTATGCATATGTTTACTTTTGTTTACATTCTTCCCTCTATAGGTAAAATTTATATACAAACAAATACACATATCTTGAGTTTGGACAAATGCATACACCAGGTTAACCTAAACTATGCTCAAGAGGTGGAACATCACCACTTCCCCAAAGATAATATCCCATATATCCCTCATGTAGTTTCAGTTTCCTCTAATATTATCATCACACATTACCATGGTACATTTGACAAAAGAAAGAAGCCAACATTGGCCCATTACTATAAACTAAACTCCAGATTTCCAGTCTTTCCATCCATGTTTTTTCTGTTTCAGGATATAATCTAGCATACCACATTGCATTTTGTTATCATGTCTCCTTAGTCTTCCTTGGTCTGTAACAAGTTCTCAGTTTTTTCTTGTTTTTTGTAACCTGAACAGTATTGAGAAGTACTGGTCAGTTATTTCATATAGAAGTTCTCTAAATGTCTCTTAATGTTTTATCTGATGGTTTTCTCATAATTAGTCTGGAGTTATGGGTTTGGGGGAAGAAAACCACAGAGGTGAAATACACTTCTCATCACATCTTATCAGACGGCTCGTGATGTCATTATGGCATTACTGGTGATTTTACCTGTGATCATTTTGTTAAGATAGCATTTGCCAGGTTTCTCCATTGTAAAGCTACTATTTCCCTTTCCAGACTCTAAATGATTCACTGAGTTCGGTCTGCCTTCGAGGAGAGAGATTACACTCTACCTCCCAAAAAGAGAGTATCTACATGTATTATTTGAGACTTTTCTGTAAGTAGGAGTCTATCCTCTCCATTTATTTATTTATTTATTCAATTATTTATTTATATTACTGTGGACTCATATATATTTTATACTTTGGATTATAATCCAAACTATGCTATTTTGTTACCCAATTTGTTCCAGCTCTGGCCATTGGCCCCTGTATCTTTGACATGCCTTCATCTTTTTGTGTTTTGAGCACCTCCTTACTTTCTGGCCTACAAAGTACTCCGGGCCATCTTGTATTTTCCCTTACACAGCCTGAGAATTAGCCATTTCTCCAAGGAGCTCTGATTCCTTTTATTGGAGAATGGCATTTAGAAATCAAGATCTGGGCTCTGGGCATGTTTGCTGTTACTGGGTTGTCAGTGCTTCTGGGCCCTCTCAGCAGACAAAACTAGATAATATATGATGTATACTAACCCAAGAATTCACAAATCTATAATCATCTTTGTGTCTATCTGTATAAGCTAAACATTAGTACATACTGATGTCTCTGACTCCAATCCAGTACCACAGAGTTTATTCTAGCCTTCCCTTCTTATTTATTTGAAACTTCCCTCCTGACAGTGAGAAACCTTGCTCCCACTATCCATCAGCCATTTACTTATTTTTTCAACCCCAAAGTACATTTAAATGTGTTTCAGAATTATTAATGTGTACTCTCAAGACAAGCCTTTTCAAGGACATATGTTTTTATTTCTCTTGGATAAATACCAAGGAGTACAATTGCTGACAGCAGGGCATGTTTATAAAACATTCCAGACCTTTTCCAAAGTAGTTGTACCATTTTAAAGGCTTTTTTAAACTTAAATCAGATTTCTTCCAAGTTAAAACTCTTCAGTGGATTCCTGGTTTAGTTGGAATTAAATCCAAAATCCTTAATCTGGTCTACAAAATCCTATGTGATCTTATCCCTGACAAATTTTTTGCAAGCTCATCTCTTGCCATCTTTCCCCTTATTCACTATGTTTCAGCCACCTTGAATTGTTTTAATTATTTCCTTAGAGCTTCAAAAAACCAAGGAGTCTCCCAGCCTTTGGGTCTTCATATATACTGATCCCTCTGCCTGGAATATTTTCTTCCATAATGTCTAGTTCTAGAGTATTCTGCAGGCCTCTATATTCTTCAGTTTATATATAACCTCCTTAGAGAGGCCTTCCTTGCCCATTCAATCAAATATAGCTTTTACTTGTTACTCTGTCTTACAGCAAAATTTTCACATTTAGTAATTACATTGAGACTAATTCACCATAATTAGTACTTATATTTTTATTTTGTTTACTTATTTTCTATATTTGCCACTAGACTATAATATGCATGACAATAGGAACCATATGCATTTTGTTCACACTATATTCAGAAACTAGAACAATATCTGCACATGGTAATGCTCAATAAAAATCTGCTGAGAGAATAAATACATAAATGAAAAGAGGAGTTTTTTTAAATAGTTAAATCTGTCAGTCTTTTCCTTGATAACTTTTGTTTTGCATCTCACTAAGGAAAGCCTTGCCCGGAAGACTATAAAAATAAACTATTTTATATATTATTTATTTATATATAAGTATTATATATAACATATTTTATTTATTTAAATTTTACTCTTATTAAAAGTTTAATATATTTAATATTAAAGTTTATATTAAGATTTAGTATTTATTCATTAAAATTTATTGTTTATTCATTAAAATATTTATATATAAGTTATATATTTTTTAGTACTTTTTTCAGCTTCCCAAGAACTTTATTTATTTATTTATTTATTTATTTATTTTTGCGATACGAGGGCCTTTCACTGTTGTGGCCTCTCCCGTTGCGGAGCACAGGCTCCGCACGCGCAGGCTCAGTGGCCATGGCTCACGGGCCAAGCTGCTCCGCGGCATATGGGATATTCCCGGACCGGGGCACGAACCCGTGTCCCCTGCATCGGCAGGCGGACTCTCACCCACTGCTCCACCCACCAGGGAAGCCCTAGAACTTTATTTTTTTAATTGAAATATAGTTGATTTGCAATGTTGTCTTAATTTCTGCTGTACAGCAAAGTGATTCAATTATACCTATATATATTCTTTTTTTATATATATTCTTTTCCATTATAGTTTATCATAGATTATTGAATATAGTTCCATGTGCTATACAGTAGGACCTTGTTGTTTATCCATTCTATATATAATAATTTGCATCTGGTAACCCCAAATTCCCAAGTACTTTTATAATTATATAAGTACTTTTATAATTATATATTCTACATTAAAATTCTAATGCACATAAAATTTATGTTTGTGTATGACAGGACATAGATTCATAGTTCTTTTCCAAAATAAATAGGAATTTTCTCAACACCATTTGTTAAATAGTCTGTCTCACTCCTGTGGTTTGAAATGTGTCCTTTTGTATACTAAATTCTCATATATATATATAATGATATGTTTCTAGATGTCTGGTATTTCATTGACTTATTTATCTATCTCTACAAAAGAACCACACTGTTTTGAGTAGCATAGCTTCTTACTATGGTAGGGCCAAGCACACCATCTATCACCACCATCACAACTACTCTTATTTATTTTCAAACACTTCCTTGCAATCAAGTTGTGAAGTTCAAAAAAGATCAAAGAACCCTAGGATTTTTCATTGAAATTTCCTTGAATATACATAATAATTTTAGAAGAAATTAAACTTTTATTGTATTGTCTTCCTACCCAGAAATATGGTAAATGTCTCCATTTTCTCAGATTTTCTTTTATGTAATTCATTCTTAATATAGTTCCATATGACTAGATTCAGAGCATTTATATAACCTCAGAATTAGAAGAAACTTCCAAGATAGCCCCTGACTACAACATGCACCTCAGCAACATGCAATGCTTTTACACTGCTATTGTATTGCTGAGGTACTCACTCCCTCCTGAGGAAATTCATTTTATTATGAAATAGTTAATGACTTGGATAATGAGATAACAGTCTCATTGAAAGGTCAGAAAGGTCTTATAATTGTTCTGTTCCACAGTTTTCCTCCCTATACAAAACATGTTTTTAGTGCTGAATATTTTGACCAGTATCTATAACATTTTGCAAACTTGTACATTTTACAAAGCTATATCGGATAATTGGCTGCTCAGTTAATGAAAGGGATGGATGTAAGTCTTTGCAAAGGAACACTTACCTCACAGACAAATATTATGCAATATTTCTGAAATCACTGTTCTGTTTTTTAATGTTCTTATCATTGTTGCTGAAACATAGTAATCCCTTGATTAATACTTGTTTAATTAATGAATTATTGAATGGATTATTTTTAAGGATTTATTTCTTCTGATAACAGGAGGCCTTAACTATATTTAAAGAAAACATTCTCTACTGCAGAGAAACAGTAAAGGAAAGACCTTAATTACGGACTTTCTAATATCCTTTTCGGGGAAATTACATTCACAAAATTTCTTTTGCCAATGGCAACAACTGCCTTGTAAAAAAATTACATGATTTAGTTGGGTACAATGGGATATGCGTGTGTGTGTGTGTGTGTGTGTACACATGATGCAAAAAAAAAAAATTTCTTAGATGCAAAGACAGAGGGGAAAAGAAGGCCCTATATAGCAAAGTACTCTCATCTACTAGTAAAACAATCATCAGAATCAAAAGAATTGGCTAAACCAATTCCTATCAAGCTATAGGAAGCTTTGATATTCATAGTTTCATACTTTTGCTAGTGGAAATACAGATTTTATTCATTTATTCTAATCCAGTAGATGGTGCTACATGTCTGTCTATGTAAAGTACCACAAATACCTCTTTTTTTCAATCTTTTCTTTCTTTTTTAGCCAGAACTATCATCAAGGTCTACTTTATAATGAAGCTCATTATTCCTGACATCTGAGTCAAATCTCTGGGTGCAGTATTAAAGATGTTCTTAAGGAGAAAACCCCCCAGAAATAATTGTGGCCCAAATACCAACCTAACAATCTATTAACAACTATTTTCCCCCAGCTCATTCTCACTGTAAAATGACAAAATCTTTGGTGTGACACAGAACTCTGTGTCATTGCATTAAAAAACATCCAGATGCAAAATCAGAGTCCCTTTTATTCTTCTAAACATTGTTAGTTGCTATTAATGTTAAGCAACCATAACAATGATAATAATTAACAATGAAAGTTTAAATGTAAGATTGTCATGGATAGATCAACATGTAAATTAACCACTTAGAAGATAACATATGCTAAAAAACTTAGGTATATGAAATTTTATAAACAAAGTTTGTTGAATCTGATTAAGTGAACCATACAAATTAATGTTTCATTGTGAATCGTGAAAGACTGAAAGTTTTAGAAAAGTAGGGACTCTAATTAGGTATCAGGAAAAATAATCCATATCACCCACCACCTTACAAATAGTTCATTTATGTTACTTATTTACTAGAAACACAATAATGAAAATTGACATATAATCTGAATCAGAAGTTATCAATTTTTTTGGCTTTTCATATTTTTGTAGATTTGTGATATGTTATTAGCTCACAAATTTATAATGCTTTCAAAGTGTCATTGTATATAAAATAAGGATAAGAAGAAGACATCTACTACTAATATTAAATTAGAACATTTTTACTATTTTATTAGTTTATTGTATTAAATTTTGATTAACTGCGATGTTATTTCACAGAGTCCTCTCACATACTTTGAAAATTCTTTTACTCTTTTCGTTGTATCAAAAGAAAAATGAGAGCTATAATTACTAATTTTAGATGAGTTCTATATATAATATAGGTATTAATAATCTGCTGACCAAAGGCTTAATAAAATGATTTTATTCAGTGAATTATATCACTTTAATGACTAGATTCTAATACAAATACAGGGAAGTCAGAAGTAACCTTTCAGATGACTATTTTATCATTTATGCTTTCCTTAATTCATATCTTCATTAACTCTTTCACCAGTCTTTGAATAAACACAAAGAGGCAGAGTTGCATGGATTATTCTTAGGTAGATTATGCAACATGGAAAAGCCATGATCTTAATCCAGGAATGACATCTTCATGAAAAAGCCAAAAAAATGGTCAGTTATAATATAGGCAAGGTAAGGGAATATAAATCAACTTATGTATCTATCACGAGCAAGGTCAGGGTGGAGGTGCCACTAAATCTCCTTTGTGTAACCAGCTTACCTGGAGGTAGTTATATTGACCCAATGACTAGATGAGCCACAGGGGATGCAACTTCTTAAAAGAAGGGGCTTTTTTATTTTTGTTTTTCTGAGGTATGATAATTGACATATGTAGAGTTTGTCATTCATTAAAGAAACATTGACCTAAGCCCTTAATTTACAAAATTGAAAAAGTGATTATCCTTCCCCTCAAGGTGTTTACTATCAAGTGGAGAAACCACCGACAAAAGCCGTCTCCTAACAGGTAACTGCCTCCGTAATCGATCTCTCTAATATCATGTCCACGCCTCAGCCAAAATGAGTTTTATAACCCACAGATCTTAGCACATCATCCCTCCCCAGCTCTCCAAGGCCTCCCTAACGTGGATTCTGAGGCCCTCATGAACTGGGCCTTCTCCCTCCCCGCTCTCATCTCTCACTCTTCTTCATCTCACACTGGGAATTCTAGCCTGAGTGAATTTGTTTCCTTTTCTTCAAGTTCTCTCTCACTTTAAGCCTTAGCACATCTGTTCCTGCTGCCTGGGCACTCTTCCCATATTTTCCCAGCTAATGTCTACCTTCCCTGACCTATATACATTTCCCCTGGCATCATATTTCGGCTATCATGACATTTCCTCTGTTTACTTCCCTGAGTCCCCCTATTACATTGTAAGCAACATAGGTCAGAGAGGTCTAGCTGATTTAACACTGGCTCCCCAGCACTAGTCACACAGTAGACATTCATCATTCCTTTATTCACTCATTCTCATTGTATAGTCTTTGAGCACCTAAGGTGTGACATGCTCTCTATAGTAAGTGATAGTGATATGTATCAGTGAGAAAAACTTGTAGGATGCTGCCCTCCAGAACCTTTGTTAAATGAGCTAAAGCATACCAAGTGCACACAGTATGGCAAAGCTATCAAGACTCATCAGGGAAGCATGTCTGTCTCCAGGTGGGAGGGGATCAAGGGCAGAGCAGTCACACCATTAGAATAAGGACTTACCTCCTAAATGTAAGACCAGATACTATAAAACTCTTAGAGGAAAACATAAGCAGAACACTCTCTGACATAAATCATAGCAAGATCTTTTTTGATCCACCTCCTAGAGTAATGAAAATAAAAACAAAACAAAAAAAAAACAAATGGGACCTAATTAAACTCAAAAGCATTTGTACAGCAAAGGAAACCATAAACAAAATGAAAAAACAACCCACAGAATAGGAGAAAATATTTGCAAACAATGCGACTGACAAGGGATTGATCTCCAAAGTTTACAAACAGCTCATGCAGCTCATGTGAAAGAAACAAACAACCCAATCAAAAAATGGGCAGAATACCTAAGTAGACACTTCTCCAAAGAAGACGTACAGATAAATGGCCAACAAACACATGAAAAGATGCTCCACATCACCAATTATTAGAGAAATGCAAATGAGGTATCACTTCACACAGTCAAAATGGCCATCATCAAAAAGTCCATAAAACAATAAATGCTGGAGAGGGTGTGGAGAAAAGGGAACCCTCCTACATTGTTGGTGGGAATATAAATTGATACAACCACACTGGAGAACAATATGGAGGTTCCTTCAAAAACTAAGAATAGAGCTACCATATGATCTAGCAATCCCACTCCTGGGTGTATATCCAGAAAAAACAATGGTTTGAAAGGATACATGCACCCCATTGTTCATTGCAGCACTGTTTACAATAGTCAAGACATGGAAGCAACCTAAATGTCCATCGATCGATGAATGAATAAAGAAAATGTGCTACATATATACAATGGATTATTACTCAGAAATTAAAAATAATGAAATAATGCCATTTGCAGCAGCATGGATCAACCAAGAGATTATCATACTAAGTGAAGTAAGTTAGGCACAGAAAGACAAATACCATATGATATTGCTTACATGCGGAATCTAAAAAAATGATACAAATTAACTTATTTACAAAACAGAAACACGCATAGACTTAGAGAACAAATTTATGGTTACCAGGGGGAAAGGGTGTGGGGGAGGGCTAGATTGGCAGTTTGAGATTGACATGTATACACTACTATATTTAAAATAGATAACCAACAAGGACCTACTGTATAGCACAGGGAACTTGGCTCAATATTCTGTAATAACCGAAATGGGAAAAGAATTTGAAAAAGAATGGACACTCATATGGGTATAACTGAATCACTTTGCTGTACGCCTATAACTAACACATCATTGTTAATCAACTACACTCCAATATAAAATTAAAATTAAAAAAAATAATGTAGCCAATGAGAAAGCAATAAAATATATGCACTCTATAAAAAAAAAAAAGAATAAGGTCTTATCTGAAACTCCAAAGATGGGGATATAAATGTTCCTGGAGAAAAGCTGAGGTGAAAGTGTATTCCAGGTAGAGAGAATAACAATAAAAAGGTAATAATATGGAAAATCTTGAGCCTGAGCGGTGAAGAGAAGTGAGAAATTACAAGTAGTTCAACACTACTGAATGGGGAATGGGGTGACTTTTGAGGGTAGCATTTGCCTGGGAGAGTAACATGAGATGAGGCAGGGAGAATTGAAAGGTACCACAACACAAAGATATTTTCTTATAGACAATAGGGACACACTGAATAATTTTAAATGGGGGAGATGAATGGAAAGCGGATCAGTAATGTGGGTCTGAAATAGGGAAAGAGAAAAAAGGCAGAAGATAAGACTTTGTGACTGTTTAAAAGTGGGACCAGGGCTTCCCTGGTGGCGCAGTGGTTGAGAGTCTGCCTGTCGATGCAGGGGACACGGGTTCGTGCCCCGGTCCGGGAAGATCCCACATGCCGCAGAGCGGCTGGGCCCGTGAGCCATGGCTGCTGAGCCCGCGCCTCCGGAGCCTGTGCTCTGCAACGGGAGAGGCCACAACAGTGAGAGGCCCGCCTACCGCAAAAAAAAAAAAAAAAAGTGGGACCAACCAAGAGGATGGTCTTCTCATTCTGTGAAAAATATTGGGGACCAGTGGGCTTGGGATGAGAAAAGCTAGCTCCAAAATCCACCAGCAATATTGTGCCACAAGTAGCAGAGTTTTCAAAATATCCTTAACATTATCTCATCAAAGTGTAAATGTGGTTTTGCTTAGCCTTTCCAACCTTATATATTCTCTCACGTGCTTGACAATCCCACTCTACGTCATCAGAATATATAGCATCGCCTACGGGTACCTGCATGTTTTTGCACATCATTAGAGTGTTATTCTCCCGGGACCATGGTAGACACAGAAAAATAAAGAAAACAGGCAGGAACTAATATCCTGTGTCTTATGCTATCCTAGCATTTAGTAAAAAAAATATTGGTATTGGCTTTCTTTGCTTTCAGTACTGCTCTTCAAAACAATACCAAGATTCTTTCATTTCCTTCTTTGTTATTCTGTGAACGTTTTTCATATTCTTTACAACAAGCTTGAATTTTTTTATAACCAGAAGAAAAATACTTTTTAACAACAATAATATCACCCCTCCAAAAAAAAAATCCTTGGGAGGTAGTGGGGAAACAGCAAACAAAAAACACACCCACCGTATAATCACTATGTAGAAAAAGGTAGGGTAAACATACAAGAAAATGTGTGTTGTCATGACACTGTAACACACCATCCATTTGAGCGCAGTATAAAAACAAGGCTGGTTCAGAGCTGCAGCATGAACCTCCCATGCTTCTGTACGGAAAAAGCACCACTCCATTGGGCTAACAAACTTGGCTTTCTTATAGTTGAGGCTTTAAGAGACACTGCAGAGAGTTGGCTTACTTTAATTCAACGAGCTATAGCTCCCCACATAATATATGGGTAAGTTTACTCAAAGCACTTTTTATCAGTTGTCAATCTGTTTCCTAGCCTGCATTTGGCTACATTTCAGGTAGCAAAGGAGAAAGCAGATATTATCCTAAGGTTTTTGTCCTAGGGGAACTAATTGTTGCCTATTACTTTAGTGAATTGTATGTGAAGTAACTGCTGTTCTTCTACTATGTTCTGTAGTATTATTCACATAAATCTTATGTAAAGCTAGGTCTGTATACAATCTACTCAGTTTAGTCAAAAGTGGGTGATGTCTATATACGTGTATCTAGATAGTTGGAAGTGGTGGTTATGTCATTCATCCCATGTTGAGACATCAAAGAAGGTGTATTGATTCCTTCCTCTTGGAATCTGTTCAGTGTGTCTGCCCACATTCTAAGAATTTTATGTCATCCATTGTTTTTCTTCTCTACACATTGAAGGCTGATCTCTTGGTATTCCTATAGCATTACCTTACTCCAAAGTCTTTTGTGAATGAGTTTCTGAAGTTTCGGTGGGTATTTCTGAAAATACAAACTATTCTACCACCTTTTTATCATCTTCTTTGAACTCTTTCACTGAGGTTCATGTAAGGGTGGCTAATAATGGTAGGACAGAGAGAGTGGAAGAGAGACAGGTGGGGGAGAGAGAGAAAGAAATGCACACATTAACAGTTTTCTCTTATGAACAAGAAAATTGGCCATTTTCCTACTAGCATATGAGGAACCTAAGACTGTCCCTTGTTGTCAAGGCAACAGCTGTTCCTTGGGTAGCCTCAATAGAAAAGAAGCCAGAGCAATCTTTATAGGATCAAGTCTTTTTTATCATCAAATCATAGAAAGGAATCTTGAGAGTCTACCCAGCCTATTCTCCTGCCTTTAGTTAACACCTACGAAAATAATTTGAAACTAATACAGAAAAGTCTAATTTTGAATAATTCTGGAAAGATTACGTAGTTTTACTTGGTAATCATTTGCAGTGTTTTACATTTCACACTAATTGTAAGTTTTTTTTCAATCATTCTAACTTAAATCTTCCATGCTTCAGTTTGAAATCCACTTCCTATTGTTCTAATCTCAGTGGAAATAAACAACTGTATACTTCCTAAGAGAGTCTTGCCTGTACTTAAAAAAATAACAAAAATGTCTGACAAATTCCTCAAAGTGAATAATGCTGTTCTTTTTTTTTTTTTTTTTAGCCATTTGTATTGTAGGTCCCCTCTGATGAAGTCCTACACTCTGCAAGACCATCCCTCATTAGGGAACCCAATCCTATCTTGTTACTTATCTGAAAGGCTGATCAGGGGTGCCCCAAAAGAGGAGCAGGACACCACCCTGTTCTCAGTCTATCTGCTCAAGGCTTTCAGGTTAACTTAATCTGTAGAATTACATTCATCATACAGTTGTTTTGCACAGATTGGCTGATAGAGCTTTTTCTTCTTGGTTTGAACATAATCATTCATTTCGCACGTGGTACTTTGGCAACCGATTTTTCTCTTCAAGTAGACTACTATCACATTTCCTGGTAGAATCATATTTTCTTGGTTCTTTCTTTCAAGGTGAAGCTCATGCCCTCGCTCCTTCACACTAGCAGGTTTAATGAGCATACTTTCTGTGCCACTGTCCATGTCACTAATGAATATATGCTGAGCGCTAACCACAGGAAGGCATCCTGGAAATATTTTTTTTTTAAAGATATCCATATTGGTCAGCAAGGCACAAAACAATTTATCACCTCGAGCCAGAAATATCCCTCTCACTGGATTTCCTGTATCATTTTGGCTTATTACTTTAGTTCTTCAGCCATGGATGACATACTTACTGGTCCTAATTTTCCTTATCTTTAATGTGGAGGGACTGCAAACATAGACTAATAGTTAGCATTTATTGATCCCTTTCTCTATGTGAGGCACTGTGCTAATCACTTATATCATCTCATTTCAGCTTCCTAACAATCCTAAAAAGCAGATATTTATTGTCATTCCCATTTTACAGAAAAAGAAAGTGACCCTTAGCATGGTCAAGCAACTTTCCCAGGATAACATGGCTACTGGACAATGGAGCAAGATTTTGGCCTGACCTCCCACACTATTAACCACTCTGCCACGGGAGCAGGAAAATGGGTACTCCACTCACATGCTGTGCTCTAAGCATATCAGTTGGTAGACTCTTTCTGGAAGGTAAGAAAAGAATACAGAAAGAATTCTTTAAAAGGTACACATACTTTTCTCCCGTATTTATTTTATAATATTATGTGCCAGGCACTGCCCTAAGCATTTTTCAAATATTAAAAATAAAGCTTTATGGCAACATTATATTGATATTATCTCTATTTTACAAAAAAGAAAATTGAGGCACTTAGAAACTAAACAATTTTCCTGAAGTTTCACAATTCATAAGATGTGAAGCTGGGTTGTGGCTGCTAAATCATATATTAATATATTGACAGGAAAAGACAGTAAATGAAATATTATTATGGTGTATCTAATTTTTATTTAAAAATAGAAATTTATGGGACTTCCCTGGTGGCACAGTGGCTAAGAATCTGCCTGCCAATGCAGGGGACATGGGTTCAAGCCCTGGTCCGGGAAGATCCCACATGCCGCGGAGCAGCTAAGCCCGCGAGCCACAGCTACTGAAGCCCGCGCGCCTAGAGCCCGTGGTCTGCTACAAGAGAAGCCACCGCAATGAGAAGCCCATGTACCACAACAAAGAGTAGCCCCTGCTCGCCGCAACTAGAGAAAGCCCATGTGCAGCAACGAAGACCCAACGCAGCCAAAACTAAATAAATAACTAAATAAATTACAAAAAACAATAGAAATTTATGTACGAACACACAGAAACTAGGAGAATATAACAACAAAATTAAACAGTGATGGAGTTATGGATGGGTGATTTTTTTTCTTGAATATATCTGTATTTTTCTTTTTTATTTACAGTGAAAGTATATTTCTTTTCTAAATAGCAGTTCTTCATTTAAAAGTAACCTAAAGAGATTGTAGTAAGGTTTCTCTGGGGTCTTTTTGACAGTGGGATGGTGGTTACCTTATATAAGTTTATAGGAACAGCCATGCTTGGAACAAACTTTAACTGGAAATTTATCTCCCTGGCCCATCCTTTATAAATATCAGCCTAGCAAGCAAGGAGGATTACTTGATTTACTTTAATGAAGTTATGTGATCTACTGAACAACCCCAATTTATGAATTTGGAAAACCTCATCCTAGATCCATCAATATGATGTCTTTTTTTTTTTTTTTTTTGCAGTACGCGGGCCTCTCACTGTTGTGGCCCCTTCTGTTGTGGAGCACAGGCTCCGGACGCGTAGGCTCAGCGGCCATGGCTCACGGGCCCAGCCGCTCCGCGGGATGTGGAATCTTCCCGGACCGGGGCACAAACCCGTGTCTCCTGCATCGGCAGGCGGACTCTCAACCACTGCGCTACCAGGGAAGCCCAATATGACTAGTCTTTTAACTCCTCTTGCTACGTCTCTGGGTTATGTTGAAGGTGTTTGTGGTTCTAGAATAGAGTAATGCTTAAGAGCCAGGTTCCAGGGATCAGGCTTTTATAGGTTCCATTCCTAAATCCACCACTTATTTTAGCTGTGTGAACTTGAACTCTCTCGGCTTCACGGGGATACTAACAGCATTAAGCATTAAGTCCTATGGCTTCTGAGAGAATTAATTAAGATAATATATGTAAAACACCACTATGTCAGGTACACAGTAGTTAGTAAAGGGTAGCTGTTTTATTATTACTGTTTATTATTGCTTAATGTTCATTTTAAAAGTACAGTTGAATTCTCTAGTAAAAGTTACTGTGCACTTTCTTCGGGTATGCTCACCTGAAGAATTTAAATTTTTCTTTCATAAGGAGATGAGGAAAAGGGCATCACTTATGATCTGATCTATTTAGACTTGTTAAACGTCAATATTTTAAATGATCCCTATGGTTTTCTAAGATCAGTTTTCTTTTTCTAAAATTTTATTTATTTATTTATTTGGCTGCATTGGGTCTTTTTGTTGCTGCACACGGGCTTTCTCTGGTCGCGGCGAGTGGGAGCTACTCTTCGTTGTGGTGCGCAGGCTTCTCATTGCGGTGGCTTCTCTTGTTGCAGAGCATGGGCGCTAGGCACGCAGGCACATGGGCTTAGTTGCCCCGCCTCATGTGGGATCTTCCCGGACCAGGGATGGAACCTGTGTCCCTTGCATTAGCAGGTGTATTCTTTTTTTTTTTTTTTTGGCAGGCGGATTCTTAACGACTGTGCCACCAGGGAAGTCCCTAAGATCAGTTTTCATAATCAATGTGATTACTATACATATATTGATTAATAATGAGTGTATGAACTGTTCAGAATTCATAGTCAATCTATACTTGTTTTGGCTATGCCACAGACTGTTTATTTTTGCATATAGAATTTTGCATATAGTCTCAAATTAAGCTGTGGACCCTCATACACCCTAATCCTCATCAGACACCCATGCTATATGGTTTGAATATTGCCAGTTTCCATGGGGAAGGAACATCAGATTAAATTCTGTGTGTTATGGACAAGAAAAATATCAGTGAAATAGCTTTATCCTATAGCACTGTATGGCCATTTCCAAGAGAGACTCCTTCCATGTTTCCATGCCAGTGTAGGGAGGAATGAATGAGTGCACACACGTGTATATACACACACACACGCACACACTTAAACTTCTTTTTAATAAAATAAATTAAGAGAGTAGTATTTACATCCTTCTAGCACTGTTTCCTCTGAATTCTGAAGAAACAGCTTGGGGAAAACCCTTGCTGTCTTTTGCCAATAGAGTTGTTACACTAAAATCTGAACCGGCTTTTCAGCTGGATTTGGTCATGTGAGTCAAAGCAGAGCTTGTGCTGTTATATGTGTCCCTGCCTCTCTCCACTCCCCCACATTAGTTGAGCCTCACTGCTCTTCCCCATAATCCTCCCAGCCCCACTCTCCAGGTTTGCTGAGCCTCACTGCTCCAACAAGTAATGCACTTCTGACACAATGGGGGACAGCAGGGGCAGTGTGGGGGAAATCAGATAATGCAGACACCAGCTTGACACTCTTGCTTCCCTTTGAGTGCCACATTATAAACTGGCCAAGTGAAACATGAAGGTATTATCCCGTCTTATCTGGTGGTTGAAAGGGGTGCAGCCTCCTTAATGGTAAGGTTTTGGGCTTGTTGCCGAAGGATTCTCACTTTCCCTGCTTCCCATGTTCACCCAGAGTGCTCTCTCCTCCCCTCTGTTAGCTGTTTTGACTTGAACATGCTCCCGGATGAGAGAGGATAACCTGTCAGGACCAGGTGTCGTCTCTGCCACACAAGTTTTATGAAGAACGGGTCAATTCCAAAGCCAATTTAGAAATGTGTACAACTGGAGGGAGAGTTTAGGGACTCCAGGATACCTTACAGATAACCTAGATTTCATAGAGTTTCCCACACTCATGCACCTCCCCTGGACTGGCTTGAGTCTTCTCCCAGGGAAACCTGTCATTCTTGGATCACTATCTTCCTATCTCAGAGAAGAGCATGTAAACACACACACACACACACACACACACACACACACACACACACACACACACACACACACACACACACACACACACACACACTCTTCAGAGTGAGAATCTACATGAAATGGCTCCAGGGTTGTTTTTTTTCAGCAAGCTTCACAAGTGAATCTGATGCCTAATCTGTACTTTGAGAAAGAATGCCCACAGCATTCCTATAGTCCCATCTAGAGACAAACTCAAGGGCTAACTTTTTAAATTTATGAGCCATTCTGATACAGCAAAACACGCTGAAGCTCAAAGTTCCTCTTATTGCTGACAGTAATCAATAATAAAATGTATAGCACTACTTTTGAAAAAATGTCCGAAACAGGCGCCTAGTTTTTATTAACTGTTATGAGTAAATGGCTTAATATGCCAGCACCAAAAGCACAGCCTTCCGACAGCATAATTAATTCTACAAAGACCAGCACACAGACCATCATCCAGTTGTTGTTTGTGTGACCCTGAAGAAAATTATTTAAGGTATCTGAAGTTTGGTCTCATTATGGGTAAAATGTGTTCTCTATTTATCTCATAAAATTTTCGAAGGATTACAGATAAGTAAAGACCCTTGCTTAACACGCAGTTCGTGGAGAGGAGCCACCAATTCAGGGTGGCTCCCTTCCCTCTCCTGTTTCTGAGCCTTTCTTACAAACACCTAGACTTTGCTTTCCACCACGCCAGAGGCCTTAATTTACCTGTTCGTCCACGATGCTACATGGCCACTCTATTTAAGAGCTCAGGAAAGTAAGGCACACCATCCTCGGAAATCAAAGGCGTGTACAGGTAATATTTCATTAAACCACGTAGAAGCCTGATGTTGAAGGAGGCAAAGATTCTCATCTTCATTTTACAGGCACTTGAATTTTTTGAGGTTGTATGCTTCTAAGAAAACAACCAATCTGTGACCAAGATGTAACTAAGACCCACAATTTCTAATTCCCAGGCTTTGACTCCAACCTCTGAAAATGCTTCAATTCAATGAAGCTAATGGCACTTTGGTCTCCGGCATTAGATCCTGTTATCAATGACTTCCACATGGAAAGATTATTCCAAAATGTGTGATTAACCAAGAAAATGCAAATAAACCAATTTGTACCTGCTATTTAGAGGTAAGACACAGAAATGGCTTAAGTTCATTATTTGAAAACTAACCTTTTCTACTTCGAATGTAGCTTATGTTCTCCACTTGTTCACGTATTTTTCAAAAATTACATTTTCAGTGAAATATTGTAGATCATTTGTGATTCTATTACCAGTGCAGAACCTGAATGGAGAGAGAAATACATGTCATCAGACACAATGGGAAGAAAACCCTTCTTTGAACAACATTTAGCAATTCAAAGTAATAAACATTTTTTAAAATTCTACTGTGTACTAGGCACTGTGCTGAGTGGGGTATAAGACAAGCTCCCAGTCTAGCCCAGTGGGAAACACAGTAACACTTGGCAAATGTTACTGAATGATTGAACCTAGTGGAATAAGTAAATACTTAACTATACCTTTGGAAAAAGCAGATGGTAATTGTATAATAAAGCAGGTCTATAAGGTTACAGTCTAGAAAGGCTGCATAGAGGAAGAAATATTTAATGTGGACCTGAAGACTATTCCTTTCAAGTGACAGAGACTCAATTCAAAGTGGTTTAAGGGGAAAAAGGAGATTATGGTTTACCACTATTAGAACAAGGGCTGGACCACCTTGACTCCCTTAGTCTCCCAGCTCTCTTATCTGATTCTTTTTGCATGTTGGCCTCATTGTCTCCTACTACATGTGAGCTTTCTCCTTGTCATAGGGAACATGGTCACTGGCAGCTTTGGGCTAAACGTCATTCCAAAGTAATGATTCAGAAGGAAAGGGTGTCCCTTACCTACCTTCAACCTTGGAAGGACTCCAACTGGCCCAGCTGGGGTTACTTGCTCACCCTTGGATCAATCATTAGGGTCACAAGCATGATGATGTATACGGCCTAGGTCGGTGATTGGCAAGGCTTTCAAAACGCATCATTGCAAAGGGAGAGAAGCAGGTTCTCCTAGAAAGAGGAGTTCTGGGTAAACCAGAAGAATTAAATCCATTGAAGTCTAGAAAAATAAATTGGCTACCGCCATGCTAAGATGGAAACTAAAGTCATTCCAAGCAGAGACCTTGAGCAAAAGCAAGAAGAGGGAAAACTCAGTGCGTGTTGAGGGACTGGATGGTATTGGTGGTACACAGTGGGAAAGAATGGAAGGTTGCTGAGGTCAAATAGTGTGCATATTTGAAGCCCTGTAAAGAAGTTGGTGCTATGTTCTCTAAGCAGAGTATAGTTTTTTAAGGTTTTGAGAGTTACATAGTACATTCTACATTTTCGAAAAATAATCTTATCTCATGGAGGATATGCTGGATAGAAATACTGGAGACAAGGAGATTGGGTAGGGAAGGTATGGTGGGCATGTTGTTTTGTCTGAAAGTGTTCATTTCCTCGTGAGAACTTCCTCTCCACTCTGGGCAGTCTTGGTGGGACTGTCAATCAGTGTCCCACAGAACCACAAGGTTGGGTCAATTTTAGTGCTGCATTTCCTGGGACGCACAATTGGTTCATGGATAAGCATGTGATTCAAGCAGAGCCAATCTGAGTTCTTTCCTGAGGTTAAGCCATGGATCCTTTCAGTAAACATAGTCTAAAGATGCAGGCTGAGAGTTCCCAACAGCCATCCTGCCATTACACAGAAAGAGTCTGTATAAAATAGAAGCCAACATATGAGAAAAAACAGAGGTGAAAGGGAAAAAAGAGCTCTACAACATTGTGTCAGCCCTGGGTGACAGTGTCCTGAAATTCCCAGTTACAGGTGTCAATATGATTCTTCTTTTGTTTGTCTCTTAATTGCATTTATTTCACACTACAACTGCATACAAAAGGTACCTGTCATTTATTAAACAGCTATTACATACTAGGCATGGTACTGGGTACTTTATGTATATTATAATATTAAATCTTTACAATAACCCTGAAAGTAAATATTATGATTCCTCATTTTACAGAGGGAAAAATCATGACCCAAATAAATTAAGTAACTTCAGAAACTTTATTTAAATATTAAGAGTTGGAAATGATATTCTAAAGGTTTGTTCAACTCCAAAGCCTATATTCTTTTTACTTTACCATATCTATGCTACATTGCTCTGTAGCATTAGAGAGCAATATTCTCAATAAGAAATAATAAAAGCGTGAACTGAGGCAATAGCAGCAAGAATAGGAGGAAAAGGCAGATTCAAGAGACATTCAAGAAAGAGAAAAAATAGTTCCTATTGATTTTTTTTTCAAAGAATTTTAAATGTTGAGGAACAGTAAGAAATCTAAGAAGATTCTGGAATCCAGTTAATCTAAGTACATATAGGAGTAAAGGCTGATTGGAAGGGAACAAATCATGTTTCATTTAAAGTGTGTGTTGACTGTTGGTGGAAACATAAACTGGTGCAGCCACTGTGGAAAACAGTATGGCAGTTTCTCAGAAAACTAAAAATAGAACTACCACATGACCGAGCAATTCCACTCCTGGGTGTATATCTGAAAAAAAACGAAAACACTAATTCGAAGAGATACATGCACCCCAATGTTCATAGCAGCACTATTCACAATAGTCAAGATACGGAAGCAACCAAAGTGACCGTCAACAGATGAATAGATAAAGATGTGGTATATATATACACAAATGGAATACTATTCTGCCATAAAAGAAGAAATTTTGCCATTTGCAGCAACATGGAAGGACTTGGAATTATTAACTGAAATAATCAGACAGAGAAAGACAAATACTATAGGATATCACTTATATGTGAAATCTAAAAATTACAACAAACTAGTGGATATAACAAAAAAGAAGCAGACTCACAGATATAGAGAAAAAACTCGTGGCTACCCATGGGGAGAGGGAAGGGGGGAGGGGCAACAGAGTGGTAGGAGATAAAGAGGTACAAACTATTATGTATAAACTAAGCTACAAGGTTATATTGCACAGCACAGGGAATATAGCCAATATTTTATAATAGCTATAAATGGAGCATGACCTTTAAATATTGTGAATCACTATATTGTACACCTGTAACATATAATATTGTACATCAACTATAATTCAATTAAACAATACTTTAAAAATAAAATAAAGTGTGTGCTGAATATCCAAGTGGAGCCATCCAGTGAGTTAAGAATATAGTTCTGGTGATCCAATAGATATATAGGCTTGAGACTAGTATATCTATACCAGTGTTTGCCTCTGGAGTGGATAAGACTATTGGCAGATAGCCCATAAAGTGAGAAATAAAAGATAGCAGAAGGTGAACCCTCTAGATTTGAAAAGATCAGCATTTAAAGAGTAGGGCTTTGTTCCTGCTACCTCCCTCTGGAGTGCTCTTCTCCTTTGTGTACCTTGTGTATGTATAGTCATCTGTAACAACATTACACAATCATAATACCTCTTCGAGGTTTGGTTGGCTCTTCCATTCTTCATCCTCTAACAGAGAGATGTTGTTATGTTCATGAGTTTGTTATATTTTTTAGATTCCACATATAAGTGATATCGTACAGTATTTGTCTTTCTCTGTCTGACTTATTTCTTGGTGGAAGTATATAGGTCAAACATTTGATCATGTATTGTCTAATTTACTCTCCACTGACCAGATAACAAAATGATAAGATCATTTCATACTAGAGCTGTCTCCACTTTTGTTAGGCTGTGGTAAATGCTCTACGTTCAGTTGGTGTGAAGAGACACTAAGTACTTGTTTTTTATGGCAGGTGTATCTACTGCTGCTTTTCAAGTGAATAACAAAACCCATTTTCCCATAACTCAAATATCTGTTATGTACTCCTGATTTAAAGACATTTTTTCTGAAATGTTTCTGCTTTCTGGGAACACTCAAACACAATGTTCCCGGAACACAGGGAACACTCAAAATATTGTTATAAAGTATAAGGTCAATTTGGCATTATCTATTAAGAGACTTCAAGATGTGAGTAACTTTTGATTAAGCAATTCCACTTCTAGGAAGATATCCTAAAAAACAATCAAAGGCTAATATTACATTTAAAAATGTTCATTGCCACAGCATTTATTATGGTGAAAAAAAAACCCTAATGTTCTTCAATAGGGAAATGGTTCAAAAATTATAGTACAGTGGATTATTGTCCTGTCAGTACAATCACATTTTTAAAGATTATATGATGACACAAGACAAATGTATACAACAAAATGTTAAATAAAAAATTGGGACACAATTACACATATAATATGAAGCCAATTTTGTGACATGTACACATAAGAAGATTGTAAGGAAATACAAATATTTCATGCTATAAAAATTCAGTTCCTGAATTCAGATAATAAGCTTTCAGACAGTCAGAAATATCCGTATATTAGAGTAGCAACTATCTCTAAGTGAGAAATGACATTATTTTCTTCATCTACTTTTGCAGATTATGCACATTTACTAAATTAGAATGCTTTCTTGGGCTTCCCTAGTGGCTCCGTGGTTGAGGGTCTGCCTGCCGATTCAGGGGACACGGGTTCATGCCCCGGTCCGGGAAGATCCCACATGCCGCGGAGCGGCTGGGCCCGTGAGCCACAGCTACTGAGTCTGTGCGTCCAGAGCCTGTGCTCCACAACGGGAGAGGCCACAACAGTGAGAAGCCCGCGTACAGAAAAAAAAAAAAAAAGATTTCTTTATAGCTAAAAAGTTATTATGATACAAACATTTCTATTTTTACAATAAGAAGAGATTAAAAGCATTTTTCTTCTAACCTCAGCTTTTAGAAGGTCACTGCATCCCTGTGACTCTATATCATTTCAAATCTAAGTTAAGGTACTTTTTCTTCTTTGCTGTCAGGTAGTTAAAGAAATAACCTAAACCAAATATAACTAAGTAAAGTAGCCTACCGATGCCCCAGCCACATGAGTCATCTACAGTCATCTCTCTTCCCAGTCCACACAAGTCTTCCATCCCTAAGAACTGTATATGTTGCCTCCTTAGTGTTCTTCAAACTGTCCACTTGATTTCATCTCCACCACTACTATGTTCAGTTCACCACCATTTTTCTCCTAGATTATTTCACAGCCTTTTAACTTGTCTGACAAAGTAAAATCCTTCAGAGGCTTCCCATACCCACTGTTCAGGGGATAAAGTCTCAACTCTTTAACACAGTTCAGGACAGCCTCATCTTCTGGTGTCTACTTAATTCTCCAGCCTTATATCTTCTAGCCTCCTTGTCACACTCTATGCCCCGGCACATGCAAACAGTAGCACCAGAATCCCTAGAACATGTCATGTCCTCATTCAACTCTTGGTCTTTGTACATTCTAGTCTCTATGCTTAGAATGTTTTTTCTTTCTCCCTTTCCCATCGTGCTTAACAATAGCTGACATCTGGTTATATCCTCCAGGTCGTAGTTGAGATAGTTCTTTCTATCAGGAGGCTTTCCTTGACCTCTTGGTCTGTGTAATATGCCCTTCCACTTGCATCCATGGCATCCTGTTATAAGCACTTTTGTGTATTATGCTATCAGAAAATATGCTACGATAATATGTGGTATGGAATATAGTATAATGTATTTTATTGTAACTATTTTTTCTTTGTATGTTTGTTAACTTGTTCATAATTGTTTATTTGTTTGTTATTTGGTTCTCCCTGACTAGACTGTAAGCTCCTTGAGGAGAAGTGCTCTACTTATTTACTTCAACAGTCTCAATGCCTAGCACAGTGCCTGATATATACTAGGGGCTCAATCATATCATTACATGATTAAATGGACAAATGAATGAGAACATCTCAAAGCCAGATAAAAATGGCTCTTGGGTTACCAACTAGACCCTGAGTTAACGCAGATGGAAAGCAGCCACTATTCCACTATCAGCATGGATGGACGAGCACACTCTTTTTAAATAAGACATAGTGAATAACATGGAAAGCAGAGGTTTGTTTAAGAAATGAAATAAATGAATGTTAACTGATCAAAAATGTCTAGCTAGCTTTAAATATATCACTTGTTTTTAATTAAACTGAATACCTTTATTTTATCTTTACCAGAATTTGATGTCATCGAGGATTTTTTCCCTTGTGATTTCTTTAAACTTGTTCAATGTCTTTTCATTGTAATGAAGGGAAAAGGAGATGTAATACTCCATTGCTGCAACCCCCCAAAGAACATTCTACACAAGTGACCCTTGTTATGTATTTTGGAAAATGGGGGTCTGGGCCAAGAGACTTTGGGAAACACTTTATTATTTCCTGCTCTTAGAAAGGTACAACAGAGATGACATATACTAAAGGCTGAGAAAAATTTGTTAGCTTAACTTTTTTAGAAGCCTGAATTATCAAACCTGTTCAAGCTTGTAGCCCAACTAAAACATTTTAGAAAATGCTGATATATGGATAGATGATGGGATTCAAGGTCAGGAGACCAGGCTCCAGTTCTATCTGTACCAGTTCTTACAACTCACTTCAGTGCCAGAGCCTCAGTTCCCTGACTTGTAAAATGAGGAAGTTGGTCTAGATAGTGTCAAAGATTCCTTTCACACCTAAAATTCTATTTCAATCATGTCAAATAACTTGTCTTTCTACTTTGCATAAGAGATACTTAAGAACAAAATATATGTCAAGGATTATTTAATGTAATCATAGAGAACTAAATTTTTATTACACTTAACATTCTGCTTTTTAATTTTACATCATCATCTAGACCTCTAGATGGACATTCAGATAACTGAAACCTATTTGATCCTCACTCATGAAAATAAAAAATAGTTAATTTGGCCCTCTCTGCAATGGTCCTCTTAAATACATAGTGCCATTTTCTTCTTTTCCCTCCTGATAAGTAACTGAAATAAAACTAATGGATATACAAGTACAAAGATCATAAGGTTGGGACCTCTGAGTCTGACAAACAAAAAGCCGATTCTACATCTGCAGCGTGCTGTAGACACATCTGGCTTACTTTAGCTCACAATGGAGTAATATGAATTGTGATAAAAACCACTATTTGTGCAAATGCAAATAATATTCCATCTGCTCAGGACTTTTTTTTTCCTTATATAGCTTTTGTTCCAGTGTGGTAAAAGCCTGTTTCTTTACCCTGAAGTGCTCCTGCTGATGAAGAGTGAAGTACATGACAATGAACTAAAATCCATTATCAAACAAATACAGTGAGCTTTTCAGCAAGTCATCACAGGGAATGTTGCCTTTTTCTCCGGCATTAAGTTGAAAGCGATTTGTGCTCATGCAAATAAGACAAAGTGGTGGGCTTTTTAAATTTATATATATATATATATATATATATATATATATATATATATATATATATATGTTCCATACACTGTAGTTTGCTTTGTAACTCTGCCATTTTTATATCTCCCTTGGTGGGGGAGGGCAGCAGAGAAGCATTTTGGCAGCCTTCTTTAGATTTCCTTTTGGTTTGAGTAGTGATAAGTTCTCAACAGAAGAATTTGAGCTCTGCCTTATGCTGTGTTGAATAACTTACTTGGGAATTGGGAGAACTGCCTTCCCAGCTCCTGAGAAGAATCTAGGGCAGGTTGGAAGGAAATTTAACCCCTGTGCTGCTGAAACCATAGTAAGTTTCAAGAGATTCAACTTCAGGATTTGCTGGTGGTGACAATCAAAGGTAAATGGTCCAGGACTTCCCTGGTGGCACAGTGGTTAAGAATCCGCCTGCCAGTGCAGGGGACATGGGTTCAATCCCTGGTCCGGGGAGATCCCACATGCGGTGAAGCAAGTAAGCCCGCACGCCACAACTACTGAAGCCCGCACGCCTAGAGCCCATGCTCCACAACAAGAGAAGCCACCGCAATGAGGAGCCTGCGCACCGCAAGGAAGAGTAGCCCCCGCTCGCCGCAACTAGAGAAAGCCCGCGTGCAGCAACAAAGACCCAATGCAGCCAAAAATAAATTTTAAAAAAAAAGGTAAATGGTCCAAGTTCAATCTTAAATTAAACATTTCCTAGTGCTCAGACATTCTTTTCACTGCCCTGGGCCTAACTCTGAGGGCTTTGTGAAAGTTATACTCTTCCTAAAATTAATAGGCTATTTCTCTATTTTCAGGAAGAATATCTATGTGAGTGACAATTATACCACTGCCACTATTATTACTACTACTACACAAGACATTGATAAGCCAACTCCAGAAAGCAGTCAGATTCGGGGAAATGTATGAAGCCTTCTTTTCAGTCCACTTCGCCCTTAGCTTTGCCCTTTGTTTCGCTTTCTTGTCCCCTTCTCCTAAGATCTATGATTTCTATTTCGATGAAACAGAGAAAAAAGCAAAAGAATTTGATCCTTTCTTCCTAAGATCAGAGAAGTGGGGCAGAAAAAGATTATAAGCTTGTATGAGCATGAAAACACACTTTTATTTTTACATAAAAACTGAAGGCTTATTTTACACCAATTCTTACTGTTTTATTTATGCCTGATGATTTTATTCAATATTAGTTGTATTTTAAATAATCCAACTAATATTTTCATCTTTGTGAAATTTGAAGAATATTATTTTGGAACAGAGCATTTTTGGAGGTTTGTCTTTTTATAATTTTTATAGTTTATAGATTTCAGGTTATGCATTTCTCTTTTAAGTTTAAATTTTATAATGCTATTTTCAATTAACATTGATTTGTGAATGAAGTACATATAGTATATTGATTTGTGAGTTTGATTTGTGAATGAAGTACATATATATAGTGATGTTAACATACAATGAAATAATAGAAGTAAAAGCACTTGAATTATTAGAGAAAAGTTGCTATGGACATCTAAGATGTTAATACTCTTAATGCATATAATTTATAATTCTGGGGGGAAAAATGATTGCCAGAAAACGAACAGTATTTCCTTTCTAGAATACATTGTAAACATCAACAGATGATTATTTTCTTATAGCTGACTTTCTAGGACATATATTAAACTACCTTTTACAGCCCAAGTAAAACCTGAAATTAAGCACTTGAATACACTATTCTGTTATATTGACAGTTTTGCAGTTAAGCTACCTGCAAATATTAACATCATTCCCCAAAGAGTTCAATTTCACAGCTAAAAACCTGATCTAAAATGAATTAGTTATTTAGAACCCAAACCTACTGAACTACAGCAGTTATGTTGGTATAGTGTTTGTAATTATATTTACAATTTTGTGGTGTATTTTAGAGCTACTAAGAATTGTAAAGAGATAAAATAATATTTGCCCTAATAAGGCCACTTTTATCAAAGGTGATTTCCTTTTATGTTAAGGCAAGATAACTTTTCACTCTTCCTGACTTCAAAGGAAAACGCATTATTCCAAATATGTTTTAAACTTTTAACATAAAATCCTTACACATTAAACCATTAATATACGGTTGGTCAGGAAAATGTCTCATTCCACTCACAATAATGTCTCAGTTTAATTAGACTCTGAAAAGTAAAGGATTTAAATTCAAATCCTGGCCAACATTAATTATAGAATTCTTAATATTGTAGCATGCCCTTTACTAAGTTCCTAGGATATGTCCTGAGCTAAATAAAAAAGGAAATGAGCTTCTGGGGACAAAGGACTGATTTTTGTAAAATACTGTATGTATTGATAATGTGGCACATCATTCTAAAGTGCTCTCCCAAGATTAAAGAAAACAAAAAAAAACCCACAAAACTTTGAAGTCCTAGAACTTTGAATTTTGAAGAACTGGAACTTTGTTCCAGTGATCTTTTTCCACATGCACAGGGAACAAAAGACCTGCTGTTTCTAACAGCTGTGACTCTTGAACATTTTATTAGCCTATTTAGTGGGGAGATCACTCTTCTATGGCCCTTCCTTAATCCTAGTTCCGTGGAGAGCTGGTCCACATATAGCAGCTGCAGACGCTGCCAGGGAAGAAGGATTCCTGGGTCATTTCATGGACAGTAGGAATAGGATCTAGCAGTGACTGAGAACAAAATGCACAGGCACGTGCCAGGCCCTCTCCAGGCCGATTCCGACATTCTTGTCAGCCTCTTCTCACTTCCATTAGACATGACTTGCTTCCATACCGATCCATCAGTCAACAGGTTTTTATTAAGCATTCATTTTCATATCAGTACTTCTATGAACCACACCCAGGCAACATCTGAAGGGCAAAAAGCACTGACTATATTCACATTCGCATCCAAGTTCTGTCAATTACAAGCTAGCTATGTGACCTCCTTGGTCAGTCCCTTAGCTGCAAACGTGGCTCAGTTTTCTCATCTGTAAAACAGTTGTAATAACTGCCCCGTTTACCTCTTGACATGGTTCATGAGAACTAAAAAATTAAGTTATGGAGAGAATGCTTTGGAAATTGTAAAATACAAAGCATACAGAAAGTAGTATTATTGGACTTCATTCTGTGTGATTTATGCATTTCTGTAACTTCTCAAAAAAGGGTCTTAAATAATTTTAAAACTGCAAAAAAAATCTATCATAAAATGCACTTCAAATATCAAGTGAACACCGTCAATTCTAATTCTGGTAAATAGTCAAATAAATTAAATTTTATTGTGGGACAAACAATAAAAACATTTTATTTTCCATTTATTTACTTCTTACTTTATTTCAGTCAAAAATTTAGACAATGACTCTGAGTTTCCAGAAGTCAAAAAGAAACAATCCAAAGTCAATTAATACATTGCAATTTGGTCTTAGATTAAAGGAATTTTTAAAATTTCAGTAGGGTGTCACTAGTGTTCAGTGCAGAATTCTTTTCTGGTATTTCTAAGGATGTTTACATGTTTTTTCATATCCTATATTCTGAGAAAACCTCATTTAAGAAGCTGAAGTAACAGGAAATGCATTATAATCATTCTTCATGAGTGAAGGCTTAACAATCAACACAGAGACATGACAGGTTTCAAGGAATCCACTGCCATCAGGTCAAAAGCAGAAAACACTGAGCACCAGAGTAACAATTTACCCATTCTGAAGCATGGGTCTGTGGCTTCCTCACCAATCTCAAAGCCAAGAAAAGAATATCAAGTAATTGAAATGTATATTATAACACACAGGCAGTAAAACTGACACACTCTGCTCATAGGAGAGAACTTATGTCAGTAATTCAAGCCAACCTAGTTGTTAATGAACATTTCTAACTTGTTTCAGGACCAAAACCGATTTGAAGGAGCAAATTAGGAAGGGAGAGAAGGGCTGTAGAAGGGTATTTCCCACAAGCAGAACTTAGTATATTAACAAGTTGTGACAGTATAGAAGAAAAAGAAAAGATAGAAACACCATAAAAAGCAAAGCACGAATTTAGAAAGGGCAGCGGTGCAGAGCTCTTTACAGATGTGGCAAATGGTCTTACACACGTCACAGGAACAGTCTATAGGAATTTACAGAAGACTCTTGGAAACGTTTGCTTAGTACATAAATGACTGAAACTCATACTAGAAAAATTAAAATATAATAAAAGGGTTGATTGTTGAGGGTTTAATCCTTAAGAAGCAGTACAGTTTGGCTATATAGTACAACTCACTTTCCAAGAGTTCAGAGTACCCAGATATAACTATATTTTAACCTTTTTCAAAACCATCTGAATCTTTATACAAATAAATGATAATATTACTGGTTCTCTTTGGATGCTGAAAGCATTTAAGGCAATACTTCATGTGGTTTTGTTACACTATGATAAACTCCTAGTTCTACCCCCCTTCACTAGCGAAGTGGTCTCATTGATTTAACACTTCTATTCCTCAATTTCCACATTAGCACCAACAACTCTAGTTTTGTGCTTCTGACTGTGATTATAAGGTTTATAATCAATACTGGGGCCACAATAAAAACAAGAGCCTCTACATTCATAGCAGTTTATCAACTAGAATATTCTATTTCTTAGGGTTGGTTTTTAATTGTTTGGACATGTAACCTCATGATGGCTCTTTCCAAAAAAAAATTAGATTTTTTTTTTTTAGCAGCTCACAGTTGATATCTAACTGATGTATTCCAGTGAAGGGCATTCATATGCCAGGAGGACATGCCAATTTATTGACATATGGGAGAAATAATGAGTTTATCTTTATCTTTAAAAAGGAATAAAAGAACCCTATAATATTTAATACACAGTTGACACTGACACCCTAAATTGGTCAACCTACCATAAAAGGTTTGTCAGTTTGGCTGAGGGAGGTATGTGGTTTTAGCAATGCCGAGGGTCAACAGAAAAGCCTTAATTCATCTACAAGCTTTCAGCATATTATGGCCTATTGCAGTTTGTGCATGAGGCCAAATATACCTACATATATTACTTTAAAGAATAGAGTTTTTACAATACCTGACATTAGATTGGGAGAGAAGCCTGGTATATTATAGATTTTGCTGGTAACTTCTTCAAAAAGTACTTAAAAGAGTGGTTGAATTTAAAGTACAGTTGTGACATTTTTTTTAAGACAACTGTTGATGATTTATTGACCTTTCTGAGATGATAAGGGTTAGGTAATAGTGTGTGATCCAGTAGATTTTTTTTTTTGCAGTACGCAGGCCTCTCACTGTTGCGGCCTCTCCAGTTGCGGAGCACAGGCTCCAGACGCGCAGGCTCAGTAGCCGTGGCTCACAGGCCCAGCCGCTCCGCGGCATGTGGGATCTTCCCGGACCGGGGCACAAACCCGTGTCCCCTGCATCGGCAGGTGGACTCTCAACCACTGCGCCACCAGGGAAGCCCAATCCAGTATATATTTTTATAAAATAAATATATTTAATAATGATGCTATTAGTGGGGAAGGGTTTTCTGTAACATTAATAAGTGAACAAAAATTATTTTAAAATTACTTATTTCATCTTTATCTCTTCCAAGTTCCTTCCTGTTTTGTGAATTTTTATAATGTATATAATATTCAATGTTACATATATTATGTCTAATATATATTTTTATTTATATATCACATAGATATTTACAGTAATGCATCTGGTAAACAAATATATTGAAGCTGCATGCTCAAACATTTCTGCTAACAGAGATGTGTGATCAACTAACTCATGCATAATGACAGCAACATTTCATACCTGACAACCACATATTGCTGCATTCCTGGTGATATTCTAAAGCACTATGGAATCATGCTTTTATTTGCTTAGCACACTAAATTGCAAGTAACAGTAACCTGCCAGAAGTAGTGTGGGCTTCAGACAAAGGGAGATACGGGCTCCAGGCTCCACCTTCTGTTATTTTCTTAACTTTTCCCTCTCTTTGAGTCAGCTGTAGTCCTCAGGCTGCTTGTCATAATCTCAAGACGACTGCCAGTAGTAGACAGGGAAATGGAACTCCTTGTTCATGTGTAAGGGAAATGTGCATGTGTGTCAGAGAGAGACACAGACAGACCAAAACCACTTTTACCCAACTGTTAAAGTGCAGGAAGCTTCTTGTCCAGAAGCCCTAAGACTTTTCTCAAGTTTTATTGGCCCAATTGGCTTAGACAAGACCTTATCTAAAGCAATCACTGTTTAGCATGAAAAGACTATCATAACTGGCCACTAAAGAGTTGGAGTGGAATGCCTATTGAAGAGTAAACCATAATGTTCACTAGATACTATTCTGCCCATTTTACAGATGCTTCCCACTTTACTTACCCCAATGGGTAAGTAAGTAGCTTACCCAAGGTTACCTTGCATATGAGTCACTGACTTGAGTAAAGTGATCATTCTTGTCCTAATCATAATTACCATTTATTGCAATTATTATTTTATTATTGCCAAAACAATGATAAAATGATGAAGATTTGTATTGCATAAAAGAGCATAATATTAGGGAAAAACTATCTACAGATAAATAGATCTAATTGATAACTGAGAAGTAAGTCAGAAACTGTCATAAATCCACAAGACTTAACCAATATAGGAGACTGGAAAAGACCAACTCTCTGATAGTAGGTTGGCCTACTGTATGGAAAAAAATAAAACTAACACCCTATCTCTTCATAAATACAGAAATAAATTTCAGATAGTTTGTATAAATGTAAAAAAAAACTATAAAAGGAGAATTAATTTTAAGCAATAATTTTACTACTCTATGAGTAAAATATTTGAAAGTAATATATATATAAGTATTGAAGTTTATAATATTATAAAGGAAAGCATTTATTTTTTAATATAAAACTATATTAATTTTAAAACATCATAATGTTAAAAGGCCAAAAATAAATGCAAAATACTAAATGGTTTTTATTTTAATATATAAATAGTTCTTATAAGTCAATAAGAATAAGTTAAACACACCAATAGATAAATGATAAAAGGATGGGAGAAGATGATTCACCAAAGAAGACAATTCAAATTCCAATAAACACAGAAAAAAAATGTCCAATCCCACTACCAATTTAAAAAGTCCTTTCATTTAAAAAATAAATTTCTCCAAAACAAATAAAATACCTTGTTTTGTTGATAATATCCAGTGCTGATTCGGTTTACCAGAAACCAGTACTCATACACTTTTGATAGAAATTGAATTTTTCATTTATTAAATTCACAAAAGTTTTAAAAAATACCATGCTCAACTTATGCAAAGGGGATTTGAGAAGTATATTCTTGCATTTTATTTGTGGAAGTAGAATTTGGAATTAAATTCTAAACAGGTCAAAAATGCCTATATTCATTGACAACTAGGTTACCAAAGAAGACAACAAAAAGTGCAGACAAAAATTTGTTAGTTAAATAAAATTATGTAATAGCCGTAAGTTAGAAACAACCTAAGCATCCAAAAATAGTAAATGGTTTGATAAATTATTGTAAGATCATTCACCTGAATATTTTGCAGTCATTAAAAATTATGCTTATAAAAATATTTGTCATGAGGAAGGACTAATATGTTATTAAATGAAATGTTTATCAAATCTTAGCAAATACAATATGATCTCAGTTTTATTAAAAAATATGGATATGTATAGAAATATTCAAATGTCTTTGGAATATGGAAAGAAAGAATATTTTCACTTTTCTATTTATATCACTGTACAATTCTCAAATATTCTACTTTGAGCAACTCAATTATTTTCTTATTTAAGAATGTTTTGAAATCTTTTGTATTTTCAAAATTCTTGTCCTTTTGTAAGAAACAAACTCTTCTCTGCTTCATTCATGGATGTACATACTGAAGAGTTTTATGGAGATCATAAGAATACACTACAAAAATATATATTATATCTAAAGTAGAACAACAACAACAAAATTTTTACATACCTACAATTGACTAAAGAGAAGTTATATATGGAAATCATACCTATAATACTACCAAAACTGTATAAGATCTGAAGCCTGTTTTAAAAAGTCTTACAGGGCTTCCCTGGTGGCGCAGTGGTTGAGAGTCCGCCTGCCGATGCGGGGGACGCGTGTTCGTGCCCCGGTCCTGGAGGATCCCACGTGCCGCGGAGCGGCTGGGCCCGTGAGCCATGGCCGCTGAGCCTGCGCGTCCGGAGCCTGTGCTCCGCAACGGGAGGGGCCGCGGCGATGAGAGGCCCGCGTACCACAAAAAAAAAAAAAAAAAAAAAAAGTCTTACATACCTGTAGCTGATTAAATGCACTAAAGAAATCCTAATGTTTACTGAGCACCTACATACTCAAAAGTCAATCTTTTTCATACACGACCTTATTCAATCCTCCTGATAAATGTGAGTAAGGTATTATTCCATTTTTACAAAAGAAGAAACTGAGGCTTAAGCGAGGTTATGTACCTACCCAGCTAGGTAATGTTATAGCCAAGTTTCAAATCTAAGTCTGTTAGACTCAAAAGTTCCTAGCTTTTCACAACTCTATTCATGCTGCTCTTCAAGCAATTTACAGGGAAACAACTGATCAATTAAATGATGAATTAATTCAAAACAGTCTATAGGAAAAGCAAGCTATAGTTTTTGAGGAATAGCATGTGACCGATTTATTCGCAAAACTTTATTTTACTTTTTTGCCTGAATTATCCTGATAATTTAATTAATCTTCTATTTTCAGTTTAAGTTTCTTCTCAGCCTACAACCCTTAGAACTGATAGGAAGCTGTGTCTACAAAATGCCAACCATGCTGTTACCTTAAACTGTCTAAAAGAATAGATGCTTCATTTTTCATGCAGGTGTTAGACTTTATGCAGATGCCTGGGGAGTAATGGCACACTAATTATTTGTCTTCCGTGGGATTTCTTGGCTTAAACCACCATTGCCAAGGTAAAAAACAAGACATCTAAGAAACTTCAGCTAGTTAAGTATTTTATAAACAGGATTAACTATCATGATTCAAGTAGCTCACTGATCTCAAACTCTATATAATTTTTTTTTTTTACCGTGGAATCCATATGGTCTTTATTAATCCAACACAAATTTATCTACAGTGTGCCAAGAATTTTCTTAGGCAAGAGGATTCTGAGATATTTTGAATCAAAATACAGAAAGTTTTGTTTTGAAAACAACCCAGCTGTTAGCTCTTTGAAAAAAATTTAGTTGGAGAGCCTCTGATTCTCACTTGCTGGACCATACAAGGTCAGTCTTTTGACTACTCTGTACTTTAGATTCCCTATTTATAACTAAACAAATTTGCAACACATACCAAAGAAATCCTGTATGATTTACAGTTGTTCAAGCAAACAAGAAAACTCTGCTTCAGTTTCTATGAGCTATCTAAAGGATAAAGACAAAAGGCCTATCTCAAATCCATCAGGTTTTGAACGGCATCTTTTCAACATAATACAATAAAGACATATATAAAAAACAAAGACAAAATACACCTTCCCATTCTAAAACATTTCCTTTAATCCATATGTACTTTAAATAATCTTGTATTAAGTTTCTACTGCAACTTTCAATGTTCAGAGTAAATCCATCCTGGCACAGTGTTTGTTCTAAGTCAACAGCAGCAGCAGTAGGAGCATAATATAGTAGTTTCACTGTTACTTCCAGAGTCTATAAAGTCCCAGTGCTATTGCCAGGCAAGTGAACACTGAGGCTGCAAGGTAACGAATAGTCTCAAGCTTGTTAGACTCCATTAGGGTTTTTAAATAAGCAATTTCAGCGTCAATTTTGTTACCGGTCTCTGAAATATAACTCTGGTTTTGGTTTCATTTTTGGTAAATTCTGTGGTTGCTTCCATAAGTTTCTTTTCTTGATCTGTAAACATATCTGTTACTCTGCTCCTTCCTAGGTTGATATCCAGTTTATTATCTGCTCTGATTCGACTGGTTTTATTTATCAGTTGTTGCTTAACTTGTTCTAATTCAATTTTCATTTTCTGGTTCTCTGCTCGCAGATTTGCAAATTCACTTTTCTCTAGGTCGACCATGTCTTTCCTGATGGAGTCCAAATGAGCCATTAACTGTTGTACTGTTATTTCCTGTTGAACTTGAGTGACCATCTCCTTATAGATAGTATGGAGGCTGACATTTGATAAAGTGGTTAAAGCTGATACAATTGTTTCTGCTTGTGCTTTGTCAAATCCATGAGTTTCCAAGTCCTGAACCAATGCGCGGGTATCAAAAGTTAATTACCTTTGTCCTAAAGGAGGTATGTCCACTCGCCTCATATATTATCCTTCTTTGGTTGTGGCGGTGAAGAAATCTCTCCGCAGGGCGGAGGAAATAGGCCCGCGGAGAGTTGAAACCCGGAGGCCCCCGCTGCCTTCATGAACGCAGGAGCCGCCAAACCCAGTGGCTCCACATGTCCTCGGCTTTGCAGCTGGTGAGGGAGGGCAAAAGCTCAAACTCTGCATTCTTTTTGATACATTTGACAAAACTCTATTGCTAGTGAATTCCACCTCACTAGTGAATTTCACCTTGCAAGTTTAAGAATAGATTTATTTTAAAGGCATCATAACACCATATAATTACACACTGAATTTTAAAATTAATAATGCTGGATACACAAATAGTATTTTTCATCCAGTTCTCTCAAGGAGAGAACAACACTTTGTCGTTAAACTTTGACAGGAGGAGAGATGACCCCATTTGAAAATCGCTGTGGACGGACCTGAAAATAATACTTTCCTCTGGTATCTTACAGCAGCAAATTTCCAAAATCATTTGTATGCCTTTTAGTTGTGATGCTAGGTTTTGTTTGCTTGGTATTCTTTTCCAACATCCATTTTGAACGTGAGCATAAGTATATTTGTTAACTTTGAAAGATTTCTCCCAAAGAGAAAGAAAAATGGCTAGTTTGGATTCAGGGCAAAGATGAGGGCAAAAAAGAGGTATGTGTCTCCTTTCCCCATTCCACCATAATTTCCTAAGACAGCTCCACTTTCACCCCACACATACACCACAAATACTTATTTGTAATTTTATTTGTGTTAATAACTTATACTATCAAGACGCTGTTTTTAAAACTCCATTTAGTTATGTACAAAACTTATATCAAAACACTATGAAGATCTTAACAACAGAAACTAAAGAGCATATTTAATTTTTCAGAACTAAGTTAAATGCTATTTGAGTATGATAACCAATCCTCCCCAACACAGGATGCAATTCTCTTTAAAAAAAAAATCTGTTTATCAATATATTTTATGAAATGGCTTGGGAGTGTTCTTTATTTTATCTTTTACAATATGAGCTGCGGTTGAAGTTGCTTTTCAAAATAGTGCTTTGATAACTCTCTTAACACCATGGCATGAAAGGGTAGAGCCTCATCAATACTTACTCAGGCTTCAAAGACATGGTAACCAGATGTTCTAAGAAACTAGTGATCTACTTTACTTGAGCAAAGTAATATTAACAGAAATTAGTCTTCAGTTATTGGGAACTTTGGACTTCAAAACCCTCTAGAAATAAAAACTTTTCACCTGTCCTTAAAACCAAGAGGTCAAGTATTCATTGGCCAATAAAGACGTCCCCTCATCAGCTAGAAAACACTCATTGAAATCCAATTAACTCTTTCACACAGACAACCTTCATTTTCTATTTTATCAGAAAGTTAAATTTAGCATTCTATACTCCAATAAAAGTTAAGTTGTTTTGATCTGATAATTGTAAGATGTACTGTATGTATCTTAATTTGTAAGTTTTTAATGCTAAAGCTCAAAGCTGTTCAGATTTAACAGGAGTGCTGGAAATGAGGTACAAAATGCTGGAATTCAAATTAACCAATAAATATATTTTAATATATATCAGCAGGACTCTAGAGGATTCCATTAATGTTGAAAAATAGAAAGGATTTAGGTTAATTTGGTAAGAAGGCAGGTCAGAACGTTTACAACAGTGGTATAGAATTGTATAGAGATGCAAAATTTTTCAAGAGAGCAGAATTTTTTCAAAAACGCTGACTCTAGCTGTCACAGTCCTGCCTTGGCTAAATCCAGTGGAGAGATAGGAGGACTTTCTAATTTGCTTTCCCTCTATTTTAATAATAGCTGTGCATAAGTAATTTATGAAAGGCCAACCAGGCAGTGGGCAACAGAAAATTAAACTCATTTTATCTGAAAGCAGGTGGATTTCTATATATCATTAGCATGCATAGAATTCTCACAATGTTATTTCTCATACTGATGGAATGTAACCAAATAATATATGAGTTTTTTGCTTATGCACGAGTGAAATTTTTAGATAAAAGTGCCAGCCCCAATGGCAATTTTCTGCAAAACGAAAACTAATTCTGTGAAGCTTCTTATTACTGGAAAGACTCATTTGGCTTGCATTAGAGACTGACATAAGTGACTTTAGGATTTTACTAACAGATTAGATGAGATGTGCCACATACTGTAATATCATTAGAGAATGTAACAGCACTGGAACGCTTTGGGGCACTTATGAAGGGTACCGGCACAAGTAAATTGTTTTCCTTTATGACACAAGCTTTTGAATTTTTTCTCTGATTAGAATGCTTTATTTTTATGGATTTTTTTTCTGACACTTAAAACAACTTTTATTTTACACTCCCCAAAATTGCACACAAATTATGTTTTGCATGATTCAGCTCAGTGTTACTAAATGCATTATCTATGCCTTATTTCATGAATATCACCTAGGCAGAGGGTAGATATGTATTAAGAAAACAGCTTACACAATACTAAAATCAGAACTCCTCTAACAGAATATTATCCTAACTTACAGCAAAGACTAATCTTCATGGCTCTGAGGAATTTTTGCTATTAGTACCTTTCACTAACTCAATGCTTGTGTGGGTTCTATTCTTAGCCTCTAACAAGATCTTAAAATGGGATCATTAAAAATGGTTATAATATGACTACACCTATTGTTCTGTTTAACTTCCATCCTAAAATTCATTCAAGTATATGAAATATTATCACCTTTTTATTCTGATGCATCTTCCCTTATCAAAAATTATGTATCAAGCAAAATATTTCTTGCTAAGGTAGGCAGAAATGTAGGGTGAAGACGGAAATGCTTGTCACTTTATAAAAGAAGCTTTGGGAAAAGCTGGGGGTATCAGGAGAATGACTTTGTGCTCAATATTTTTTCCTTTCTGAGTTATCTTTTCCTGATATAAGTTTTTACCTCTTCCTGAATATGGAGAGGGTTTTTTTCCCCTTCTTTCTAAAAGTTCTTTTACATTTCATCATCAGAGAAGGAAATTGAGAAAAATGTACTGCACACCAAGTTACCTAGAGAAGAGCAGCCATAGGAATGAGGTGGGAGTATGCGTTCAGTGTCCCGGTCTATAGAGTGGTGAGGTTAAGTGTTGTGGAGTCACACCAATGGGAGGTTGATCCCCACCTCTGCTACTTTACTACCCGTCTGACTTTAGGCAAATGCCTTCCCTTCTCTGAGTTTTTATTTCCTCACCTATTTGATGGGATCACGATAGCACTGACCTCAAAGTTTCTCTCTGAAGATCACATGCAACTGGATCACCCTCCTATTCATATTCTATCTCTACAGTGGAAGGGAGGCTCCTGCAAAGAGGATGACCCAATGGGTTGAGAATCCTATCAGACCAATTCTGGTAGATGTTCCAGATTTTTACAAGAACTCAAGATTGTATTAGTTAAAAAATAGAATGTGAAAATAATTAATGAGACAGTCCTCCATGAATGATCCTGACACTTCAATCTAGGAATGACTGAAGTCAGTCACTGTTACACTCAAAAGTCACCTCTTCTGAGAACTGGGTTGAGTTGAGTTAGTCACAGCCGTCTGTGTGTCCCTAATGCTATTTTAATTAGCGCACTTATCACCCTGCATGGCTATTATTTCCTTAAATATGTTCCTCTGAGCTCTTTGAGGGCAGGGACTGTCTTTTCAACTTCTTAACTTTCTCTGCCAGTGCATTACTCGATATATAGATGTCATTAAAATGAGTGTTTATGAAGAAACAGACTCACAGACATAGAGAACAGACTTGTGGTTGCCAAAGGGGGCAGGGGGAGGGAAGGACTGGGAATTTGGGATTAGCAGATATAAGCTGTTATATATAGGATGGATAAACAACAAGGTCCTACTGTATAGCACAGGGAACTATATTCAATATACTGTAATAAACCATAATGGAAAAGAATATATATATGTACAACTGAATCACTTTGCTGTACAGCAGAAATTAATACAACATTGTAAATCAACTATACTTCAATAAAATAAATTTTTTTAAAAATGAGCCTCAAGGACTTCCCTGGTGGTGCAGAGTTAAGAATCTGCCTGCCAGTGCAGGGGACATGGGTTCGATCCCTGGTCCGGGAAGATCCCACATGCGTCATGGCAACTGAGCCCGTGTGCCACAACTACTGAGCCTGCACTCTAGGGCCTGCGAGCCACAACTACTGAGCCTATGCACCTAGAGCCTGTGCTCTGCAACAAGAGAAGCCACCGCAATGAGAATCCCGTGCACCACAACGAAGAGAAGCCCCCACTTGCTGCAACTAGAGAAAGCCCACGCACAGCAACTGAGACCCAACACAACCATAAATAAATAAATTTATTTTTTAACAATGAGCCTTTTGAGCACTTGTAAAAATGTTTGAAACCTGAAAATAAATGTCATTACAAAAAACTTTAAAAGTAAATTAAGTGCTGAATTAAATTTCCACAAACTGTCACCATCATATCTTCTTCACTACCTGTGAAATTTAATATTCATAAAACATCATTACATTAAAAAAGAGTAAGGTATATTTTCTTATCACCAAAATTTCTGAGGATGCACAATGATTACCAAGAAACTATAGTCAATCTTAAAATAAACAAGCTATACATAGTTAAAAATTTTTGGACATAAAAGTATTACAATCCTTTTAAATTATTGTTGCAGGAAAAAAATATATAGTTGAAGTGGGATGTCAGTACAATTCCATATAATATGATGTTGGGTAGGGTCTATAAAAGTGTTAGGCCCAGGACCTTGGAGGTCTTTAACAGCCTGATAACAGTGCAAGAGTAGGCCAGAATTTAAACAGGCTGGATGAAGCATGGTGAGACTAATCAAGAAAAGCTTCTTAGTAGAGGTTTCCCTGATATGCAGTATAAGGGTGGGGAAAGAGAGATGGTTTGGAGAAGGGACGCTATGCCTCACCAGAACTAATCTCATAAGTAAGCAAAGTAAAAGACTGGGAGTATTTTCTGAGGTGCTGGATGAGACCCTTTGACTCACCTGCACCCCCGGCACCCCCCAAGAAACCTTTTCCAATATGTCTTCTGAGACCTAAAATTCTACCAATAAAGAATAATTTTATTATCTAAAACTCATGTCAGCTAGTAAATGTAGATGTGCCTGACAGATCTAACCCTTTAAACAATATCATTAATTTAGAATGAATTGTGGGTTTTAAATCTTCCTTGGGATTAGATTTGTCAGGAAGAAAAAGGGAATGAGGGCACTAAATGACCAAGCAGGGATAAGACTGGAGAGGGATGGGAAGCCAGCTCTCAGGATTCTACTGTGGACTGCATTAGAAACAGCTTGCATTCCTGGGCAGAATCTGAGACAAACAGAAATTGTACTGAACCATCTGTTGGTGAAGTGTGAGTTGTATTTGATGCAAGAACCACGGAGGGCTGGTGAATTGTGGAGCAGCCTGGCCAAATAACAGGTATGGAGAATTACCTGAGCCAGGGAAAGGAGCAGGGAACGAAAATAGCAAACAGCAGCAGCCACATTTTTATTGAGCCGCTGCAAAAGAGAAGACACAGATTAATCCTATAAAAATGCTAAAGACAGGACAGTCATCTTAACACATCTGTAGCTCGTTGTTTTATATATTTAATTCTCAGAGTTTACCCATATGTCCCGACTAATAGGTGGGCTAAAGTGGTCTCTAGTAGAAACCTAGCAATGTTTAATGGCTACTCCAAAGTTGAATGCATGTGTAATTTTTAAGGTTAGCGACATCTGGGAAAACACCTACCAAGGCACCATATATTTAAAAGAAATTTAATTCAAGTTAACAAATGGATCATACAGTATAATGCCAAGAGATTGGCAGACAAAAAGTAATGAGTATTTGTTATAATAACTATAAATGGAGTATAACCTTTAAAAATTGTGAATCACTATGTTGTACACCTTAACATGTAATACTGTACAGCAACTATACTTCAATTAAAAATTGGTTTAAAAAAAAACTATTTGTGACTCTGTGTGTCTCAGAAACTTCAAGGAGGCGTGGAAATACTCAGACCTCACTGTTGGGATTTAGTAAACCAGGAATTCACAGCAAGTCTTTGAGCTCAAAGCCATATTTCTTATTAATACATAAATTTATTTCATTCTTAATCTTAAAATGAATATCTATGCAGCAGTTGGGAGAAGAGTAGTTATTTTTCTTTGTTGTTTTATATCATTATTTATCCTGTGTCTTCCATGGGTGAAATGATTGGTACCCAAAGTGCTATCAATGAGTTCCCCGATTCTTCCCACAACATGCTATTTCCTAATCTCTTTTCTCTGTTCTCACCATAAAATGCTAAATCTCATACCCTATGATATTTAGACAATTTCAGCTCAATCAAACTGAGGGAAGCATAGAATTATTCTGCTACAGTTTGTCTCTAATCTATCTTCTAATTTGAGGAGTCTAATTTGAGAAGTCTAATTATTGATCTCCACAGGACTTTAAGGAATGTTATGAAAATGGGTTAACATTTATTTAAGGAGGATTCATCAAGGATCTTATTTAAAACAAACAATTTCATCCTTTCAAAATCAGGGAATGGAAAAAAGATATTTTTCTCAAAGTATGAATGCCACAAGGGTTTCTCACATTGATTCATTGCTTATCGATAAAAACAACTTAAGCTGATTTTTGTCGCTTATAGAATAATATAGTAAAATGTTCCACCAAAATAGGTAATGACATTTTTTGTGTGTCCATAGATGTGCATGTAAGTCCAATTATGTATTTGTTGTCATTTAAACATCACCACCATTATTGAAACAGAAGTGCCAGTACTAATTCTTGCTGTCACATTTTCCAAAAATGAAAATAAGGCTTTTAAGTAAAATGCCAAGGTTTTCAATCTGAATTATTCATTCTTTGCATGGCCTTAGCAGAACACCCTCAGCAAAATAGCTAAACAAAAGCCTACCAGGGTTCTGGTTTCTAATCTGGTTAAGAAATACATTATAGGATTTTTTTTTTTAACTTCACAGTTAATGGAAAAGTTTTCCTTTCCTGAAACTCTGCAAAGAGTTCAAGAAAGCTTCTCTAACTGCCACAGCTTCCATTTAATTGAAGTGCCATGAGGAGACCTTGAAAACAGTGGCATTAGTCACACAGCTAAACAAACTACCTTTGATGGTACCAGATGACCAATCAGAACCATTCCCCAGATGATCTTTGTGGGAATAGCATTCCATTAATAATAACTGAAGCAATGATCTTTCATGCCACCTTTCTTTCATGCAAGACCACTTCACTGGTAATCTCTTAGGGGAACTATTAGCTACTTCAATGTCCTTCATAGAGGACACTCTGCCTGTTCCAACATTTATTTCACTGTAACATTTTTTTTCCTCTCTCCCACAGAAGTGCCTTTTAGAAATTAAAATAATTTTCACTGTGGCTCTAGCAGAGATATAGGGAGTGAAGAAATGGGTGGGAGAATAAATGAGTTGAGAAGAAAAACACCTTTTCTCCGACACCTAGCTCCGAATTTCAAGATTATCAAAGAAAAGTATTGCACTAAATTATAATATCCAGTAGTTGTTCATCTTAGCTACTCTTTGCCATTTAAGGAGAATAAATCTATGTGTTTCTAAATGTTTCAAACTAATTATAAGTAATCGTTTTGCAGAATTTTCTAAATTCTGATCTTAATACTTGTATTAATCTTATACTTATTAAAAGAAGCTGGGAGAGTGAGAGGATGAGAGGGTAATCAGAAGTAGTCCAGGCTGTACCCCCAGCTACCTACCATACCATGAGCTCCACATTGGGGTCTGTGTATTATTTGTCTTCTCATGTCCAGTTCTTTGCATAGCGTAGGTGCTCAATAAATGTTTTATGAATAAATTCTCTACCGTAGGGGACAAATCAGGGATGAAATCAGCCATTATATTGCTAAATATTCTATAGCCTGCACGGTAGCTACCTTCGTCATTTTTTTTATATTGACATGAACGTTGCCACTACTTTATTTTAATACAATGTTTTACTCATACTAACTTCTTTCTCTTATAGGAGCTTGTTACATTTTCAGGAGTGTGGTTAGATCAATTTACACAAACTCTCAGCAATGGAGGCCATAATTTGGAAAACATTTTCCATTAGCTGAACTGTGCAGAATAACTCATGTGGTGTAATCTCTTCCCTATTCCTGCCCCCCAACCAGCTGGCTAACTGGTTGATAAATCATCAAGCCTACAAAATATTTTCACAGTTCCAAACTTTCTGCATCAATTTGCACATCTAACGTGGTGAATATATAACCAAAGGATATTAGGGAAGTATCAGTCATTCATATTTTTAATCATTAAATATGACCATATCCAAAGTCTGAATTGACTAATTGGTTTGTGTAATAGGATGAAACTTTGATATATTAACAAGATTTCCCCTTTCCAAGAATATTATGTCATTCTGTGACTCTTCTCAATTGATCAGAGCTAGGCATTACTCAGGGAAGGAGGGATGACCAGAATTCAGAATACACAGACGTTCAATTCTTGTTTTCTGATTGCTGTAAGAGGCTCTTAGAACTTATGGCTTTAAAAAAAACAAAACAAAACAAAATAAAAAACCATTTTTATTATGGGAATTCTCAAACAAAATACAAAGGCAGAGAGACTAATACAATAAACTCCTACCTATGCACCACCCAGTTTCAACTATTATCAACTCAAGGCCAGTTCTAATTAATCTAAACCCTTACCCACTCCGCTTCTGCCTTGAAGTTTCAGAGGCAAATTCTGGACACCATATAATTTCACTCACAAATATTAAGTACATATCTCCAAGATAAAGACTTTTTTGTGATTCCCTTTTTCCACACCTGTTTGTTTGTTCTACAAGATATATTAGCTGGAAAAGACTCATTTTTTAAAGAAAATATACAATAAATACCATTATCACATTTAAAAATTAAACAGTAATTCTTTAATATCATCAAATATCTTGTCAGTCACATTTCTCTGATGGCTCTTAAATGAAACACACAACTTTTTACTTGCAAAATCTGGGCTTAAAGCATTTCAAAAATCCAGTCTCTGGAGAATTCAGGACATAAGGTTTATCCATTTAAAAAAAATTGGAAGGAGACTAGGTGAGGAGACATAACATCTACTCTGAAGGCTAAACATAGGTTGTCCAGACTGGGGGAAGGTAAAGCAGGGTGAGGGGATAGACAAGAAAGAAATTGTGCTAGATGTTTTAAATGGATTGGAGAGTGGATCCTGCACCCAACTCTTTCAGCCAAGCCCCAGAAATTCTTGGTGAGTTCCATTTAAACCTTCCAGGATTAGATGCAAACCTGAATTAAATTGAAATTGAATCTCTGCATCTCAGAGGAATAAGAGCTAGAGACAGATATTAATTTTACCTGTAGAAGAATAAAGTGCTTTTTGACACACCTGGGTGTGTGGCCTGTAAATTTATTCTCAATCCACTTGATTTGTGGAGAACTGGGCCTGTGGGTTTGACCTGCTCTACATGGCTGGCCGCCCTCGTGGAGGACACAAAAATAATATTCAATCACATAGATTTCCTGGAAGAGTTGTGTTCTTACCTGAGTGTCCCAAATGAAAGTACTATCACCCCTGAAAATGGTCCCCTTGGGCCCTATAAAAAAGAAAGTTTCTAAATTCTCATTCCTGGAGTTATTTGGTTTCCCAGTTGTAAATGTCATACAATGCTAAAATAACAGGCAAACATATACAATCATAATAATTTGTTTTTTTAAACATCAAGATATATTTCAGAACACTTCAGTGACAAAAGATTTGATCTACTAAAGAATCTTCTTCCGGGTGTCCCCTCCACCGTTTTTTCTTGAAACGGATTCAAGAAAAAAAGAATCCGTTTGATAGCTAAACACTTCAGACCACAAAGTTAACGTTAGATTACACATATCTTACAACAAACGCTACCTCGATCTGTTAAAATAATAGTTATTTTAATAAGTGTAAGACACTGCTAAGCACTTTATATGTGTTGCCTTATTTATCTTCATAAAAGCCCTTTGAAATAGCTGCTGTAATCCCCAATTTATAGATGAGGACACCAAAGTCACACAGCTAACTAGTGGAAGAACCAAGAGGCTCACACAGTCTAGTGTGTCACTCATTGGAGCCTACAGGTCTTAACAATGCACTACCCTGAATCCCTCTCTTGGTAATTAAAAAAAAAAAAAAAATCTTCTCAAGAATATGGTCTCCACACAGACATAGAGAACAAACGTATGGACCCCAAGGTGGGAAAGGGGAGGTGGGATGAATTGGGAGATTGGGATTGACATATATACACTAACATGTATAAAACAGATAACTCATGAGAACCTGCTGTATAGCACAGGGAACTCTATTTAGTGCTCTGTGGTGACCTAAATGGGAAGGAAATCCAAAAAAGAGGAGATATATGTACATATGGCTGAGTCATTTCGCTGTACAGTAGAAACTAACACAACATTGTAAAACAACTATACCCCCAATATAAAAAAAAAGTAAAAAAAAAAAAAGAATATGGTCTCCAAGTGACATTTCCTTGAACTCTTAACTATTCATATTTTTATCTTGAATTCTCAGTTTCAACTTCAAAGTATAGAGTGAGAACAAAAGATACTTAAAAAGTAAGTTCTTCAGAATCCTAACCTATATTGATGCTTTACTATTGTTTTTTAAACTACAATAAGCTTTGTATTTATTATTAAACTGCTTTTTCAAGCTAGAAGTATAGAATTTGACCTGGTATTCATGACCAGGGTTTCTGTAATTCCAAGTCAGAGTTATGAAAGAAAATTATGAGACAATGGTTGATAATATTGAAAAAAATCCATATTTACAGGAGATTGTTTTCAAGTGACTTACTATGATGTCTATTCATGGGAAGAAAGCCTTTGAAAAGACAAGCACATAAAGAAGTTATCCTACAGTGAACAGAACAAAGCCCATTAATGACAATGATGTGAACATTCAAGAAATTATTAAAAGGACCTTTCACTTTGAGGGAAAATTAATTTACCCAGAATTTAGTGCAATTGTTGAAATAAGAAAATAAGAGAGGCAAGGCAGCAGACCTTGTGGCCAAAGTATTGCCTAAAGTAATAGCAGTTTTGAGGAGACAGCATTCTGCTTTTCTCTTCTACGTTTTGTCAAAAAGCACTGGAGGCATATACGTTAGTGGCTCTTAACATTGTTATTTCTTTAACAACATAGTTGTTTTTTTTTTCTGCCAGAACTTAAAATGATCAATATGTCTACAGACTTTTATCTCTGTTTTATCTATACATATTTTAAAACTCTTAATTCCTGAATTTTAGAGGAAAACAGTTTTATTTCATAAAATTGAGGTTTTCTTTTACGAAATATTTAAATACATAGAGCCTTGCAGAAAAGAAGTAGGTGTTTATCAGGGACACTTGCCTCCAGGCAGAGAGATAGCTTCTCTGTGTGGCTCCCTCCACAATGAGTAGCTATTTTTGTCCAGGAAAGTATCTTCATAGTTCTAATGCCATATAGGTGTTTCTCTCCCCAGGCTCATCAACAAACCAACAAAGAATAATACTGGAGGGAATTCCCTGGCGGTCCAGGGGTTAGGGCCTTGCACTTCCACTGCAGGGGGCACGGGTTCGATCCCAGGATCCCCAGTGCCGCACAGTGTGGCCAATAATAATAATAATAATAATATTAGAAACCAGGGAGGATAAAAAGAAATATTAGATATGTCCCCTGACCTCAAATTTCATATAGTCTCCCCTGCTTAGGGAGAAATTTCCATTTTCTCTTGTCAATGTGCAAACTGAAACCTTGGACCCCTTCAAGGTTGGGGTCTGTGGACTGCTCCACAGAAGAGAGGACACAGCAAAAAAAATAGCAAAGAAAAAACTAGCTAATTCTTGAATTTCAGCGTGAGCAGGTCAGACCTTATCAATTTAAATGGTGATTTAAGAAATTCTCAGGGATCATTTCCATATAAGAGGAAACTCTAATGAATGAGTTGAGTTGTGTGTCTAATGTTCTCATCAGACCATAAACACTTCATAAATTCAGAAAAAGATGGTGCTATGTACTACAGTAGTCAGGGAAATTTTCACCCTGGGTATGCCTGAGATGTGAATTTCTCCTTGAAGGATGGGTTAATTTCAGATGAAAATAGATTGGTTATCTGATTCAAGAACTAGTGTAAGCAAAGAGCATAGATGATACACTCAAGATTCAGCAGTGACTTAACACAACATTGTTAATCAACTATACTTCAATTAAAAAAGAAAGATTTAGCCGTGATCATGTAGGTTCCCAGGAAAGCCCACCTGAGTGGGAATCTATCAGGATGACCACAAAGCCCATTATATGCCCTTACCCATAGTGTTTTAAGTGCTGACTTCTTTCATAAACATCACTGTGTCATGAATGGAAAATCGCTCTTTTTTTTGTTTGTTTTTTTTTGGCCGTGTGGCGCAGCACGTGGGATCTTAGTTCCCTGACCAAGGATCCAACCCAGTGCCCCCTGCAGTGAAAGCAAGGAGTTAATCTCTGGACCGCCAGGGAAGTCCCGGAAAATAGCTCTTAATTATAGGCTGGATTTAGCATCATTGTTTTACGAATTTACCTCCAGTCCTTTACACCATAAAAGAGCCATGAACTCCATCAAATATGTGTGCTCCCTGCTTCCAGCTGAAAATCTGTCCTTTAGAACTCTATTATCCTTCATCCTCCTAAGCCTTTGCATTTCATGGAACCCTTACCCCTCAAGAATTAGCTCAACCATAACTTTATACCTGAAATATTTCTGATACCTCCAATTTCTGAAACACTACCCCTCATTCACTATAACATTCACTATGTTAATTATAATGTAACTGTAAGGAACGGCACCAAGAAACGGAGGAGAGCTTAAACAAGCTTTATTTGGGAACGCTCCCGGGCAAGGTTCACAGGTCCGAGAGAAAGGGGCCAGAGAAGTCGCGCCCGGGCAAGGGTTTGGGCAGAATTTATAGGGGAAGAAGGGAAAGGGGTGTGGTGAATCCGGGAGGGCGCAGGGTATTCCTTATTTGGTGGTCTTTTCGGGTATCGTGGCAATATCTGGTGCGGGTCGCATCAGTCTTGGGACCATTAGTCCCGCCCCTCGAAAGGCGGGAAGACTGGGCTGGGTGGAAAGTCCCCAGGTCAGTTCCTGGAACTGGGTGGTGGGGAAAGTCTCCAGGTCAGTTTCTGGAACTGGGTGGTCCGGAAAGTTTCGGTCTGATGCAACCTGTGAGTCTGATTGCGTTCCCCTGCCTCGGGCCAGTTGGCCTTACAGTAACCTAATTAACATTATCACACAACTATAATCATCTGTTTACCTATATCTCTCCGGTACCAGATGATTGTTCTTCAAGGACATAAACAATATCTTATTCACCTTTTGATTCTTAGCTCCAAGTCCAATGCCTGACATATGTTAAATATCTAAATAAAGTTTCTGTTTTTTGGAAGAGAAGAGGAATGAACTTCCACTGTGAGTACCAAGGTGACCTCAATTAGGCAGATCAGAAGCTATGAAGGTAAAAATAAGAACAGAGAAAGGAAGCACAAAATTTTTTCCCCTAGAGGAGCAGTACTAGACTAAATCGTGACTAAGGCATTTTGACTTTAATGGTTTCTTCTTTTCTTTTTTTTAAATTTTATTTATTTTTGGCTGCTTTGGGTCTTCGTTGCTGCACGCAGGCTTTCTTTAGTTGCGGCGAGTGGGGGCTACTCTTTGTTGCGGTGCGCCGGCTTCTCACTGCAGTGGCTTCTCCTGTTGTGGAGCACAGGCTCTAGGCACGCCGGTTTCAGTAGTTGCAGCACACGAGCTCAGTAGTTCTGGCACACAGGCCCTAGAGCACGTGGGCTTCAGTAGTTGCAGAGTGTGGGCCCAGGGCATGTGGGCTTCAGTAGATGTGGCTTGCAGGCTCTAGAGCACAGGCTTAGTAGTTGTGGTACACGGGCTTAGTTGCTCCATGGTATGTGGGATCTTCCCAGACCAGGGCTTGAACCCATGTCCACCTCGCAGCATGCCCTGCAGTGGAACGTTTCCCTGCAGCGGAAAAGTGGAGTCTTAACCACTGCGCCACCAGGGAGGTCCCTAAAGGCTTCGTATTAGGGCCTAGCCTCTAGGACCCCTGGTTCCCCCATGATGTCCTCAGCTGCTGTGAGCTTTTCACTTGGATTTGCCCTCCCCAGGCTTCATCCTATATCCCACGCCTTTTCCTATTTCCTCTTCCCCAAATCCATCATTCTAGTTTCTCTCTTAGCTTACTGCTCTCTGCTAGCAAACCTAAAACTTCAATGTGTGGAAATATGTCATTATGTATCCCAAGTGTGTTCCCCTGAGATGCTTCATTCAAAAGAATTTTCCTGTTAAATTTAGGAAATGTTTATACACAACCTCACCCTTGAGGACAAAATGTGCATTAACATATTAAAGGTTTAGAGAAGTCTTACACTGGAAAATTTTATTGATTTTTTTAATCCTGCATTTTCCAAAATTATTTGTCAATGAAAGCTTTTTTAATACCACCTCTTAATGTCCCACAGGACTCCTGTTCCACAGAACACACCCAAGGAAGCACCAGGTAAGGATTAGCAGTTCAAGTGACTTACTTGAATCACAACAGGTATTTTCTAACATGGTCCGAAGGGATACATGCACCCCAGTGTTCATTGCAGCACTGTTTACGATAGCCAAGACATGGAAGCAACCTGAATGTCCATTGACAGAGGAATGGATGAAGCAGATGTGGTACATACATACAATGGAATATTACTCAGCCATAAAAAAGAATGAAATAATGCCATTTGCAGCAGCATGGATGGACCTAGAGATTGTCATACTGAGTGAAGTAAGTCAGAGAAAGACAAATATCATATGATATTGCTTATATGTGGAATCTAAAAAGAAATGATATAGATGATCGTATTTACAAAACAGAAATGGACTCACAGACTTAGAGAAATGGTTACCAGGTGGGGGAAGGGTGGAGGGAAGGGATAGTTAGGGAGTTTGGGATTGACATGTACACAGTGCTATATTTGAAAAGGATAACCAGCAAGGACCTACTGCTCAATGATGTGGCATCTTGGATGGGAGGGGCGTCTGGGGGAGAATCGATACATGTATATGTATGGATGAGTCACTGTGCTGTGCACCTGAAACCGTCACAATATTGTCAGTCGGCTATACTCCAATATAAAATAAAATGTTAAAATAAAAGAAAAACCTATGAGCCTTACACCTGATTAAAAAAAAAAACAAAACAGGTATTTTCTAAGGACTGTGTTTTAACCCAGAGGCTTTGGTAGGAATTTCAGGTGATTTCTTGTGGTAGACCTTGTGGGTAAAGAGTCTCTGTGGAGCGCTTCAGATTATGTCATGATGGAGAAACTTTTTTATATCTTTATTATGTGCCAAGCAACATACTATATGTTTTCAAGTATCTTTTTCCAGTTAATTCAAAAAACAATCCTATGAGGTAGTTATATGTTTACCATTTTAAAAATGAGGAAACTGATCTCAGAGGTTAAGTAGTTTGTCCAATATCACACAGTTTATAAACGGCGAAGGTGAGTCAAATCCAGTTCTTATAGTATTAAATCTCATATTCTATCATTTTCACACTACCTGAATTTCTAGGTCAGTATTTCTCAAAGCTTGGTCCTAGGATGCTTAGCAAAAATCCAGATTCCTGGGGGACTTCCCTGGTGGTCCAGTGGTTAAGACTCAACTTTTCCACTGCAGGGAAATGTTCTACTGCAGGGCATGCTGCGAGGCGCAACCAAAAAAAAAAAAATTCAGACTCCTGGGACCTATCCAGATGTAATAAATTAGAGTTTTGTGGCTGGACAAGGACCAGGTGGTTTTAACAAGCTCCTCAGTTGATTATTACTCAGTTTATTAACACTAAAGTTTGAGAACCACAGTTCTAGCTATATATTATTTTTACCACATTGCACTACCATCATCCAACTAATTAACCAATCAACACATTATAATGTTGGTCTTGACTCACACTGCTGTACTCTCAAGTCCAGCCCAATCAAGTCTCCATCCTACATTGTCTTTGAATATTACCATATAGCTTCCCCTGAGTAAGGCAACCCATCCCCTGAAGCTGAAAGAGACAACAAATGAATCTTCTCACTTTGAATGCATTGTTTTTGTTGATGATGTAGGCACTCCCCACTTCAACTGGCTATCCCAGTGAAATAACAAATCTCAATTGGCGAAAATTTGAGAGCAAAAGATACCCAAAGAAAGGCAGTGTTTGAAATAACCAAAGAAACTCAGGGCTTTTGACTTTCTTCTCCTGAGTGATTTGTAAAAGGTTTTGCTTCTTTTATCGCTGATGCCTTTTATATATTAGTATATTCCTCTTTACTAATTCCCTAGACAAACCAGCAGTCCTTTCTGTTAAATGATCTGCCATTAAGTACAAAAAGGTCAAGTAACTGTCATTTTCTCTTCACTGGATCATGTGAAATATTTCAACTCTACAGTGATGTGCTCTGTCCAAGAAATAAGAAAAAATAGCTAGAGTGTGTACAAATTTGTGTGGAGGGGGCAGGGGTGAGAGAGAGAGAGAGGAGGAGAGTAAATAGGTCCTTCTTCCCCCTTGTCTTTTTGTTTCTAAGTTAGAAACCATCTCTACTTTACCTCTTGTCTTCCCAGTTCATCACTATTGTTACAGGCATCACATAACATAACTGATGTTTCATTGCTCTGTACTTTCATCCAGGAGATATTAGGTGAAGATAAAAGTGAAGGAAAAGGTAGTAACCAGGATGAGAACAGTTATTAGAATAGGCATCTTGTTGACATACTGACACAGATTGATGGCTCTCTGCCCTGATATCCATTCTCGCCTTCTTCCTTATTAATACAACTCCAGCACTCTACTGCCCAGAATAAGGAAGACAGTCCCTGCCTTCCTTGCAGCCAGGCGTAGCCATGTGTTTAAGCAATGGCTTTTGAAATACAACTGGAGGAGCTGTGTGGCAGTTTCTGGGAATCTCTTTGGCCCTCAGTCTTCTATATCCCCTGGAATGCAAATGTGATGACTAGAGCTAGAATTGCTGTTTTCGACATGAGGTAAACTCTGAAGGCAAAGCAGCAAGAACAAAGGAGTTGTGGTCTCTGAGGGCCATGGAGTTACCACGTCAGCCCTGGAATCATTAACTCCACATTAATTTCACGTGAAAGAGAAACTTTTGACCTGGTTTAAGGCTCCATAACTTTGGGCTCGCCATCACATGCAGCCCAGCCTAGGCTAACTGACACAGCCTCTATTCCCACAGGGACTGCCTACAGCATGGCTCTGGTCCTGAATTTATTTTCATGTGAGTAAATAAAATAAAAGAGATGCCATCTGTACTAATATTTTTGTTTAAAAATTTTTAAATTCTAGTTATTTTAACAGGATATTCAACTCGCTGCTACAAAGCTATGTGATTCCATGATTCTTTGATGGAATTACCTCGAGGCTCTCAAGGTGATATGGGAGATTGCAAAAGAGGCTGGGTGTCTGGGATTCACAAAACTTTTTCTTGTGTAAAGTGTAATGTCTAGATTGACTCAATTTTCAAAGAACACTAGATCACTGCTATTCCTAAAGTTCATATATCTTGACTTTTTCTCTTGCATTTTAAATATATTTTCCTAACTGTGATACCTGATCACCACGGAAAATTTGGAAAACACCAATGTTTTTCTTTTTCTTTGTTTCCCCTTGCCCTTTGTTTCTCCCAGAAGTGCACAGCAAGGCAAGGGAAATGCCAAAATCTAGAGGAAGTTCAGGGAAAGGAAGGGTGAGGTCTCCAGAATCCTCTATGCACCTGAATTGTCATAAACTGGGTAGTGGTTTGAAGAGAAGCGGTTTACATGTCTGCTTTTTCAGAACAAGTCTCACAGTGGCACCTTCCTCTGTTGTTGTTTTTCCTAAATTTCTCCAGCTCTTTCTTCTTATGTAAATATATGTCCTGCACCCCATTTCATGCTTTATTATTCCCAAATAGCAAATGCATTAGGCCCTTTGATTCATCTGTGGAGAATGCATTTTGAAGCAAAGCTTAATACCCTAAAATGGTTAGTTCATGGGGTTTTAATTTTAGGAATATCATAAAAGCATTAATTCATAGTCTTCAACTGACACAAAAACTCAATGGATCTCCTCGTGGAGAATGCCCCCTCCTGTCCTTTGTTCAGAAGTGTGCGGGACACTTAATGCAAATCAAAGCCCTCATAAAACTTGTATGCTACCTGCTGGCTTCCTGGAGAGGCCTCCTGGACCACAGTCTTGAAGAAAACTGTCTCCATAGGGGAGGCAAGTCCTTGAAGTCTCATGGTGGTCAACCAAAGGAAAACTCCTACCACCTCTGGGTCTTTCAAAATGTTTTTATTAGAGACCCAGTTTTAGTCGCATGACCAAAGGCAAGGTCTGAAGACCCCTATCTTATTTTTATTTTCTGCACTGATCAAACCACCCTGATCAGTGGCCCATCTGTGATGATAGTATTGTTAGGTTCACATCACAGGAATATTAACTTAAAATAGATGATGGCTCATAAAAACTGCATAATGCTAATGGCAATTTTGTGACTACTAACCAACGGGTCATTTTTTTCTCTATCTGCATAAGTATAACTTTTGAGCAAATCACTCTCCGTGAAAATAAGTAGTTTCATAGTAAAAAAAAATAGTTGGAATGTAATTCCTGCAAAACAAAACAAAACCAAATGAACAAACAAACAAAACACCCAGAAGGAATGCTACTGCTGCTTCTCTGAATTTTCTCAACATAAAACTAAATTAAATGTTACCTGCCAAAATCCTCCTAATAGCAAGTTCCTTGGTGGTCTAGTGGTTAGGATTCGGTGCTTTCACTGCCGTGGCTCAAGTTCAATCCCCAGTCAGGGAACTGAGATCCTGCAAGCCACATGGAGCAGCAAAAAAAATACTCCTAATAAACAAATATGGGGCAGGGGGTGTTCGAGCAAAGCATTTTTAAGTGACATACTGTGTGTCTTTCAATTTTTTAAAACACAGCCTTTGTATTAGTTTATTTTATCACTCAATATAGTGCCCCACCTGGCTATCAACTATAGAAATTTTGTTGCTTACATGCTTCCTGGCCAAGGTCAGGATTGGGCTCAGCCTGTATTAGAACTCACCCTAAGTTTGGTCTAGGTAGGAGCAATCTTAGTTCATTGTCTTTAGAATTGTGTGCTCTGACCTTGGGCCCCATTTCTAGTAGCTAGCCTTCATCCTTGAACAGGCCTTACCCTTGTACCCTTGAACTGGGTCCTGACTTCCTGCCCTGAACTGTTTTCTGACCTTGACACCTGCTTGGTTCTCCCCAGTTGTCCATAACTCTGGAGGCTTATCCCTGAATGCCAGTCTGGAGATGGGGGCCTAGCTACCCACTTCCACTTTTGCCTCAACCTTCTCTTTCTAAATGTCCACATAATTCCGAGTCTGGGATTCTCTGCTGATCTTTGAGAACAGCTAGCTCTTGCCGCATCAGCTAATGTTGCTCTCTAACCAGACTACCACAGATGTATGTCTCCATTCTCGCTGGATATTGTCATCCATCCACCTAGACTCCTCCAGGACACTGCACACCCCAAAAGGCATGTAGATTTCCCAGATCCTCTCTGCCCTGCCTTGCCAGACTCTCAGCTACCCACCAACCTCTAGTGCTCACACTGACTCCTTAAGATCATGTTTTTCCCATGTCCATCAGCTTGTCAATTTTAGGTTTTTAGTTATAGGAAGGAAAAAATGAAAAGCTGTTATCTCTATCTTACTTCAGGATTCAAGCATCTGGTACAAAAACAAAACAAAACAAAAACCAACCAACCAACACACAATAGCAGATATTCAACATTTATTTTAAAATCTCAGAATCCCGGAATCAAGGAGAGATCATATATGTGACCTTGTAGCTTCCTACTCAACTGCAGACATCCTTGATAGTTGATCCTCAAACCTTTCCAGACAACCTGTCCCATTGTCAGCTATTTCCTCTTTCTATTGAACTGGAATCCGTAGCACTAAACGTTCTGTTCATTAATGAAAGATGGAAACAAAGAGCGTATGAAACTTCATAATCATCCATTCATTCCATGAACACAGTAGCAGGCACTGAATTACAGTTGCCCAGGAGTCAGGGTGACAGAGCAGCAAGCTGGAGGCCAGAGGATTCTGTCAACTTTAGGGAAAAGCTGAGGTTGAGAATGGGGCAGGCCAGAAGGAGTGAAATGGGAGACTGGGAGAAGAAATCTTTAGAATCAGAATGGAGCAGGAATCTGTCTCTGTCATGTCCCTAGGGTCCCAGAAATGAAAGATATTTCTACATCAGAGGCCAGGCAATTCATAGGAAATTATGTAGAGCTACTAGGGGTTTTTCTGTTGTTGTTCCTTCAGTACCAATTTCCATCGCAAATTAGTTTTTTTCGTTTCACAGGTGAAAGTAGTCATTTCTAAAATATGGATAAAAATTGGCAATTTTTGAAGTAAAAATTATCCAACCTTCAATTTCTTCAGCTTCTAAGAAAAAGAACCATAAGGCAGAATAATGATAATTAAATTCAGATGCTAGCCCCAGATTCTGTCAACTTGAAAAAGCTGTTTAACCTCTCCGAGCCTGAATTTCTCCATCTGTAAAAAATTAGAGTTAAAATACGTTTCACCACATCACAGAGTTGCTGTGAAGCTACAAAAAAAAAACTACCATTCATCAAACTCTGACTCTAGGCCAGACTTCGAGCTCTGCGATTTAGGTACATTATCTCCTAAATCCTCACAACAGTCCTGTTAGATAAGAACCCATTATCCCCATTTTCCAGATGATGAAACTGAGGCTTCCAAAGGTTCAGCAATTTTCCACTAGAACTTTAATCTGCATGTATCTGGCTCTAAAACACTTTCTCTCAACTAGGTCTAAACTGTGGGAAAGGATCAGCAACTAGAGTTCTTATGTAAGCACATGAAAGGAAATATTAATAAGGATTTTTGTCTTCCCTACAATATGCCTTGTTTATATGAATTTGATGGTGGGTTTCTTGTTACTATTTCACTGCAAAAGAAAAAAAAAGCATATTGTAAGAAAATTTTCAAACAACACAGAGTGTAATGAGTAAAAACTTCACACACACACACACAGACACACACTCACACACACACACACACACACTGCCCAACCTGCCAATCTCAGTCTTGCTCTACCTCCCATTATTGCAAATTTGGAATTGTATCTTTCCAGAACTTTTCTATGCACTACACATATACATATAGAGAGAGATTTTACATCAATAGGACTACCCTACACATATTATTCTGAGATTTGCCTTTTTTTACTCATCAGTGGACCTCTTTCAATCTGCATAATATTCCATGTGTGGATGTACCATATTTTTTTTTAATTTTTACTTTTATATTGGAGGAAGTTGATTAACAATGTTGTGTTAGTTTCAGGTGTACAGCAAAGTGATTCACTTATACAAATACATGTATCTATTCTTTTTCAAATTCTTTTCCCATTTAGGTTATTACAGAATATTGAGCAGAGTTCCCTGTGCTATACAGTAGGTCCTTGTTGGTTACCTATTTGAAATACAGCAGTGAGTACATGTCAATCCCAAACTCCCTAACTATCCCTCCTCCCCACCCGTCCCCCATGGTAACCATAAGTTCATTCTCTAAGTTTGTGAGTCTGTTTCTGTTTTGTAAATAAGTTTATTTGTATCATTTTTTTTAGATTCTGCATATAAGTGATATCATATGATATTTGTCTTTCTCTGTCTGACTTACTTCACTTAGTATGATAATCTCCATGTCCATCCACATTGCTGCAAATGGCATTATTTCATTCTTTTTAAAGTCTAATATTTCATTGTATATATGTACCGTCTTTATTATCTCAATGTTAATGGACTCAGTATGTTTCTAATTTTCAGTTATTATAAGAAATGTTATCATGAACACCTTTATACCTATATCTTTGAGCACATGTACAAAATATTTCTGTAGAATTGTTTTTAGAAGTGGTTTGCTGGGTCAGGGAGTGTGTATACTTTTAATTTTGATGGGTATTGTATTAATTCACATTCTACCATAGTATATGTGTGCTCTCTACATCTTTACCAAAACTAGACATGAGCAGGCTTTTACATTTATGCTAGTTTAATGGAGGAAAAATGATAACTTGCTCTCATTTGCATTTCCCTGAGTGCTAATGAGATTATGCATTTGTGTTGACTACCTAGTTGTATTTCATCTTCCAAAAATTATTTGCCTCTCCATATCCTTTGTTCAGCTTTCCATTGGAATATTTTTCTTTTTACTGTTGGATTTGAAGGAGAACTTTACATATTGTAGATATTACTCCTTTGAATATTATATGTATTGCAGATATTTTCTTCCAATTTATTGCTTGTCTTTTAACATTTTTAAATGGGTAAAACAATTTTTTACTTTTATGTAGTTAAACTTCTTTTCATTTATGACTTGGCAGCTTTATGTATTGCTTAGAAACGTCTTCCCTGGTTAAAGATCATAAAAAACATTCTCCTATATTTTCTTCTAGGATTTTTATTACTTCCCTTGAATATTTTCATGTAAAGTAAAGATCTAATTGCATCTTTTTTTAAATGAGCAACCCAACTGGCTCAACACGTGAATTGAATGGTTCATCTATTCCACTGATTTGAAATGTGCTTTTATCATAACTACATCAATGTGTACCTTGATCTTTTTCTAGACTTTTTATTCTGTCCCCAAGATCACTTGTTCTATCTCTGTATCACTACCCCTTGCATATTAGCTAGCATATCTGTAGCATATATTCATTTGCTGCTGGTAAGGCAAGTCTTCAAAGATAGTACTCTTCCTAAATTTCCTAAGCCATTATAAGTAATGGTATCAAGGGATCCAGATATACCCTACCTGCCCATTTACTCTTGGAACTGCTAAATTCATAGGGAAGACAGTGCTACTTTCGATGAAAACATCATTAATACATATTGTACTCAAAAAAGTCTGTTTGAAGCTACCTAAAACAGCAAATTCAACCACTACATCATACCAAAGCCATCATGTCTCTGAGTGATTTTGAGAACGCCAGCCCTCTGCATCTTTCTCTCTTTTCCCAATTAATATGGTCAAGAGATAAATATCTCTCAAATCTTATTCCTTTGGAAAGGCAGGGAATTGATTAAAAATCCTGGTTTTCATAATTCATAACATAACATACGGTCCACGTAATTTGGAACATTCATTTTAATACACATTTTTAAAATAATGATGATTATATAAATAGAGATATTTAAATAATTAGAGCCAGCATAGTTCAGTGATTTAAATTATGGGCTTTAGACTCAGACATTTTAATTCAAATCATAGATCATGGTAAGTTACTTAACTTCTGGGGAAACTCAATTTCCTCATCTATAAAATAAAGATTAAAATGCCTACCTTGTCTGCGGTTTGTAAGGATGAGAAATAATGTATGTAAAGTATTTAAACATTGCAGCACTTAGTAGGTACCCCAAAAATTGTGATTGTTATTCTATTGTATCTTTTGCATGCACGTAGCAGTCTTCTCTTTTCAAAGTGCTTTTGTGGGTCTTTTTCTCGTCCTGTTCTTTTTATGGATGAATATGGGCACAAAGACATTGAGAGGGAGGGCTGCTGGCAATTGTTCACTGCTGTGGAGGGAAACAAGGGTGAGCTTAAGAAAGCACTGTACACTGTGGAATCTTAAGGACTCATTCCTCTTGCACCCCCAGTCAAGACCTGAGAGGCAAAGCTCCTTTGAGAGCATTTGAGTGTTAGAAGTTTATGAGGTTTTTATAAGATGATCCATTTAAAATAGATCATACTTAATCCCATTGAGGATCTGGTTTAGATGAGCTTTTCTTTTCTATATAACCATTGTGAATGAAAAATAGTGTCAAAATTCTAACTTCCTTACATTTACACAAAAGTCACTGGGGAAATAAAGTTGTATTTACATTTTGCATCATTTACTTGATCCTCATGTTAGGCCAATAAATTACATATTAAAAGTCCTCAGTGTCCAACTTGCTTGCCTGCTAAATTAACCCATTAATTGTGCTATAACCGTTATTGGAGGTGCTATTTAGAGGTAAGCTTAAATGGCTAGGTGGTGGTTTCAGTTCAAGAAATGAACAAGTGTATTTTTTCAACATTGTAAAAAAATTCACTTTCTATCCATTTACTAAGAATGACTTGCCTCAATATTTTCTTCCCACCCCTAGAGCATTGATCAACATGCTTTGGTATATGTGCAATTTAGCGTAGAATAACAGGGGCAATAAAGAAATAAACCTCAGTTCTCTCATAAAGAGGTCATTCTGGGACCAAGTCAGAGAATATAGGTCTTGGGGGCGTTGTGCAAAAAAACATGTTATTGACATTAATTACTGTTTACTTCAAAGTAGAGAGTTACTTTTTGGGACTCAGTGTCTAATATGGATCATTTTGAGGCATAAGATTATATGAAAACTGACATCTGATGTAAAAGGTAGAGTGAATAATACATCTTTTATAAGTTTACAATGTAGTATTTGAAATGTATTTGAATCTAATCATCATTTTCCTTGTTAATGGTAATATGATAAAAATACAAATTTAAGCCGATTCTTAAATGGACAAAGCAAAAACTACATATGAATGAAAAACAAACCAACACTTTTAAAAATTATCAGAAAGGTCCATTGGTACATAAATGACCACGTATTTTTACATTTTGCATTTTCAAATAATGAAGCCTCACATGGATCATCATAATGGTTACTGGTTTTTAATATTGGGCAAAGCACAAATACAAAATGTACTTGAAGCTCAGCTTTAAGTAGATTATGAACATTTAATATAGAATGTTATCATAATATTCAGAGCACCAAATTGCAGACTTCTGTCACCCACTTTCAAGCATGCTTCTGAAGATCATAGTTAATTCTGCTGATTTATGGTAATGCTGCAGCATTATCGTCCACAGCATCAGAAACCACTAACAAGCTTAGTATAAGCTTGGGCTGAAATGGTTTGAGGTTTAAATTTCTGTAACGATTATAAAGTAGAAGGAGTAAAATCCCACTTCAGCAAAAAAAAAAAAAAAAAAAAAGTACTGCATTTCCACTTACTATCACGTCCATCCCCCACCTCCCAGTAGCCTTCCCCGACTGCATCAAGAAGAGTAACTTCTAATGGACGGGCATTTAAAATTTTCCACATAGTCTTTTCTGAATGGTAATATTCCTAATTCAAATATATAATGCTCACAGCTTTTCCTTGCTGAGGAAGACTACTCTAAAAGAGTTTACCCTATCCTTCGAAAACGGTTGCTCTTTTTAAAACAAATTCCATTTTGGAAGCTCCTTTTTTGAACATTAATTTACATTACATTCAATCTTCTAGAAAATGGTTAGAAATCAGAACATTTTAATGGCCATTATCTTCTTCTGGCCAAATGATTGTGTCATGTTAATGTGTGGCCCTTAAGCAGATGAGACCCATTCGTTTGTCTTCTTTCGGGCTGTGGAAAGTCAAAAGAAGCCCTGGGTTGAATCAGCACAGTAAAATAGGGGCCTGTCTATCCAGACCGCTCCGCCAAAGGTGAGTGCATCCTTGTCATTGAACACAATGAGCAGAGGCTAATAGTGGCAGGAGATTTGTGGCGTCTTCAAGAAGAAAAATACAGTAACAACCACACCATCCCTGCTGCAAGATAAAAGAGCCGCTCCCGTGATCGCAAACCGATTTCCAAGAAAGTGAGCTAAAGGAAGAACCCTGTGTCCCACACTTGTGGCTGTATCCTCCTGCGTGGAATAAGACAGAAACAGGTTCAACAGGAACTGGCTTCATGTTTTCTATAAGAATGTAAATTCATGTCATCATTCAGAGCTTTAGCTAGTGCCTCTATAAAAAAGCCAATCTTGCCTTTGGTTCTTGGGAAATAGCCACAGTTGAAAAATAGGAGGGGGCGGGGGACATACCGTCCACAAAGGTGCTAATGGTCTGGGGTGGGGCGGAATTGGGCACAGGTTCACCCGGAATCCTTCCTGAAAGAGTAGGATTTGGTCCAGCAGAATGTACCTCCCCAAACTATAATTTCAAAATCAACTGAAAAACAGGCTGACACTTAGGACACAGGGAAAACACACAGGTAAAGAAAACAGAATAATCATGTGTGTTAATTTACACTCTACCTCTGCACCAAAAACCAAATAAGAAGGAATATTTCATGACACCTGTTTTCATTTGAGAGAGAAATTTTAGTATGCATGACCAAATTTTAGTATCCCTGAAGGCAAAATCTTGTTCAGGAAAAAAACAAACAAAAAACCCCTGAAATTCCTAAAATTTTTCTCTCCTCTAAGAGGGATAATGTTTTTTTATGCGGGTGGGGGAATTATCTCTTCAGAGAATATGCATAAAGCATTGGACTCCTTCTCTGAGGAATAGCAGCGGATGGGAGCGAATGAACCAGTAAGGGGTGAAGTACAGTTAGGTTGGTGGGAAACTAAGGAAGGAAGAAAGGAGACGGAAGCGTCTGTGGGGATTTGGTACAGCGATGGCAGGGGTACCCAGGGAACCGAGCCTTTGTGATTCTTAATGGACTTCCCAAGGCAGAGTAGCCAGGTCAGTAGCGACTGTTCAGTATAAAGTGGGTAACGGGGTCAAAACAAACAAACAAACAAACAAAAAGCAAACCCAAGAAGGAAAGTAACTCGAAATTTCACGCCTTTTAGAGCCCAGAGCGATACGGGGAAACCACAGGTCTCCCTAAGATGCCGGATGGCTCATCTTCTGAAGTTCAAACACCGACTCCTCACTATGGCTTTCTTTTCAAGATGTCATTCTCCCGCCTCCATACCCACTACCAAACAAACATAGAAATCTACTACTGTTCTCCCCATGCACTCCATTTTCTTCCAATCTGAGAGCCATTTGTGTGTATAATTGAAAATTAGCAGTGCAGCTGTTTGAAGAGAGTAATTTATCACAGCGCATTGTTCGTGCCTGACACTTTAGACCTGGCTCTAACAAGCCAGTGGTTGCTGGGGGTTGAGCTACAGAAAGCGATTCGGCTGTAATGCTGCGTTTCCCCTGCTTTGTTGCTAATTGTAGCCTCTTTTTCTCCATTGAATTGGGAGTTGAGTAAAAGAGCTTGTTTGCTCTGTGCGGTGAGGCTGCCAGGGCCGCTTGGGCTATTATCACAAGATACTCTTGATCTTTTGAAAAGCAGGAAATAGAATTTTTCTCCAACAGGGAAAGTAATTTGCGATGCGTCCATTAGTTCTTCATTAAAGCAAGATTAAATTGCACGGCAAATCACATCTGTGTTTGGATGATTAAAGGGTGGCATTTTAGAGGCCAAAACTAATTACTAGTCAAAATGAATGGGAGTGAAAAAACAGTCATGTTTTTACATTAGATAGTGTGGCTTGTAATTAGATTCAAGCTAATTCCACTATTTCTTCTCTTTTAATGAGATGAGCCTGTCCTCATCTTTTTCTAGGCCATGCTAACAACCCCAAATGTATAATTTTGATAATACTAAGAGTTTACTTTATTGAAATTTCTTTGCTACCTGCCACAAGTGACTGTTCTCTCCAGTGGTGCTTCATTACATAGAAACTTAGCTACTCAGCAGTATAGTTTAAAACAAGAGTCATTCCTACAGGAAAAAGAGTAATTTTAAATGAATATGCATAAATGTATATATGTAAAAATGTATATTTTAAAATGTTATTGAAATTAACCATCTCCTGAAATTTGTACACAACAAATCCTTCTCATTTGGGCAACTAAAGTAAGTACCTTTAGCAATGAAGAGTAAGGAGTAAGGTTTGCGTGCAATAAGTATTGAAGGGCTCCACATTCAGTGTCCATTTGGATATTATTGTTTCTTTCCTGCCTTGCAATATAATTTTTCTCATATCTCCTGTATGTTTTCACCTTTTCCTATGATTAAGGCATGTTATGATGAATTCTCCTCTGATTTCAGTTTTTATTTTTATTTAAAACAAACATGGGAAATTAAAAGCATTGCACCAAGGAAAAGAAACACGTAAAGTCAATTATGTGTTGACTCCTAAAGCAATTATGATATTTCTCAAAAGTAGGTTAAATTTGCTTTCTGAAATATGTTTCAGTTTTTAATGGTGGAAAAATGGTAATTTCTGAAGTAACCACAGATCATATTTAGATGAGTCAAGCAATTATTGAAGGAAAAAGAAGGAAATGGGCATTTACTGACCTAGGTGCTCTTGGATGTGTTGCCTTATCAGAAACACCCTGGGAGGACCAGAATCCATTCAATTCTCTGGTCTGAGTTTTTTAATACATCAGCTTCAGTGGCCTCAGTGAAGTGGGAACCTACTAAACAGGACAACACAAAGTTTTCCCTTTCTAGCAATTAACTCGGACTTTGACATCAGAATTTCCAAATCTCTCATGATTCAGGCAATATTTTAATAAAAGTCTTTGTAGCAAAGTCCCTACTGCATCTTCAGGCCAAAGACTGCACTTTCCTCCCCAGTGTATTTCCAAAGCCTAGCACTTCTTATGGCAATGGGATAAAGGAATAATTGACCAAAAGAAAAGAGAACAAATAAATAAACGAATTGGGGGAAAACAATCTTTGCAAATCAAATTTTCCTCAGTAGTTTTAAAATGAAATCTATGAAATGTGGGCTGTTATTCCTATGTGATATAGGCAAACAGCATACAGCATTTTAAAACATGTGAACATGTACTGCCAACACAGAGATAAGAACAGGAACAGGATTCCTGAGATCTAGTAATGGTACCAGACACATGAATTTTTATATTAACCATTTATTTGTCCATTTACTCACTTATTCATCCATTCCATTTTTTAGCTGAATTTTACTAGGTTAATTGCATTCTTTAACTTTTCTTACTATAGTTTTCATTTAACCAACACTTGATATGTGATGTTTCCTAAGACAACAATAGCTCCTATTCCGTTCTTATTTTGCCCTAACCTCTTGCATCTTGTCACAAAGATGTCACAATGGCACAGACAGACATTTAAAAGACTTTCCTGGTACAAAGCAGAAGTTGTACCATGTAACACACAGAGGCAGTCACAGTGAATTCTAACTGTTCATATGTGTGGTGCTTTGACTGCAGTGCAAGTGAATAGTAGGCGATGATTTCTTTTGATACCAACTCAAGAAAATGGATAAAACCAAAGTTTGTGATCTATGGTTCCACATGAACAAGTGGTTCTAATTTACGTGCTTGTTGGCCATCTCAGGAGAGTGTTAAGAGTTTGAATGGTCCCTCAACTAAGTGTCCCTAGAAAGAAGTCTGTACTCAGCAACCTTCACTGAAGACTCATGGAGAGCTCTTTTCCTGATGCTTTGGGAACATGTTTCTTACCTTCAGGAAATTTGAACTAAGGATGCTTGTTGGTGATTTTCAAAAAAACCTAGCAGTTACTACACATACCATTAAATTCTCTTTCTTATGACTGAGACTCTTGAAAGCTTTAAAGCAACAATATCAGTTGACATTCTACAAGTATTTATTGAGGGCCTCTGCGTGCCAGGTAATGGGGATATAGTAGTGCATAAAAAATTTCTGCTCTTATGGAGCCTATAAAACACAGAAACAAGTAACAATAGCTTAAATATTGTCTTCAGTAAGAATTAAGAGGCCTTTACCAAGAGGCACATGAAAAGATGCTCATCATCGCTAATTATTAGACAAGTGCAAATCAAAACTACAATGAGATATCACCTCACACTAGTCAGAATGACATCATCAAAAGTCTGGAGAGGGTGGGGAGAAAAGGAAATCCTTCTACACCGTTGATGGGAATGTAAATTGGTGCAGCCACTATGGAGGACAGTATGGAGGTTCCTTAAAAAACTAAAAATAGAGCTACCATATGATCCAGCAATCCCACTCCTGGGCATATATCTGGAGAAAAACATGGTTCGAAAGGATATATGCACCCCAATGTTCATTGCAGTTCTGTTTACAATGCCCAAGACATGGAAGCAACCTAAACGTCCATTGACAGATGAATGGATAAAGACGTGCTACATATATACAATGGAATATTACTCAGCCATTAAAAAGAATGAAATAATGCCATTTGCAGTGACATGGATGGACCTGGAGATTACCATACTAAGTGAAGTAAGACAAATATCGTATGATATCACTTATATGCAGAATCTAAAAAAAATGATACAAATGAACTTATTTACAAAACAGAAACAGACTCACAGACTTAGAGAACGAACTTATTGTTACCTGGGGGAGGGTGGGGAGAGGGATAGATTGGGAATTTGGGATCGACATGTACACACTGCTATGTTTAAAATAGATAACCAACAAGGACCTACCATATAGAACAGGGAACTCTGCTCAGTACTCTGTAATAACCTAAATGGGAAAAGAATTTGAAAAAGAATAGACACATGTATATGTATCAGTGATTCACTTTGCTGTACACCTGAAACTAAAACAACATTGTTAATCAACTATACTCCAGTGTAAAATAATAATTAAAAGAAAAGAAATGAGGCCTTTAAAACACAACTTACTAAAGGAACATTATGGTGCTTATTAAACGTGACATATCCGGTTCATTGTGACTTCTTTAGAACCTCTAATTCAGGTGCAAAAATGATTATCAACTTGTGGCTTTGTTTTCATCCCCTCAACTCATTTGGGCTACAGGGACAGTGGCTGAATGAACTGTGAAGAGAGAAAGATCAATTGTCCTCTTGATAGGTAGCAACTAGCTGAGGGGAGGAACCATTGGTTGTCCAAAACACCATACTCCTATCTGCCAGTAACTCTCTCCTCTGGGACTTAAGGCTAGTTGGGAAAGACAGATCTTTATAAAGAGTCAACCTGGAAATAGGCAGTAAATCAGAACTTAACAATATATTTGCCTGCCAAGTTGCTCTGAGGCCAAACAACGTGGCAGAGTGCCAGAATCCCTATTTGTTCCACTTTGTAGAACTACAGTGCTCGCTGCCAGACCTCTTCTGCAACTAATCCTGGAAGATACAAGATGGCTGCTGGGCAAAACATCCTAAAGCTTCCTGTTGTGTTTTTCCCAACTACCTGCTTCCTAGAGGAGAAATATTTGTTAGCTCCCAAGTACCATTCAAGATCCTAAAGCCCATTTGGATGTGACTATTTTCCAATTATTGGCTTAATCAAAATGGTGAGCACAAATAACTGCTCTGTGTATCTCAGGGAACAAGAGAACATAAACCTTAAATTGTGGCATAAGTAACTTGTTTTAGGGATAGTTTTAATGCAATTATTACGATGCCTGGCTGTGGGGGACAGAATTCAGTGAATTCTGTGACAAAGACTATGTCTCTCACCTTGAGCCCTGGGTTGTGTGACTAGACACAAAACCAACAGACTAGGATAAAGACTTTCAATGCAAATACTTAAATTATTTTTTCTTAAAAAAAGCTTCCCTTCTGTCTATTAGTCTTCAAAGGAGAGGAGGAAGTTAAAAAAAGAAACGACAAGTATACAATAGTCCCTCCTTATCCAAGGAAGTTATGCTCCAAGACCCCCAGTGGATACCTGAACCTCGGATATTACCAAACCCTACATATATATACTATGTTTTTTCCTATACATACATACCTATGATAAAGTTTAATTTATAACTTAGGCACAGTAAGAGATTAACAACAACTATTAATAAAATAGGACAATTAAAACAATATACTGTAATAAAAGTTATGTGAATGTGATCTCTCTCTCTCCCTCAAAATATTATTGTCCTATAACCACCCTTCTCCTTGTGATGGTGTGAGATGATAAAAATGCCTACATGAGGAGATAAAGTGAGGTGAATGACAGGCATTTTGACTTAGTGTTAGGCTTCATTTGACCTTCTGACTCTATGTCAGAAGAAGGATCATCTGCTTTGGGTGATCCTGGAACATCGAGCTTGATGATGGTTGAATGTTAGGAACAGACAATGCCGATGATTGGGGACCCCTGGCAGGACAGTGTGGGATGGTGCAAGATTTCACCATGCTACTAAGAGTGACTCGTGATTTAAAAACTTATGAATTGTTTGTTTCTGGAATTTTCCATTTAATATTTCAGAACACGGGGACTTTGAGGAACTGGAACTGCAGAAAGCAAAACCATGGACAAGGGAGGACTACTGTAATAACAGGCAAGTATGAGAGTTTTCCTGCACGAACTCTACTCTAAGCGAAACTTAGTCATGGATGAACATATTGGCAAATCTGAGAAGAAAAATCTTAGTGAGGCTTTCCAAGGGAGTACAGGGTAAGGGGAGGAGGTTTAAAAGTGCAGAATTACTTTTTTAAAGTAATGAAAGCCAAATCTGTCTATAATTTTATGTTCTGCCACCCTAGCATCAGTTACACTATCTTATACATGTACAATATGATAATATGATACCACTTCTAGCAAAAAAAAAAAAACATTTACACACACAACCAGATAGGGTTAAGGGTTTGTATGTGTGTGTGTGGATGTGTGTATATAAACACACACACAGTGTTTGTACATGTGTGTATAACCCTATATATAGGGTTAAGGATCTATATTTATACTTTTATGTGTATCAAGCTGTGTACATTGGTTATTTTAACTGTGGGGAAGGGGACAAATATGAAAGACTTTATAGTTTGGGTTTTTTTTTTTTTTTACACTTTGGCTTTGTATTAACAGCTTGCAATGTCTATGCTTTACTTTTTTCTCTAAGAGCAGAAAGGGAGGAGTTTGTCTCCAAAACTAAAGTGAAGAACTGGAGACTCTCTATGCTCCCAGGATTTGGCAGGGATACAATTGCGAACAGCCTGCAGCCAGGTCATTTTCCAGTGCTCTGAAGAAAGCTCTCAGAAAGCCATCTCCCTCCCCCTGTTAAAGCCTTCCCTACAGAACCAGGCCTTCTGCAGGCCATTACCTGAGTTAGAGTATGGGAGCAGACCTGGCTGGGCTGGAGCTTGGGACCTAACTGCTTCTACTACAAAGAACTGCCCATGGGCAGGGCAGAGACCTCAGATTCTTTCCAACGGGACAGAGGAAGTAACCAGATCCATAAGATCTGTCCTGACCTTTTCTTGAAAAACAGCCTGGTGTTAGCAATATTCCTCTACTCAAAATAACTTTTAAATGATTGCATAACAGAAAAAGGTAAGTATGCACAGAATAAAAACAATTTAAAGGAGAAATGACACAGGGCTGGCTTAACTGTTGTGTAAACTGGTTACAGAGAGAGAACTCCAATTTTATTTCTTATATATTTCACACACATTCAAAGGAGAGCCAGAAGGACATTACACAGATTGTAGATTCCACTCATCATTGGCACATAAGGTGAGAAATAGTCTACCTTGTTGCACATGAATGCAACATGTGGGCTCTTCACTCCCTTGATCTCTAATTTTCACAAGTCTCCCTTTAGTAGCTGAGGAAACTGAGTCAAGAGAAGCAAAGTTAACCTTTTCATGTCACACTGGTCAACTGGTTTAAAACCCAAGTCTATCGAATGTAAAATCCCATGTACATTCTCCTTGACACACAGTGTCTCCAAAAAGAACCTACTGCTTTACGTAAATAAAGTGATAATGGCGAGGATGATGAAATTAAATGTTATTTTGGTTATTTTTTTACAGCTAAACTAAATAACTTACAGAATAGTTGAAATAGTTGTCCTTTTTGCATCAGAGATACAGAGCAGTACTCTCCAACACATTGCTACAAGACTGTACATAGAAATTAACAAAAAATGATCAGCAACTTTATCAAGTTGCCAAAATATACAAACAGCTTATGCAGCTCAATATCAAAAAAACAAATAACCCAATCAAAAAATGAGCAGATTTTTTAAAATTTTTATTTATTTATTTATTGGCTGCACTGGGTCTTCGTTGCTGCACATGGGCTTTCTCTAGTTGCAGCAAGCAGGGGCTACTCTTCGTTGTAGCGCACTGGCTCCTCATTGCGATGGCTTCTTTTGTTTAGGAGCACAGGCTCTAGGCGCGGGCTCAGTAGTTGTAGCTCACGGGCTTAGTTGCTCCACGGCATGTGGGATCTTTCTGGACCAGGGCTCAAACCCATGTTCCTTGCATTGGCAGGCAGATTCTTAACCACTCTGCCACCAGGGAAGCCCCTGGGCAGAAGATTTAAATAGACATTTCTCCAAAGAAGACATATAGATGGCCAAAAAATACATGAAAAGATGCTCAACATCACTAATTATTAGAAAAATGCAAATCAAAACAATGAGGTATCACCTCACACCAGTCCAAATGGCCATCCTCAAAAAGTCTACAAAACAGGGCTTCCCTGGTGGCGCAGTGGTTGAGAGTCTGCCTGCCGATGTAGGGGACACGGGTTCGTGCCCTGCTCTGGGAAGATCCCACGTGCCGCGGAGCGGCTGGGCCTGTGAACCATGGCCGCTGGGCCTGTGCGTCCGGAGCCATGCTCCACAACGGGAGAGGCCACAACAGTGAGAGGCCCGCATACCGCAAAAAAAAAAAAAAAAGTCTACAAAACAATAAATGCTGGAGAGGGTGTGGAGAGAAGGGAACCCCCCTACACTGTTGATGGGAATGTAAATTGGTACAGCCACTATGGAGAACACTATGAATGTTCCTTAAAAAACTAAAAATAGAACTAACATATGACCCAGCAATCCTACTAGTCAGCATATATCCAGAGAAAAACATGGTTCAAAAGGGTACATGCACCCCAAAGTTCATTGCAGCACTGTTTACAGTAGCCAAAACATGGAAGCAACCTAAATGTCCATCAATAGGTGAATGGATAAAGAAGATGAGCTACATATGTACAATGGAATATTACTCAGCCATTAAAAAGAATGAAATAATGCCATTTGCAACAACATAGATGGACATAGTGATTGTCATACTGAGTGAAGTAAGTCAGACACAGAAATACAAATATCATATTATATCGCTTATATGTGGAATCTAAAAAAAGGGTACAAATGGACTTACTACAAAACAGAAGTAGAGTCACAGATGTAGAAAACAAACTTATGGTTACCAGGGGTTAAGTCAGGGGAGGGATAAATTGGGAGATTGGGACTGACATATACACACTACTATATATAAAATAGATAACTAATAAGAACCTGCTGTATAGCACATGAAACTCTACTCAATACTGTGTAATGGCCTATATGGGAAAAGAATCTAAAAAAAAAAAAAAGTGGATATATGTATAACTGTTTCACTTTGCTGTACACCTGAAACTAACATGACATTGTACATCAACTATATTCCAATAAAATTTTAAAAAAATAAAATAATAAAATAGATCCATATGAACTGAGTTGGAAAGCTGTCTGGGATGTATCATAACTGAAAATGCAGAACAATATGGAATTTATGATTCCATTAAAACCAAAAAGTATACTACACATATGTGGTTATGTGTATTCATGCGTGTGTATGTACCCTCCTTTCATATATGTTGGTATGAGCATAAGAAAAAGACTAGAGCAGTGGTTGTCTCTGGAGTGGAAGTAGAAAGGGAAAGGAGACCACTTTCAGTATTTTATACAATCACGTATATTATTTAAATTTTTATAGCAAGTATGTGTGCTGTGGACTGAATTTATGTGTCCCCCCACAAAATACATATGTTGAAGCCCTAATCCCCAGTGTGGCTGAATTTGGAGTAAGGAAGTAATTAATATTAAATGAGGTCATAGAGTGGGGCCCTGATCCAATAGGATTAGTGTCCTTATAATAAGACACCAGAGAGCTCATTGCCTCTCTACTCCCCTCCCAATTCTCCCTTCCTTAGGAAAGGTTGTATTGTGGTTCAGGATGAGAGTGGGTCCAAATTCAGTGTCCTGGAGGATAGAGAGAAATTTGGTTAACAAACCAAACTTTGGTTAACAAGTGTTATTGTTCCAGCTGATCAGTGAGAACAAGCAGTTTGATCATCTATGAGGCAAAGAAAAGGAATTTTGAGGGTCTGTGTCTGGCTTTGTTACATTTAAACAAGGGAGGCATCTGTGAGTCTTACTAAGTCATTTTTCAGAACACAAAGTGTGGGGGGATGTATTAATCTTCACTGTTTTCAAGGATCAGAGGGCTAGGTAAAATTCAACATCGTCCATTTCTGCAAATGAGGTGAAAAATAGCTACCATTCCACTTCTTGAGAAGTTACTGGTATTCTTGGTATTATGCCGGGCATATCTGTAAATATTTTCATAACCTTCATAGCATTAATTTAATTCATAACAACCCCCCGGAGTAAGTGCTACTCTCCCCATTTTTACAAATAGGATTCAGGCTCATGGAAGGTAACATTCTCAAGGTTACATGACTAGTAAGTGGATGCAGCCAGTACTCAAACCACGTCTTTGTAACCCTACATCCCACTGCCTTTATGAAATTACATGGAAAGTGTTTGTAACTGGAAAGTTGGTGGATTCCTTGGTGATCTGTTAGGTGAGTGTGGATTTAAACAACCAAGTTCTCTTGAAGTTTATACTCTCTGAGTGGAAGGTGACTTGGAGAAATGAAACTTTATGTGGCAGTAAGAATACAGGTTCTCACATCAAATTACCTTTCTCTGAGTTCTAGCAGCATCATTTCCTCAATAAGATGCTTTCGATGAGTTGCTTCATTTAGTTGAGTCTCAGTTTCTCCACCTTTGCAAAATGAAGATAAAAACAGAATTATTTCAAGTTTTCTCTAATTTGGCCAGTGTATTAAATGCTTTGCAAATTATAAAGCCCCAGTACAAAGTTAGTTAACCTTCATTGTCCTTCCTATTCTTATCAGCCAACCAAATTTAAAATGCTGCTATTAAGAAGATAAGACTCATCCAAGTTGGCTAGAACGTTTTATAGAGTTGTTGACATGTTAAGCTGAAGCTGTTATTTACTTCTACAAAATATGTAGAATATTTCTAGCAGAAGAATGATTTAGGACTAATAATTTAAACCTGACAAGGTCATCTTGGATTGTGGTGCTTCATATGCAGAAGATGTGTTAAACAATCAGATGAAAAGAAACAGGGAAACTCACAGCGTACTTGATCAATAAAACTGTGTATAAAAACTAGGAGTGCTTTACTGAAATAGTGAAAAGATACACTTGCAGTCATAATATAGCAATGTACTCAATCCTCATCATACAGTGCTGCCTACAAACACTGTTCGAGTTTGTTTTAACTCTATCCATTATAATAAAACCCCACTTTTAAGGATTTATAATTCAGCCAAAATAATTTGCTACAGGAGTGTTTCAAAGGACCCTTTTTAATAACCCTTTGAAAAAAAAACCAACATCAGAAATTCTAAACAATAAAGACCCTGCCACTTTTAAAGCAGTTGTTGGATGAGTGTTAAATTTTTGGTCACGTGGGCTTTAGTTCTATTATATGAAGTTCTTCTAGATCACATCTAACTTTAGTTAATGGGCTCTAATAGGAAATGGAGAGCTTCAAAACAAGTTTTGTTTGTATACTTTTTATTAAGAGGGTAAACAGAAAAGGCATTTGAATATAAAAAAAAGTTAATGTATTTTTGCTAGGAAGTCACTTTGTCCAGCCCTGATCATTTAGTTTTACAAAATATAAAGATTTCATTTTGTCTAAACTATAGAAAAAGTGCCTGGGAAGTCCCATGTGCCTGGGAAGTTTACTAAATTTTTCAAGATACTAAGGGGATAATGGGAAACACTATAATAGAAAAATCATGTAATCCAGGATTGCTAAACTTTGTTCCTAGGAACACCAGATGTTAATAGTTGGCCTACCCAAAACAAACTAAATAAAATAAACAATTAAATGAATTCAGTGAGTTATACAAATTTGGAATATTCTACAAAAAAAGCCCTCCTTGGAAATCCACAAAACATCTTTAGCACATTAAAAATTCTGAAAAATATATTTGAACTTGTTTAATATGTTTAACCCTGCATGGACCACATTTATTTTTACCTAATGGCTCACTTATCACAATCAACCACTGTTCATCACAAAACAAACATTAGGAATCAGTGATTTAATCCACAGAGTTTGTATAGTAAGAGACCATGGCCAGAATCCTTTGTTAAAAATACAGATTCCAGGGCCCCAACCCCAGACCTACTGACTCAGAGTCTGTAGAGTTCAGGCTCACATTCTGAATACTGACACCCCACTTCTGCCACCAACCCCAACCCTGGAATTATTATGTACTCTAAAGCTTGACTGCCACTGCGACAGTGTCCAATAAGAAAGCCCAAGTATGTAAAATTGGCAGGTGTTGTTTCTCTGGGGTAAAATAGATGCATTTTTTTTTAGAGATTGAAATAGCTTTTATTCAGAATCAGTCTCATCATGGAGGATATGATTGCACAGGCAATGCAATTAAATTAGTGTAACTAAAAAGGCACCTGTGTAGAGTGGCTTTACAATAACCTAGAAAGCCTCTTATTGAGAATCTGTTATCATGGTATTCAAAATTCCAGTATCTGAAATTCTATTGTTCTTAGAAGTACAAATTCACAATAATGTTTTTCACAAGCAATTTTACATTAGATGTCAAAACCTTAAAAAATATGAATAACCTTTAACTCAGTGATTCAACTTCAGGGAAAAATTTAAATTCAGAAAAAGAAAGTTTATACAAAGATGTTCACTACAAAACTTATAATATGGAAATATTGGAAACAATCAAACCCTCTGAGAGTATGTAACTAAATTTGTGTATATTCCTATAATGCTATATTAGGTACTTATTCCAAAGTTTATAATAACATGAAAAATATACTGTAATGCTAATTTAAAAGGCAAGATAGTATTCAGGAATTGGAATTAGAATAAAAAGGGAAAGAGGTAAACCACCTTTTACTTTTAACTTTTAAATTGTTAGAATTTTTTACAAACAATATCTATCATTTTTTAAACCATTTTTAAAAATTGCAATATAGTTAATTTACAATGTTGTGTTAGTTTCAGGTGTACAGCAGAGTGATTCAGATAGATAGATAGATAGATAGATAGATAGACAGATTCTTTTTTCAGATTCTTTTCCATTATAGGTTATTACAAGATACTGAATATAATTCCCTGTGCTATACGGTAAGTCCTTGTTGTTTATCTTTTTATATATAGTAATGTGTATATGTTAATCCCAAACTCCTAATTTCTCTCTCCCCTTCACCCCGCTATCTCCTTTGGTAATCATAAGTTTGTCTTCTATATCTGTGAGTCTATTTCTGTTAGGTAAATAAGTTCATCTGTATAATTTTTTTAGAATCCACATATAAGCGATATATGATATTTGTCTTTGTCTGACCTATTTCACTCAGTATGACAATCTCTATGTCCATCCATGTTGCTGCAAATGGCATTATTTCATTTTTTATGGCTGAGTAATATTCCATTGTATATATATACCACAGCTTCTTCACCCATTCATCTGTTGATGAACATTTAGGTTGTTCCCATGTCTTGGCTATTATAGACAGCACTGCAATGAACATAGAGATGCATATATCTTTTCAAATTAGAGTTTTCTCCAGATATATGCCCAGGAGTGGAATTGCTGGATCATATGGTAACTCTATTTTAGTTTTTTAAGGAACCTCCATACTGTGGCTGTACCAATTTACATTCCCACTAACAGTGTAGAAGGGTTCCCTTTTCTCCACACCCTCCCCAGCATTTGTTATTTGTAGATTTTTTAAATGATGGGCATTCTGACCAGTGTGAGGTGGTACCTCTTTGTAGTTTTGATTTACATTTCCGTAATAATTAGTGATGTTGAGCATATTTTCATGTGCCTGTTGGCCACCTGTATGTCTTCTTTGGAGAAATATTTATTTCAACTTCTGCCCATTGTTTGATTGTGTCGTTTGGTTTTTTTATATTCAGCTGTGTGACCTGTTTCTATATTTTGGAAATTAATCCCTTGTTGGTAGCACTGTTTGCAAATACAATATTTTCTCCCCGACCATAGGTTACTTTTCATTTTGTTTTTGGTTTCCTTTGCTGTGCAAAAGCTTTGAAGTTTAATTAGGTCCCATTTGTTTATTTTTGTTTTTATTTCAAACAGTATGTATCATTTTGACAGTTTTTCTTAAGTAAGGTGAAAATAGCCTTAAGAATATGAAAAAAAATACACTAACATTTAATACTGCTTGTATAAAAGGAATAAGGTTTGAGGTAATTTTAATTTTCTTCTTCAATTTATGTATTTTCTAAATTTTCTCTTATAAATGTGTATTTCTTGTTTACTCATAATCTCAGCATTATTCTTTTAAAAATGCCACCAGCTCAAGATGGGCACTCACACATTGCAAATGGAAGTATAAATTGGCACAAGACTTCTTGAAAGTATTTTAACATGAATATAAATTCTTTTTGTAGTCATAATACAAATTTTATTTTTAAATAATTCACCAGGAAGTGTTCAGCAGAGAAGTAACCTTGTCCACTGCATTAAGTAATTTGCCCTCTAAAAGAGCTAATACTTTTTGGACTTCCTTCCAGATAAATGTAAATGGAAAACTGGACCCAATTACTTAAAACTGGAAAGTTTGGAGGAGGGGCCTATAGAGCTAGGGCTCAAACCTGAGAGGAGGGGGCACTGGGTGGCAGATGCTGGTATCTCTGAGAAGCTGTGATAGGGCTGGTTCTGAAAAAACCTACAAACTAGGACAAAGTATTCCTTCAGAAACCAACTGCTACTGGAACCAAATGACAGGAACAGGAAGCAAACCAAAAAGCATTTAGTCCCTTTCTCCTCCTTTAGCTTTTTGTCTTCCTCTAGCACCCCCTATTGGCAGAGCATACCACAAGAGCAGAAGTGCGAGAAAGCAGAAATACAACTGCAGAGTCCCAGACCTAGCATCTCAGAGAGGAAGGAAGGGTGGGTTTGAAGCTGAATGGTAACAGCTTAATAATCAGCACACACAACATGCTATTATGTGAAGCAAACAACTTGCAAATGATTAAAAATCTAACTCATGTTCATCTCCTTGTATTAGGATTCCAAGAATCAATGATTTTCTTCCTTTCCCTAGACTCCTACATCCCTTCTTGTTTCTTTACACACAATGAAACAATTAGATACTTTGTTTTTCAAAAAATATTTGGTATCTTGTCTTAGCCAGTTTTTTAAAAGTAAAAAGGGTGAAATAATAATATACATCATTTAACACAATATATCTAAAACATTAAAATCTCAATATATAAAGTTATTAATGAGATATTTTCCATTTTTTCATGTACTAAGTCTTTGAAATCCAGTCTGTATGTTACACTTATACCACATCTCAATTCGGTCAAATCATATATTTTTTAATTTTTTAGATTTTTATTAGAGTATAGTTGATTTACAATGTTAGTTCCTGCTGTACAGCAAAGGGTATCAGTTATACATATACATATATCTGGTCTTTTTAAGATTCTTTTCCAATATAGGTCATTACAGAGTATTGAGAAGAGTTCCCTGTGCTATACAGTAGGTCCTTATTAGTGAGTGAGTATTTGTCAATCACAGTCTCTCAGTTTATCCCTCACTCCACCCCCGCTTTCCCCCCAGGTAACCATAAGTTTGTTTTCTACATCTGTGACTCTATTTCTGTTTTGTAAATAAGTTCATTTGTACGATCTTTTTTATTTCCACGTATAAGCCATATCATACGATATTTGTCTTTCTCTGTCTGACTTATTTCACTCAGTATGACAGTCTCTAGGTCCATCCATGTTGCTGCAAATGACATTATTTCATTCTTTTTTATGGCTGAGTAATATTCCATTTTATACACACACACACACACACACACACACACACACCACATCTTCTTTTTCCATTCCTCTGTCGATGGACATTTGGCTCTCGTAAATAGTGCTGCAATTAACATTAGGGTACATGTATAGTTTCAAGTTATGGTTTTCTCTGGATACATGCCCAGGAGTGAGATTGCAGGGTCATCTTTTTTAGTTTTTTAAGGAACCTCCATACTGTTCTCCATAGTGGCTATACCAATTTACATTCCCACCAACAGTGTAGGAGGGTTCCCTTTTCTCCACACCCTCTCCAGCATGTATTGTTTGTAGACTTTTTGATGATGGCCATTCTGACCGGTGTGACGTGAAACCTCATTGTAGTTTTGATTTGCATTTCTCTAATAATTAATGATGTTGAGCATCTTTTCATGTGCTTTTTGGCTATCTGTATGTCTTCTTTGGAGAAATGTCTATTTATATCTTCCACCCATTTTTTGATTGGGTTGTTTGTTTTTTTCATATTGAGCTGCATGAGCTGTTTGTATGTTTTAGAGATTAATTCTTTGTCAGTTGCTTCGTTTGCAAATATTTGCCGCCATTCTGTGGGTTGTCTTTTTTGTTTTGTTTATGGTTTCCTTTGCTGTGCAAAAGCTTTTAAGTTTAATTAGGTCCCATTTGTTTATTTTTGTTTTTATTTCCATTTCTCTAGGAGGTGGGTCAAAAAAGATCTTGCTGCAATTTATGTCAGAGAGTGTTCTACCTATGTTTTCCTCTAAGAGGCTTCACAGGCAAATTCTATCAAACATGTAGAGAAGAGTTAACACCTATCATCCTGAAACTCTTCCAAAAAATTGCAGAAGAAGGGACACTCCCAAGCTCATTCTACAAGGCCACCATCATCCTGATACCAAAACCAGACAAAGATATTACAAAAAAAGAAAATTACAGGCCAGTATTACTGATGAACACAGATGCAAAAATCCTCAGCAAAATGCTAGCAAATAGAATCCAACAACACATTAAGAGGATCATACACCATGATCAAGTGGGATTTATCCCAGGGATGCAAGGTTTCTTCAATATATGCAAATCAATCAATGTGGTACACCATATTAACAAACTGAAGAATAAAAACCATATGATCTATATACACTACCAAATGTAAAACAGATAGCTAGTGGGAAGCAGCTGCATAGCACAGGGAGATCAGCTCGGTACTTTGTGACCACCTAGAGGGGTGGGATCTCAGGGAGATGCAAGATGGAGGGGATATGGGAATATATGTATACGTATAGCTGATTCACTTTGTTATACAGCAGAAACTAACACAACATTGTAAAGCCATTATACTGCAATAAAGATGTTAAAAAAAAAACCAAAACCATATGACCATCTCAGTAGATGCAGAAAAAGCTTTTGACAAAATTCAACACCAATTTATGATAAAAACTCTTCAGAAAGTGGACATAGAGGGAACCTACCTCAACATAATAAAGGCCACATACAACAAACCCACAGCAAACATCATTCTCAGTGGTGAAAAACTGAAAGCATTTCCTCTAAGATCAGGAACAAGGTAAGGATGTCCACTCTCACCACTTTTATTCAATGTAGTTTTGGAAGTCCTAGCTATGGCAATCAGAGAAGAAAAATAAATAAAAGGAATCCAAACTGGAAAAGAAGAAGTAAAACTGTCATTGCTTGCAGATGACATGATACTATACATAGAAAATCATAAAGATGCTACCAGAAAACTACTAGAGCTCATCAAATCATATTTCAGGTGCTCAATATTCACATGCAGCTAGTGACTCTATTTTGGACAGAATAGTTCTAGCGAATGAGCTTCATCCAATCAAAAAATAACTAAGAAAACATCAGCCAAAATAAGTGTGCGTAGATGTATAACATGATTGTAGATTATTACAAACAAAAAATGAGGACAAAGAAGGAATAATGTATAAATATTAGATGTTGTGACAAAATAGAACTAATACAAACTAAACAATGGGAACGGAAGGAATAAATTAGGAGTTTGGGATTAACATATACACACGACTATATATAAAATAGGTAAACAACAAGGACCTACTGTATAGCATAGGGAACTGTATTCAATATCTTGTAATAGAAACTTCAAAGACTTCCTAAGGGGTCAACTTGCATTTAATAGTGATTTAACTAATTCATGCTTAAATCCAATAAAGACTGATAAATTATCAAAAAAAATATCTTGTAATAACCTATAATGAGAAAGAATGTGAAAAAGAATACATATGACCGAATCACTTTGCTGTACACCTGAAACTAACACATTGTAAATCTACTATGCTTCTGTAAAAAAAAATTTGTTTTTAAATGTCTGTCAACTGGAAAATGAATAAAACAAACTGTGGTACATCATACAATGGCATACTACTCACCAATAAAAAGGAAAAAACACTAATACATGTAACACGTATAAATTTCAGAAGTATTATATTAACTGAAAAAGTTAGACACAAAAGACTATGTACTCTAGGGCTTCCCTGGTGGCGCAGTGGTTGAGAGTCTGCCTGCCAATGCAGGGGACGCGGGTTCGTGACCCGGTCTGGGAGGACCCCACATGCCGCGGAGCAGCTGGGCCTGTGAGCCATGGCCGCTGGGCCTGCGCGTCCGGAGCCCATGCTCCGCAACAGGAGGGGCCACAACAGTGAGAGGCGCACGTACCGCAAAAAAAAAAAAAAAAAAAAAGAGACTATGTACTCTAGATTCCAATTGTATGACATTGTGGAAAAGATAACAGTATAGGGAGAGAACCAGATCTGTGGAAGCTTGGGGTAAGAAAATGAAATTGTGCAAAGAAGCATGAGGACATTTTTAAGGAAAAAATTTGTTACAAGTAAGGAAAGGGAAAAGACTAGAGTAACCATTGTGGAGTTGGGATGGAATTGGAATATAAATTCATGATTTTTAATATAGAGACAGATATGGGTGTGTGTGTGTGTGTGTGTGTGTGTGTGCATATAGTTCCTAGGTTTGTCTGCTGAGAAAGTCCAGAGTCAATGACATCCTACCACCAATGGAAATTGTCAACAAGTAAGGAAGTGCTCAAAAAATGATGGGGACATGTCAGAAGGACAGAAGAGACAACTTGAAGAGATTCCCAATGGCCAAATCTGCCACAATTTTAGTAACAAAATAGTGACAGTAATGGATTAGAATCCCCCAAATAAAATGATTATCAAGTCCATGCTGATATAAATAGTTGAATGAATAAATAAATGAGGAGAAGGAAAAACTGTTTCTTCTAGTAGAATTCCACCTAATAAATGCTAAAGGAAAATGGAAATAGAAAGTTACCATTTGGCAAATACCACAGTAATAATTGTTTCAGCAAGAATCATCAATGGATGCTAAGATTCATGGGCAAAATTGAGATGAAAAACAGCTGATTTATGTAGTCTCAAAATATCTCCCTACAAGAGATTTATTCATTACAAAGGGAAAATCTTACATTTACAGCAGAGAAAAGCTGGCAAACAACACCTTAACCAAGAGATCAGTGTTAGCATTACTAGCCAGTGGGACGAAATGATATCAGCACCTCCTACTATGATGCACTAAAAAGGGCCAACACCGCTTTTGTGGTATTCTTGTCAAAAATGTGTAATATTAATTTAACAGTGAGGAAATATCAGACAAAACGAAATTAAAGGACCTTCTACAAAATAGCCCGTTTTCTTCAAAAGTGTCTGGGACACGAAAGACTAAGAATGATGAACTGTTCCAAATTAAAGGAGAGGAAGGGGACATGAGAAGTGAATGCAACATGTGACCATGTAGCAGAGAGAGGACGTTAGTGGACCAACTGGTGAAATTTTATTAGGTTTTTAGATTAAGTGATAGTACTATATCAATTTTTTTTTTTTTTTTTTTTTTTTTTGCAGTATGCGGGCCTCTTACTGTTGTGGCCTCTCCCGTTGCAGAGCAAAGGCTCCGGAAGCACAGGCTCAGCAGCCATGGCTCATGGGCCCAGCTGCTCTGCGGCATGTGGGATCTTCCCGTACCGGGGCACGAACCCATGTCCCCTGCCTCAGCAGGCGGACTGTCAACCACTGCGCCACCAGGGAAGCCCTATATCAATTTTAATGTCCTGATTTTGAAAACTGTACAGTGGTTGTTGTTGAGAGATAATTCTCCATGTCTTTTGAACAGAGGCACTGACTGCCTTTGTTTCAAACAGTCTTTTCAGGTGTGTTTATATAACAAACAGCCTTGGAAGACGGAGATAGTACCTCCCTTTAGAGCAAAGGGCAGATATACTTACTATTCGTTATAAAAGATCTCGTTTCCCTGAACTCAGGGTTCCTTCTTGTAACGCAACCTACTGCTTGCATGGGTATCCATCTATACAGTCCTCTCCACATGGTCCTATGGGAAGTGGGGCACAGGAAACCTATGCAAATGTTGATAATCTGGCTATTGCTGTTATTGTGAGTAATAAACTGTCCTTAATTTCTGACCCAGGAGTCTCATTGTTTTTTATCAGCACAAAAATGAGGCAGGGTCAAGGAACTTCAGGTAGACTTTAGGAGCTGAGACAGCCCCAAGCTCATAACCAGCAAGAAAATGATGACCTTAATTCTACAACCATTTGAGACAGAATTCTGTCAACAGTTTGGCTTGGGAGAGAATCCTGACTTCCAGAAAGTAACACAGCCCAGGTGACACATTGATTGCAGACCTGTAAGGCTTTGCCCATAGGACCTAACTAAGCCATACATTTAAAAAAAAAATAAATTTATTTATTTATTTTTGTCTGAAACTGAGCTCTACTGTGATATCAATATCCTTAAGAACCTACCAGTGTAGCATGTTTTAGAAGGAACACTTTCTTCTGCACTTTAGCAGTTAAGGACCCTCAGTCCTCTACAATGTGTTAGAGTCAAAATTAGGTCTTTGAAAATATTCCATGAGCAATAGGAGTATATGCTCTCCATAGTAAGTAATCCTCAGTAATTACACTTTCTCATCCACTATTCCACAAGGAAAGAACAAGGACTTTCTTCGTTTTGTTTATTTGTATGACCATGTATTATTATTTAACAACAATTCTCAGTAGCTGGAATGAAAATTACATTAGAAAAAGAACGGGACCAACTCTATTGAGATGCTGCTTTGAAAACCTACTTCTGGCTAAATTAAGCCTCATATGGCTCCCAGTTTTCATGGGAATATGGCGTTTTTCATGGAAAGAAAGAAGCTGCTCTGAAAAATAAAATGGCAGGGAAGAAGTAGCAGAATTAAGAGTTTCTTAGGAGCAGATCAGGGCAAGGAATGGGACAGAAAAGAAGAGGTACCTGGTGACTAGAAGCTGGGAGGAGATTTCCTGAGAGAAGAGATGGTTTATGGGGATTTTTCTGGAGAAATGCTGAAATTTTATGTGTGAGACCCCTTTTTGCACCCACAAATCTTCAGTAAAAAAGCAAACATTTTGGGGGCTTCCCTGGTGGTGCAGTGGCTGAGAGTCCGCCTGCCAATGCAGGGTACACGGGTTCATGCCCCGGTCTGGGAAGATCCCACATGCCGCGGATAGGCTGGGCCAGTGAGCCATGGCCGCTGAGCCTGCGCGTCCGGAGTCTTTGCTCTGCAATGGGAGAGGCCACAACAGTGAGAGGCCCGTGTACCGCAAAAAAAAAAAAGAAAAAGAAAACATTTTGCTAGCTTGGCTCTATTGGATTTCTTGTGAATGCATAAAGTTAGCCCCTCACGAAGACAGAGTCAGTCCTGAACAGGGTTAGTCAACATCTAGCTTTTGTTTCCAAGTTTCAGTTGAAAAGATCTTGACGTGTATAGCTGTTGAAGTTAGCCTGGATTTTTACCAAACAAAACGCTAAAGATGATGACAAGTTTGAAAAATTATAACCTTTTATCCTCTTTTATATCAGCTTTATTTTATGAGAGAAATACAAGTAGAGAAGCTTTCCTCAACATAGGGAATCCCTTATAGTTTTCTCATGTTTATTGTGATGATAAAAATGAAGCATTAGAAGTAGGAGAAATTGCAAAGTGTAGTCCTACAGCAACTAGACTGTTAAGACCAAGTTCACATTCAACAAATTTTATTTTAAATTTTAGTTGAGTTATTTTTCATTTTATTCCTATTCTCTTCCTTTTTGGAAAACAAGTCACTTCTATATCTGCTTGACACCAGGTCCTGAACACATAATTACTTTCTTCTGTTTTACCAAAATAATGATAGTCTTTAATTCTCAAGTTTTTCCTTGCTTCATTTGTAACAATAAATAAATAAATAAAAACCTGTAATGTGTAATTTAATTAGTAAACCTGTAATTAGTGTTTAAACAAACTATACTTTAATATTCCAAAATAAACATTTTTTACTAAATCGAGTTTCGTACAAAACAGCATTATGTCTATGTGTATTCAGTCTCTGTGTATTCTCTTTTTGTTTTTTGTATTTTCTTTTGTTTGTTTTTTGTTTGCTTGTTTTTGTTTTCTCTTTTGAAGCATGTATTGCATAATTTCACTTCTATCTGTCCCTTTCCCCTCTTCTTATGGTGAAGAAAACTTTTTTCTAAGGATTCAAATAGTCCCTCTCAATATTCCCATCCCTCTCAACCTCACTCTACCCTACACTTTTCCCCAAATACTCACACAGTCTTCTTGAATTATGCACACAAAATCAGGACATAGCATCAGGTTGACAGCATAGCATCAGGTTGACAGCTAAGGAATAAAAGGTAAACCCCCAAGCACATGGCACCCTGGGAGTAATAGGTTAACACCACAGCTTCTCAAAGTCCAGATTTCTTTTTTTAAACTAAGATCTCTATAACTGTTAAAACCTGTCATAACTGATTATACCAAAAATCCATCTGAATTTAAAACATAGTTTTAGATTTAAAAATTGAGACCTTCATTTAGGATAGTTATAAATATTTTCATTTATGAGACCATCTTATAGTGGTAGTGGTAAATATCTCTGTTTATAGATGAAAAATAAAAAATATAGAGTGGATAATGGACTTAACCAAAATTTTGCACTCTGTAAATTTTAGAGTTTTTACTTTTTATAAACGTTTACTAGTGCCCTCTGGTGACAACATGGATAAGAAAAAATAGTGTGACACAGCCCTCTCTGATAATGATGCTTGTCTTTTGAAAATGGAAATTAAGACTGTTTGGATAAACATGGAACAGCCTTCACTTTTTCTGCTCTGGTCCCACTGAATCAGTCAATGTGATTTTTTTTTCATTTTTTTCTATCTCTAAATTCTGAATATTGAATAATCAGCTTGGAAATGGTGCAGTGATACCATGAATATGACCCTCTACATCTACCTTCAGCTTTCATTTCTTTTTCAGCCTTTCACCTTCCCATTACATTCATGAGGAGAGGAAAAGACAGGAGGGTGTGGATGTGGCTCATTTATATCCCTGCTGTCTTTTAGACCACAGAACAGCTAACTGACCCCAGGCTGCCTTCATGTGAATCAGCAATGTCTCTTTGCAATGCACCCCTACACCACACCCTATAGTGCAAGGTAGGTCTCATCTAACGGCAACTAAAACAGCAAGAAAGAAAATGCCTTACCTCACTACAAATAACTCAATTTCGGTTCTTTTTATGGCTGAGTAATATTCCATTGTATATATGTGCCACATCGTCTTTATCCGTTCATCCGATGATGGACACTTAGGTTGTTTCCATCTCCTGGCTATTGTAAATAGAGCTGCAATGAACATTTTGGCACATGACTCTTTTTGAATTAAGGTTTTCTCAGGGTATATGCTCAATAGTGGGATTGTTGGGTCATATGGTAGTTCTATTTGTAGTTTTTTAAGGAACCTCCGTACTGTTCTCCATAGTGGCTGTACCAATTCACATTCCCATCAGCAGTGCAAGAGTGTGCCCTTTTCTCCACACCCTCTCCAGCATTTATTGTTTCTAGATTTTTAACGATGGCCATTCTGACTGGTGTGAGATATCTCATTGGAGTTTTGATTTGCATTTCTCTACTGATTAATGATGTTGAGCATTCTTTCATGTGTTTGTTGGCAAATGTATATCTTCTTTGGAGAAATGTCTATGTAGGTCTTCTGCCCATTTTTGGATTGGGTTGTTTGTTTTTTTGTTATTGAGCTGCATGAGCTGCTTGTAAATTTTGGAGATTAATCCTTTGTCAGTTGCTTCATTTGCAAATATTTTCTCCCATTCTGAGGGTTATCTTTTGGTCTTGTTTATGGTTTCCTTTGCTGTGCAAAAGCTTTTACGTTTCATTAGGTCCCATTTGTTTATTTTTGTTTTTATTTCCATTTCTCTAGGAGGTGGGTCAAAAAAGATCTTGCTGTGATTTATGTCATAGAGTGTTCTGCCTATGTTTTCCTCTAAGAGTTTGGTAGTTTCTGGCCTTACATTTAGGTCTTTAATCCATTTTGAGCTTATTTTTTTGTATGGTGTTAGGGAGTGTTCTAATCTCATACTTTTACATGATGGACCTAGAGTCTGTCATACAGAGTGAAGTAAGTCAGAAAGAGAAAGACAAATACTGTATGCTAACACATATATATGGAATCTAAGAAAAAAAGAATGTCATGAAGAACCTAGGGGTAAGACAGGAATAAAGACACAGACCTCCTAGAGAATGGACTTGAGGATATGGGGAGGGGGAAGGGTAAGCTGTGACAAAGTGAGAGAGAGGCATGGACATATATACACTACCAAACGTAAAATAGATAGCTAGTGGGAAGCAGCTGCATAGCACAGGGAGATCAGCTCAGTGCTTTGTGACCACCTAGAGGGGTGGGATAGGGAGGGTGGGAGAGAGGGACACGTAAGAGGGAAGAGATATGGGAACACATGTATATGTATAACTGATTCACTTTGTTATAAAGCAGAAACTAACACACCATTGTAAAGCAATTATACTCCAATAAAGATGGAAAAAAAAAAAAAGAAAGAAAATGCCTTAGATTCACCACACATGAGCAGTGTTGATCAGGCTAAGGGAAATATTATAAAGGATCCTCGCTTATTTGCATTCCTCTGAATTTTTGTTTTAGGATCTAAAGACCCCAGTAAATGGTTAGAAAGCCAATGAACATTTAAGAAAAAATTTCTGTGCTATTGTAGTTCTGTCAAAATTTTATCCACCTATTCCAATGAGAGACAAAAAATAAGATAGTGACCTGGAATCTTAAGCAGAGGAAAAAATTCTAAACTGTGATGGCCACTCATGAGATAAGCCTGTTCTGAAATGGTAGTGGTAGCCTTTGTTCTCTCTGGCACAGCTAGTAGTATTTCATAAATAACTGGCCGGGTAGTGAGAGTCGTATACCTCCTGTGTGCCAAGTGGGCTTGCCAATCTGCTTCTGTTTGATTCAGTTGCTGAACTGAATCAGTTTACCTCATGGTTTGATTTCCCTTAGGGTTAAAATAGAATAGGGAGATGGGAAAATACTGGGAACATAAAATAGTTCTTTGTTTCAGCTTTATATTTGTTTAAAATCTGCCATGGACTTTCTTATGCTCAGAGAATCAATGTGGAGTTTCCCAGTGGGTTTCTACAGAACATTAGTCCCATGAAATGTTCCATGAAGTAAAGATAATATTGTGCAGCCATGGAAACTTGGGGAATAGTGTGATTATAGCTCCCTCTTGGAGATTCACAATGCACAGTAGTAACTTAAAGGTTCAGAGTAGTCACATAGGAAAGAACAGTTTAATTTTGTTAACTCAGTATTGTCCAGATTTATTTGACCACAGAACATCTTTTTTTTTCATACAACAATCTTAGCATCAAGCTAGTGTTCAAAGAGCATATTTTAGCATATTTACTTAGAGTTTCATAGGCCAGCAGGTTTTATCATTTACTATTTTGATATAACGAGTTATTTTTTTAAATGTGTATGTGTGCTTGTAAATTCATAGAAATATGTCTAGATCAGTAGTTCTCAACCATAGGTGGTCTTGCCTCCTGAGGACATTTGGCAATGTCTGAGGATATTTTTGGTTGTCACAACTTGGAGCTGTTATTAGCATTCTTGGTAAAGACAACAGATGGTGCTAAACATCCCACTATGGACAGGACGGCTCACAAAAAAGAATTATCTGGCCCATGTGCCATAGTACCAAAATCGTGAAATTCTGATCTAGATTGTAGTTAACTCTGAGGAGTGGGGCTGGAGGTGGGGATAAGGAGACAGTTTCACTTTTGATTTTGTACAAGTATATGTCAATTATTTTTGTAGTTAAAAATATACAAGCGGGCTTCCCTGGTGGCGCAGTGGTTGACAGTCTGCCTGCTGATGCAGGGGACATGGGTTCGTGCCCCGGTCCGGGAGGATCCCACGTGCCGTGGAGCGGCTGGGCCCGTGAGCCATGGCCCCTGAGCCTGCGCGTCCAGAGCCTGTGCTCCGCAACGGGAGAGGCCACAACAATGAGAGGCCCGCGTACCGCAAAAATATATATATATATATATATATATAATATATATATATATATAAGCAAAGTAATGTATAGACATTATAGAAAAGTTTAAAAATACACCAAATATAAATTTTAAGTTACCCAGACATAACCACTGTTAAAATGCTGGTAGTTGAGAATAGATATGCTGTAGTATGAATGCATATTCTAGCCTTACATCCCTCCCCAGATTTCCAGAAATAGACAAATAACATTAATAAATCCACAACAGCCTTCGATAACAATAAAGAATGGTTATGTTGGTTTAGAAAGCATATGAAATCTCTGAAATATGGGAAGCAGAGGAGGTTATTGAAGGAGAGATCACAGTCCAAAATGAATAAACAAAGCTATGCAGAAGCAGCTCAAGGGGTACTTCAAGACAGAGGTAGCAGACCTGGGGAACTGGAGGAAATTTGGAGGAAAACTAGGTGATTATTTGGGAATTCACAGAAAGCGCAGCCAAGTAGGTCTAATATTTACTGTCCTGCTCCTATTTATCTAATGTGGCGCAAGAGAGGGCTCCCATCCCAGACGAGCAACAAGTATAGAGCCCTTAGCCCAGACAGGCAGAGGTGCCCAGTACTGATGACAACTCTCTGAAGGTATGAAGAGTTCCCATATCTAAAATACTCCACTCCAGGGAATTCCCTGGCTGCCCAGTGGTTAGGACTTGGCACTTTCACTCATGGGGGCCAGCGGTTCGATCCCTGGTCAGGGAAATTAGATCTCGCAAGACTCATGGCTCAGACAAAAAAAAAAAAAAAAAAAAGCTCCATTCCATCTACAACCCATGCCACCTCTCCCCAAAATCACTAGAGTTCAGGCTAGAGTCAGGAAAAAAAATACACAGCATTCACAGATGGAACAAAAGAGAATCTAAAATAAAATTCTAAAAAAATGTACATTAAGTGTTCAAGAAAAACCAATTCTAGGCTCCTCATGACAGAAGCAAAAGCAAACGTGCTCTGAAGGGATATATCTTCATCCCAGGCAATGGATGGAGTTTCCACTGACTACCGTGGAGTTTTAGATTTAATATAATATAGTTATGATAGCTGCTGTGAAGATGTTTTAGGAGTACCTTAACTAATTTATCTTGCTTACATCTCTTTCTAAGTATGTACGAGAGTGACATATAATAAATCTATGTTTTAATAAGCCAAAAAGGTATTTCAATAAATACTTTTTAAAATCTAAGTGAAAAAAAGTATTGTGTCATAGTTTAATTGGCAGCATTTTTGTTCTTTTATAGTGATATATAAAATAATAGCATCAAGATTCTACAACATGATAGATGCAAAATTCCTAAACTAAATATTAGCAAACTAAATCTATCAATATAAGAAATTGATAATTTATCATGTCTAAATTGGGTTGATTCCAAAAATACAAGGTTGTTTTAATTTAAGAAATCAATTCATGTAATTCACCATATTAGCAGATTAAAAGAGAAATAGCAAATTATCTTCTACCTAAATGCTGAAAAAGACTTGATAAAATTCAACATCCAGGCATGACAAAATTAAAACTAGAAGAGAATCTCTTTAACTAATGAAGGGGTTTATAAACAAACATATATTTTGCAAACATTATGCATAATAAAAACCCTTGAAAACTTTCACTTTGAGATCAGGAACAAGACAAATATGCCTACTATCGTCACTTACATTCAACATTGTATAAAGGATTTATATTCAGAAAATATAATCAACTCCTAAAAAGCAGTAGGAGAAAAATAAAACACAGTTTTTTAATGGGAAAAAGTCTTGCACTTCACAAAATGGGAAATTCAAATGACAAAAAATCATGACAAGAGATGAAAGTCTACACACGGTTGATGGGTATGTGAATTGTCTCGGAAGCTTTGAAAAGTAGTTTAGCATTATTAGTGATGTTAGATATACAAACGCTGTGTCTTAGCTGTTTTTCTCTTATATATATCTTTTAAAGAAATTCTTTAACATGTGCACTAAGATAGTTGTACAGGATATTCACAGCAACATTTTTCATAACAGCAAAGAAACTAGAAACAACACAAAAGTCGTCAAAAATTTGTGAACAAACTGTGGCACGTTGATACAACAGAATACTATTATAAAACAATGAAAATGAATAAAACTACAACCTTACACCACTATGTGAATGGATCACACTACTAATATTGATGAAAAGCAAGTGCAGAAGAATACAAATCTTATGATTCCATTTATCTAAAGTTCAAAAACAGGCAAAACTAGACTTTAGTGTTTGTGATAGTGTTATGGGTTGAACTGTGTCTTCAAAAAAGATATGTTGAAATCCTTACCTTCAGTACCTGTGAATGTGACCATATGTGGAAATAGGGTCTTAGCAGATGTAATTACGTTAAGATTAGGTCATCAGGGTGGACTCTTATCCAATATAACTGGTGTCCTTATAAGAAGAGGAAAAGACAGACACAGGGAAGGTGGCTATGTGAAGAAGGAAGCAGATACTGGAGCTATGCTGCCTCAAGATAAGGAACACCTGGGGCTACCAGAAGCTGTAAGAGACAAGGAAGGGCCCTCCCCTGGAGACTTCAGCGTGCACCTGCTGATAGCTTGATTTCAGAATTCTAGTCTCCAGAAATGAGAGAGAATAAATTTCCATTGTTTTAAGCCACCTAGTTTGTGCTACTTTGTTACAGCCCCAGGAAACTAATACAGATGGTAAAACTGTGGAAAACAAAAAAGAAAGCAAGGAATATATTATCTCAAAAGGAAGGATAGCATTTGCATCTAGAGTGTCTAGAGGTCAGGGATGAGATTGTAATGGGAGTGGTATCGGCAGAATCTTTTCTATCTGGATACTGTTAAGATCTGCTCTTTTGGGGACTTTCCTGGTGGTCCAGTGGCTAAGACTCTGCTCCCAATGCAGGGGGCCTGGATTCGATCCCTGGTCAGGAAACTAGATCCCACAGGCTGCAACTAAGCGTTCGCATGCTGCAATGAAGATCCCATGTGCCGCAACTAAGACCAGACACAGCCAAATAAATAAGTTAATTAAATAACAATTTTTTTGAATCTTTGAATTTTATTTTATTTGTATTTTTATACAGCAGGTTCTTATTAGTTATCCATTTTATACATATTAGTGTATATATGTCAATCCCAATCTCCCAGTTCATCCCACCACCGCACGCCCTCCCCCGCCACTTTCCCCCCTTGGTGTCCATATGTTTGTTCTCTACATCTGTGTCTCTATTTCTGCCCTGCAAACCAGTTCATCTGTACCATTTTTCTAGGTTCGACATATATGCGTTAGTATACAATATTTGTTATTCTCTTTCTGACTTACTTCACTCTGTTATGACAGTCTCTAGATCCATCCGTGTCTCTACAAATGACCCAATTTCGTTCCTTTTTATGGCTGAGTAATATTCCATTATATATATGTACCACTTCTTCTTTATCCATTTGTCTGTCAGTGGGCATTTAAGTTGCTTCCATGACCTGGCTATTGTAAACAGTGCGGCAATGAACACTGGGGTGCATGTGCCTTTTTGAATTATGGTTTTCTCTGGGTATATTTCCAATAGTGGGATTGCTAGGTCATATGGTAATTCCATTTTTAGTTTTTTAAGGAACTTCCACACTGTTCTCCGTAGTGGCTGTATCAGTTAACATTCCCACCAACAGTGCAAGAGGGTTCCCTTTTCTCCACACCCTCTCCAGCATTTGTTGTTTGTAGATTTTCTGATGATGCCCGTTCTAACTGGTGTGAGGTGATACCTCATTGTAGTTTTGATTTGCATCTCTCTAATGATTAGTGGTGTTGTGCAGCTTTTCATGTGCTTCTTGGCCATCTGTATGTCTTCTTTGGAGAAATGTCTATTTAGATCTGCCCATTTTTTGATTGGGTTGTTTTTTTTTTAATATTGAGCTGCATGAGCTGTTTATATATTTTGGAGATTAAACCTTTGTCAGTTGCTTCATTTGCAAATATTTTCTCCCATTCTGGGGGTTGTCTTTTTGTCTTGTCTATGGTTTCCTTTGCTGTGCAAAAGCTTTTACGTTTCATTAGGTCCCATTTGTTTATTTTTGTTTTTATTTCCATTACTCTAGGAGCTGGATCAAAACAGATCTTGCTGTGATTTATGTCAAAGAGTGATCTTCCTATGTTTTCCTCTAAGAGTTTTATAGGGTCCAGTCTTAAATTTAGGTCTCTAATCCATTTTGAGTTTAATTTTGTGTATGGTGTTAGGGAGTGTTCTAATTTCATTCTTTTACATGTAGCTGTCCAATTCTCCCAGCACCACTTACTGAAGAGACTGTCTTTTCTCCATTGTATATCCTTGCCTCCTTTGTCATAGATTAGTTGACCATAGGTGTGTGGGTTTATCTCTGGGCTTTCTATCCATTCCATTGATCTATAGTTCTCTTTTTGTGCCAGTACCATATTGTCTGGATTACTGCTTTGTAGTATAGTCTGAAGTCAGGGAGTCTGATTCCTCTAGCTCCATTTTCTCCCTCCAGACTGCTTTGGCTATTCGGAGTCTTTTTTTCTCCATACAAATTGTGAACTTTTTTGTTCTAGTTCTTTAAAAAATGCCATTGGTAATTTGAATAGGGATTGCATTGAATCTGTAGATTGCTTTGGTTAGTATGGTCATTTTCACAATATTGATTCTTCCAATCCAAGAACATGATATATCTCGCCATCTGTTTGTATCATCTTTAATTTCGTTCAGCAGTGTCTTATAGTTTTCTGCATACAGGCTTTTGTCTCCATAGGTAGGTTTATCCCTAGGTGTTTATTCTTTTTGTTGCAATGGTGAATGGGAGTGTTTCCTTAATTTCTCTTTCAGATTTTTCATCATTTGTGTATTGGAATGCAAGAGATTTCTGTGCGTTAATTTTGTATCCTGCTACTTTACCAAATTCATTGATTAGCTCTAGTAGTTTTCTGGTGGCATCTTTAGGATTCTCTATGTATAGTATCATGTCATCTGCAAACAGTGAACAGTTTTACTGCTTCTTTTCCAATTTGTATTCCTTTTATTTCTTTTTCTTCTCTGATTGCTGTGGCTAGGACTTCCAGAACTATGTTGAATAATAGTGGTGAGAGTGGACATCCTTGTCTTGTTCCTGATCTTAGAGGAAATGCTTTCAGTTTTTCACCATTGAGAATGATGTTTGCTGTGGGTTTGTCATATATGGCCTTTATTATGTTGAGGTAGTTTCCCTCTATGCTCACTTTCTGGAGAGTTTTTGTCATAAATGGGTGCTGAATTTTGTCGAAAGCTTTTTCTGCATCTATTGAGATGATCATATGGTTTTTATTCTTCAATTTGTTAATATGGTGTATCACATTGATTGATTTGTGTATATTGAAGAATCCTTGCATCCCTGGGATAAATCCCACTTGATCATGGTGTATGATCCTTTTAATGTGTTGTTGGATTCTGTTTGCTAGTATTTTGATGAGGATTTTTGCATCTATATTCATGAGTGATATTGGTCTGTAATTTTCTTTTTTTAGTAGTATCTTTGTCTGGTTTTGGTATCAGGGTGATGGCGACCTCATAGAATGAGTTTGGGAGTGTTTCTTCCTCTGCAATTTTTTGGAATAGTTTGAGAAGGATGGGTGTTAGCTCTTCTTTAAATGTTTGATAGAATTCATCTGTGAAGCCATCTGGTCCTAGATTTTTGTTTCTTGGAAGATTTTAAATCACAGTTTCAATTTCATTACTTGTGATTGGTCTGTTCATTTTCTGTTTCTTCCTGGTTCAGTCTTGGAAGGTTATAACTTTCTAAGAATTTGTCAATTTCTTTCAGGTTGTCCATTTTACTGGCATAGAGTTGCTTGTAGTAATCTCTTAGGATGATTTGTATTTCTGTGGTGTCTGTTGTAACTTCTCCTTTTTCATTTCTAGGTTTATTGATTTGAGTCCTCTCCCTCTTTTTCTTGATGAGTCTGGCTAAAGATTTATCGATTTATTTTATCTTCTCAAAGAAACAGATTTTAGTTTTATTGATCTTTGCAATTTTTTCTTTGTTTCTATTTCATTTATTTCTACTCTGATCTTTATGATTTCTTTCCTTCTACTAACTTTAGGTTTTGTTTGTTCTTCTTTCTCTAGTTCATTTCGGTGTAAGGTTAGATTGTTTATTTGAGACTTTTCTTGTTTCTTGAGGTAGGCTTGTATTGCTATAAACTTCCCTCTTAGAACTGCTTTTGCTAAGTCCCATAGGTTTTGGATCATTGTGTTTTCGTTGTAATTTGTCTCTAGGTATTTTTTGATTTCCTCTTTGATATCTTCAGTGATCTCTTGGTTATTTAGTAACATATTGTTTAGCCTCCATGTGTTTGTGTTTTTTACGTGTTTTTCCCTGTAATTCATTTCTAATCTCATAGCGTTGTGGTCCGAAAAGATGCTTGATATGATTTCAATTTTCTTAAATTTACTGAGGCTTGATTTGTGACCTGAGATGAGATCTATCCTGGAGAATGTTCCATGTGCACTTGAGAAGAAAGTGTAATCTGCTGTTTTTGGATGGAATGTCCTATAAATATCAATTAAATCTATCTGGTCTACTGTATCATTTAAAGTTTGTGTTTCCTTATTAATTTTCTGTTTGGATGATTTGTCCATTGGTGTAAGTGAGGTGTTAAAATCCCCCACTATTATTGTGTTACTGTCGATTTCCTCTTTTACAGCAGTTAGCAGTTGCCTTATGTATTGAGGTGCTCCTATGTTGGGTGCATATATATTTATAATTGTTATATCTTCTTCTTGGATTGATCCCTTGATTATTATGTAGTGTCCTTCCTTGTCTCTTGTAACATTCTTTACCTTAAAGTCTATTTTATCTGATGTGAGTATTGCCACTCCAGCTTTCTTTTGATTTCCATTTGCATGGAATACCTTTTTCCATCCCCTCCCTTTCAGTCCTTATGTGTGCCTAGGTCTGAAGTGGGTCTCTTGTAGACAGCATATATATGGGTCTTGTTTTTGTATCCATTCAGCAAGCCTGTGTCTTTTGGTTGGAGCATTTAATCCATTCACGTTTAAGGTATTTATAGATATGTATGTTCCTATTACCATTTTCTTAACTGTTATGGGTTTGTTTTTGTAGTTCCTTTTCTTCTCTTGTGTTTCCCACTTAGAGAAGTTCCTTTAGCATATGTTGTAGAGCTGGTTTGGTGGTGCTGAATTCTCTAAGCTTTTGTTTGTCTGTAAAGCTTTTGATTTCTCCATCAAATCTGAATGAGATCCTTGCAGGGCAGAGTAATCTTGGTTGTAGGTTCTTCCCTTTCATCACTTTAAACATATCATGCCACTCCCTTCTGGCTTGTAGAGTTTCTGCTGAGAAATCAGCTGTTAACCTTATGGGAGTTCCCTTGTATGTTATTTGTTGTTTTTCCGTTATTGCTTTCAATAATTTTTCTTTGTCTTTAATTTTTGTCAGTTTGATTACTGTGTGTCTCTGCATATTTCTCCTTGGGTTTATCCTGCCTGGAACTCTCTGTGCTTCCTGGACTTGGATGGCTATTTCCTTTCCCACGTTAAGGAAGCTTTCGACTATAATCTCTTCAAATATTTTCTCGGGTTCTTTCTCCCTCTCTTCTCCTTCTGGGACCCCTATAATGCGAATGTTGTTGTGTTTAATGTTGTCCCCGGAGGTCTCTTAGGCTGTCCTCATTTCTTTTCATTCTTTTTTTGTTTATTCTGTTCCACAGCAGTGAATTCCACCATTCTGTCTTCCAGGTCACTTATCCGTTCTTCTGCCTCAGTTATTCTGCTATTGATTCCTTCTAGTGTATTTTTCATAGTTATTGTATTGTTCATCTCTGTTTGTTCATTCTTTAATTCTTCTAGGTTTTTGTTAAACATTTCTTGCATCTTCTCGATCTTTGCCTGCATTCTTTTTCCAAGGTCCTGGATCATCTTCACTATCATTATCCTGAATTCTTTTTCTGGAAGGTTTCCTATCTCCACTTCATTTAGTTGTTTTTCTGGGGTTTTATCTTGTTCCTTCATCTGGTACATAGCCCTCTGCCTTTTCATCTTGTCTGTCTTTCTGTGAATGTGGTTTTTGTTCCACAGGCTGCAGGACTGTAGTTCTTTTTGCTTCTGCTGTCTGCCCTTTGGTGGATGAGGCTATCTAAGAGGCTTGTAAAAGTTTCCTGATGGGAGGAACTGGTGGTGGGTAGAGCTGGGTGATGCTCTGGTGGGCAGAGCTCAGTAAAACTTTTATCCGCTTGTCTGCTGATGGGTGGGACTGGCTTCCCTCCCTGTTGGTTGTTTGAGTTGAGGTGACCCAACACTGGAGGCTACCTGGCTCATTGGTGGGGTTAATGGCAGACTCTGGGAGGGCTCACAACAAGGAATACTTCCCAGAACTTCTGCTGCCAGTGTCCTTATTCTCATGGTGAGCCACAGCCACCCCCCACCTCTGCAGGAGACCCTCCAACACTAGCATGTATGTCTGGTTCAGTCTCCTATGGGGTCACTGCTCCTTCCCCTGGGTCTTGATGCACACATTACTTTGTGTGTGACTTCCAAGAGTGGAGTCTCTGTTTCCCCCAGTCCTGTCAAAGTCCTGCAGTCAAATTCCACTAGCCTTCAAAGTCTGATTCTCTAGGAATTCCTCCTCCCATTGCCAGACCCCCAGGTTGGGAAGCCTGACATGGGGCTCAGAACCTTCACTCCAGTGGGTGAACTTCTGTGATATAAGTGTTCTCCAGTTTGTGAATCACCCACCCAGCAGTTATGGGATTTGATTTTATTGTGATTGCGCCCCTTCTACCATCTCATTGTGGCTTCTCCTTTGTCTTTGGATATGGGGTATTTTTTTTGGTGAGTTCCAGTGTCTTCTTGTCAATGATTGTTCTGCAGTTAGTTGCGATTCCGGTGCTCTCCCAAGAGGGAGTGAGCACATGTCTATCTACTCTGCCGTCTTGAACCATGATCTAAATAAATATTTTTTTAAAATGATCTGCTCTTAGGACTTCCCTGGTGGTGCAGTGGTTAAGAATCCTCCTGCCAGTGCAGAGGACATGGGTTCGTGCCCTGGTCCAGGACGATGCCACATGCTGCGGAGCAACTAAGCCCATGCACCACAACTACTGAGCCCGCGTGCCTAGAGCCTATGCTCCACAACAAGAGAAGCCACTGCAATGAGAGGCCCGGACACTGCAACAAAGAGTAGCCCCCGCTTGCCGCAACTAGAGAAAGCCACACACAGCAACGAAGAACCAAAAGCAGCCAAAAATAAATAAATAAAATTTAAAAATTAATTTTAAAAAAAAGATCTGCTCTTTTGTTTGAGGTTTGTAATAGACTATGATAGATCTTTCTGTGCATATCATTTTATTTTGCTTAAGGTTCTTAGACTTCCTATATCTGAGGCAGGTGTCTTTCATCAGTTCTGAACTATTCTCAGCCATTACCTCTTCTCATATTGCCTTTCCATCCTTTTCCCTATTCTCCTTCAGGAATTCTGACTGGATGTATAATACACCACAAGCTTGCCTCAAAATAGTTTATATTTTCCACATCCAAGGGGGAAAGTTTGATGAGGAGCGGGATATTTGCATGATCTCAAAGAGTCTCCCCCCAAACTGTTGATTAGTTGCAAAGAGGAAAGCAGTAACTGTATGTGGCTAAACTAGAAACACGTTGACTGCACAACCAACATTAACATCATCAATGTAAGGAAGATAACATTGAGTGCCTCCAGCTGTGATATACTGAGAGGGACACAATATCACGTATATAGTATTCTGGCCAGTGATACATAACCTGAATCGAATCATGAGGAAACAGCCAACCTTTTTTTTTTTTTTTTTTTTGGCTGTGCCACATGTCATGTGGAATCTTAGTTCCCTGACCAGAGATTGAAACCATGCCCCCTGCATCTCTGCATTTGAAGCACAGAGTCATAACCACCGGACTGCCAGGGAAGTCACAGGAAGGCCTTTTATACTTTACAAAACCCAGACACCAGCAAAGAAAAATTAATTCTTGACTCTGTGAAAATTTAAAAATTTATTCATGGAGGAAAAAAAAGCACAAGAAAAGTTAAACATGAAATGACAAACTGGAAAAATTATTCTTAACTCATATCAATGGGAAGGGATATATTCCAAAACATATATTTAAGTTCTATAAGTCAGTAAGAAAGGGGACAAAAACACAATAGAAAAAAATGGGCAAAAGATATCAATGGTTTACAGAAAAATAAATACAAATGGCTCTTAAATGTATAAAAAGATGATCATCCTCTCATTAAAGAAATGCAAATTAAAACTATATTGAGATATAATATTTCATCTATTTGTTTGGCAATGGTTTAAAAAAATTAATTGAAGATGCTATGGGGAAAAGTCACTCTCAGACATGGCTGGGGGTATGTAACAGGTACTTTGAGTCTAGGAGTATATCCTAGAGATCTGCTCCTGAATGTGTAAATAGCATCAATTCAAGGCTGTTTATTGCACCAATTTTTGTAATAGCAAATTATTGAAAACAACCCAAACATTTGGAATTCTGGTAGAAAAGGACTGTCCACTGAGTGAACAGGCAAACAAGGTAAGTGTGCTATAGCAAGAGACTAGAAAATAAACTTTTTTCAGAAAGATAAGAGTGATCAACAGTTTCAACTACTGATGAATGGTCAAGTAAGATGAGAACAGAAAACAGACGATAGACATTGGGAAGATATACATATTTGGTCATCTTTCAAATAATGGTGGAGGACAAAATGGAATAGTGAGATCAAAAATATTTATTGGAATAGGTTAAGAAGAGAGTGGGAGAAAAGTAAAAATAAAATAAAAATTTTTAAAATTTTAAAATTAAAATTTTTTTTTAAAAAGAAGAGAATGGGAGGTGAGGAAGTGGAAACAAGGGGTATAGGTTGTGGCTGGAAAGTTTTGTTTTTCTTAGACGATGAATGACAGTATAGGAATGGAATAATCCTATAGAGAAATAACACATACTCATAGCTACTTGGAAGAAAGAAAAAAAGAAAAAGGAAAAGGAAAGAAGGAAGGAAGGAATAGAAGGAAATGAGGGAGGGAGAGAGGGAGACGAGAGTTTGTGATGGTATACTATTTAAATTTGAACCATTTATAAGTCCCTCAAAGAAGGCTGATTAATGTTAAGATCTTTTAACTATTGTTGAACTTAGATCAGTTAGAGATTTTTTTTGATGCTCTCTCACAATCAAAGATTGTGTTAGTGATTATGTTAGTTATTAGAACCATGCATACTTCTGATTAGTAAGTATAGAAATTCTTTCCACATAAACTTCATTGTCATTTAGCCGATCTGTAGCTATGCCTCAGGATCCCACGGTATGTAGTTCCTGTTCCTCTGATTCACAGGCCCTTCACTATGCCAACGTGGCTTATCTGGCACTGTTATTCATCAGCAGTAAGTGTAAACGGTGTTTTGTTTTTTTTTTTGGCCGCGCCACGTGGCTTGCGGGATCTTATTTTCCTGACCAGGTATAGAACTCGGCCAGCCGCAAAAGTGCGGAGTCCTAACCACTGGACCACCAGGGAATTCCCAATGGTGTTTTTTTTAAGGTTTAGATTTGGCCTGACTTTGTAACTTCCTTTTTTTCATTGTTTTTGTTGTCTTTTTTCTACTATTTGCTCCACTTAGAGTGATTATTTTGATAGTCAGTTATTTAAATAGTCATATATGTAACTACTCCATGTTGAGAAGAAGGATATCACAGGTTCAATGCTGATTGCATGCCTACACTTCAGTAATTTATTGTAGGGACTTCTCTGGTGGCACAGTGGTTGAGAGTCCACCTACCCATGCAGGGGACACAGGTTCAATCCCTTGTCCTGGAAGATCCCACACGCCACGGAGCAACTAAGCCCATGCTCCACAACTACTGAGCCTGTGCTCTAGAGCCGGCAAGCCACAATTACTGAAGCCCGCGCTCCCTAGAGCACTTGGTCTGCAACAAGAGAAGCCACCACAATGAGAAGCCCGGGTATTGCAACAAAGAGTAGCCCCCGCTCGGGGCAACTAGAGAAAGCCCACGCACAGCAACAAAGACCCAACACAGCCAAAAATAAACAAATAAAATAAATAACTTTAAAAAAGAAATTTATTATAGCTTGTTCAAACATGTCATCTAATAACAGGTGTGGTTTAAGTGATACTGATGACAGCGGTAGCAAATTCAAGTCTATAACTACGTAGTAGTTTGAACATTACTCTTTTCTGTAGGCTATTCCATTTGCCTGAATTTTAATGCTATTACAATAATATTCCACATTAAACTCTTTCGAGAATAAGGAGAAGCTCATATAAATTTTAAAAGATAATACCATTTATTCATTCTTATGGATTTATCCAGAGCTCATTTATGGAGTGTCTACTCAGCATAAGGGCTACAATTGTTCCTGCCCTAAGAAGGCTTATAACCTAATGGAATAGAGAGACAATAAAACAGTTATTATAAAGTGAGATAGATGCTCTTTTAGGGAAGTTCTGGATGTAATGGGAGCATATCACAGAGTCATCAGAGAGGGCCCCCGCAGCAGGTCCGTTGTGTAGTAATATTGAGATCTCACATGATGTCATCATCAGTCGAGTTATGAGCAAAGTCTTTCTGAAAGCCAGATGCAAAGGAACTAAACTGGTTAGGTCCTCAAGAGTTAATCATTTCATTGTCACTTGGATCTGAATGCATTTAGCCCAAGTCGTCCCTACATAGATGCAGAGAGTTGTCAGGTCACACATCTAATTTATTTATCCTTTACACCCGAGTATGAATGTGTTTATCAGATCCTGTCCAAACGGCATATTTTGATGAGAAGGAAAAGAAAACGTCTTCAGGCCCAGGAACCCTGGGACATACTAACAAGTAAGAGAAAAGGGAACAAAAAAGGGAGGGAGGCTGAAGATACTCTAGACGAAGGCTACTTCTTCACATTTGGGCCTGAAACAGGTTATGGATGTGTTGCTAGATTCAGAAATACAAAGGGGAGTACCACCTGTGCTAGGATGTGCTCTGAAAAAGTCCCTCACTATACGGTTTCCAATTGAACCTGGATTCTCTGCACTGCTTGGTTGAGATCTTCTTCCTTTGCTTCACTTTTACTCTAGATGGCAGCAGCAGAACAAAATAGAGGAGAAAAACTATTTTTCAATGAAATTTGTTCTGTGTCTACTAGGTAAAAAGTCTCAGAATGTTATTTGAAATAAAATATGCCCTTTCAACTTTTTTTCAAGTATAGAAATACATCAACAATATTTCAATAATTAAAAGTCAAGGTACAGAAGTCTTCACAATTATTCGATTTGTCAGGCCACCAATCAGATTATATTTACAGAGAAGTTTTATTATAATAACAATACCTCTGTGAAGGCTCACTGCTTATATGCACAAGTTTATATTTGGAAGCTGAGATGTCAAGGTCGAAGATCAAGTACACTTTTTAAATTAGGGAACTTCATCCAATAAAGGGCCAGATAATCAGACAACAGACAGAAATTCTCTGGCTGAATAGAGAAATAAAACTTTACTATTTCTTTAATAAATTTATGGTTTTAAAGTTGTTTCAAATAAACATACATGCATGAAACTGGCTTTTGTATATATTAAAAATACAGATAGTTTATAAATATTTTTAAAGAAATAATTTTATTATATAATGACATTTTCCACTATCACTCTCTAAGCTAAGAGGATTTATGATCCCAGAACATGGCTTGTAGGTAAGAATGCAGAAACACCAGAAATACTATTTTTCAAAAAAAAGACCTGAAAATAAACCAGGAGATTAAAAGAAAGATGAAAGTTGTAATAATTTTCAAAAAGGGGTTTCAAGAAGACATTATATTCTCACACAATTGGAGGCTGGATTGAGCAGAGGATTCCCAAGGGGTTGGAAAGTACAATTGTCCAGGTTTTGTGCCTCATGGCTCTAAAGGATGCAACTTACATCTCTATAGTTATAGGTTTATGTATTGGTTAGGTTAATTTTCCTGCAGAGAGTATTAGAGTATCTTGGAGAAGGGTCATTTTTTTCTAATTTACACAAAAGTGTCATTTGGACTAGCAGTGGACCTATTAGCATGAGTCAGAAGAGCTTCATTAAATTAAAGCTCTGCGAAACTAACACTTTCTTTTTGTTCTAGAATTATTGGCTTGATAAGTCAGAATTAATCAGACTCTTTAGATTACCATTGTTTAATTATCTTTTAGCTAAATCAATGGAGAGGCTGCATTGATCGTGTCAAGGACCCAGGCTTTGGAGTGGAGATTGTAGTTGGATTTGTAGCTCTGTCATTTACTCATAGGTCCTGCTTGTGTCTGGGTGAATTGGAAAGTAGTCTAGCATCATGTAATCACAACTTTATTTTTTAAAATTTCTTTTCATCTAATCATTGCATCCAAAAAATCTATATGAGGAAAAAATCAGTAAGGTAGATAAAGCTTATGCACAAAGAAGTTCATCATTATGTGATTTACAATAATGAACAAACTGGAAATGTTGTACAACAGAGGAATGGTTAAGTAAATTATAGGATATACTAAGATTCGGTAATCAAATAAATATTTATCAAGCGTTCACTAACATGCCATGTATTCTGTTAGAAGATTCAGCACTGAACATGATAGATTTGGAAAATGACTTTCGTATAATAACAATTTAATGTAAAGTTTCTAAAAAGCAAGAAGAAAACCTTATAATACTATAATAATTTACAACACTATAAAACCCTTATTGTACTATCTACTATATAATTTATATACCTAATATGTACAGAAAAATATTAGGAGAAAGTACATCAAATGTTAATAATTATTATCTCCAAGTGATGGTAATACAATAATTTTTCAATATTTTCTACTGGTAGGTTACTATTAAATTTTTTTTTAATTATACAAAATGGCATTGTACCAAAGATAGGCTACCATAAAAAGAGAATCATACCTAATGATATACTCAAAAGCCAGGATCACTTCATGGTAAGGAAAATCCCCAAGTATTTAAAGACAAATTACACTGTTTCGTGTGTGTGTTTTGCTTTCTATTGCAGTCTTTGCAGAGCCTGCTTCCTTTTCAGCCTTGGGAAGGTCGGAGAAGGAATGTTGGCAGCATATTTCACCCAGGTGACACAAGGGGGTGCATAGATCCTGTTTCCAAATGCTTCCCTTTGTCTTCCAGGAAGGAGAAGAAAAAAACAAAAAAAAAACACCCCAGACGTTTGATTTGGTGACCAGTTAAAATGTTTTAATAGACTTATTTATACAGCCCACAACTCTTTTCTAACCTGAGAGACCTTTGAGGGCATGAACCTCTATACAAACCACCTCTACTTCCCCACATTTATTTCATAAGAAAAAATATTACAGGAGAATAAGAAGCCTTTTAAAGAACAATTTGTAAAACTGGAGACAGCCTAAACAGCCAAGAATAAGGGTTCTTAAATGAATTATGGTAATCATAAACAAATTAGAAAGTAACCACTAAAAATGATGTTGACATGGAAGGACCTTAAAAAAGCAATTTAAAAAAAAGCAATTTAGGGGCTTCCCTGGTGGCGCAGTGGTTGAGAGTCTGCCTGTCGATGCAGGGGACACGGGTTCGTGCCTCGGCCCGGGAAGATCCCACATGCTGCGGAGCGGCTAGGCCCGTCAGCCATGGCCGCTGAGCCTGCGCGTCCGGAGCCTGGGCTCTGCAACAGGAGAGGCCACAACAATGAGAGGTCCGCGTACCGCAAAAAAAAAAAAAAAAAAGAAAAGCAATTTATACAATAATGTATACAATATGGTCTAATTTTTATGTAAATATATCGTATGCATATATAGAAAAATCTAGAAAGATATGCTAAAATATTAATAGTCATCATCCTTAAGAAGTGAGTTTTTTTCCATTGCCTTCTTTCTGCATGTGTACATTTTAGAATTTTTGTCTACGATAAAGATTTGTTTTTAAAAAACAAGAATAAGTTAGTCCTCCCAAATAAAAATAAATACTTATTCTTACAACTTTTGTTAATGAAATATGTATGTAAATAACTACAAATTACTCAGAAATATGGTGACAATACTGCTGTATTTGCTGAAGACAGTTCCACTTTATGACTGTTGTTTAATATAACTATTAATAGTGCCCCTTTCACTCTCAAAAGCTTGAATAAGTCACCCTACAGGTATATTTTAAAATTTTTCCCAGGAAGTTTTTAGATTACCTTGCAGCTTCTCCCCTTTTGTCAGCAGGCTGCTTGCAATCCAAAAGATCCTAACCCTTGTCTTTACCAATGTGCTCAGATGCAACGCTGGCCCCAAAATTCTGAGATTCCTCAGGCTGCATTAGGGTTAGTGTGGGACCAGGGTATACTCCAAAACCCATGTGAATCACAGTCCAGACAGAAAGTCTTTTTGAGACCCAGCTTGACCTGATGGCTGAGGTGCCCTTAAGGCTGACTTATGCATCGATTACCAGAACCCTCCATGGGATAGCGACATGACACCCTACCATCATGACACTTTTTGACATATCTTTTGGGACAGAATCGTGGCACTACTAAGATAGATAGTATTTTTCAAATCACTACTACACATGTAAAATTAACAACTATACTGCCTTGTTGAAAATTCCTTCGATTAGAAGTAACAAACACACTCCAATAACAAGTAAAAATGGAAAATGTTCTAAATTAATCTAAGGGTAACTCCTGGGACATAGAGTACAGCGCCCAGCTGAGCCCCACGCAGGATCAGAGGCAGAACTGGAAAGTGCAGGCAGCTCACTCTTTCTCTTTCCTTTTTTTTCTCTCCCTCTTTCACGCTATTCAATTGCATATTTCTGCTTCTTTGTGCACATCTATATCATTCTTCTCACCCTGTAGAAGGGTTTATTCTGCTACTCCATACACAAAGCCAAAGACAGCCACCCTGTGTCCCTATGTGTCCTCTCAAATCTAGCAGCAATTAATCAGTGCTAGTGCCCCTGAGTCCAAATTCCAAGTTCCCAAGGGACAGACTCTGACTGATTTCTATGAGTGAATGAATTGGTTTCTCCTGAGTCAGGTGTCCACTTTGGCTCAATCAGTTATGGCCAGAAAGGGCTGAAAATGGCTCATCCATGTGGATTAGGGAAGAGGAATGTAATCTGGGTAGACAACTCCACTAGAATCTGCTAGCTTTCCTTTCTTCAGAGAACTTGGCAAGTTTTTCCTCTTCGATGACATACTCTGACTAAACAGGCAGTAAAGAAGGAGCTCTTAGTAACTCAAATCCACACATCACAGGTATTGTGATGAAACTTCCAATGACACCCACAACCATAGATTTCCCCATACGTGTTTCATATTTTCTTAATTCTATTGCCAACTTCCAGGAAACTTGGAACATAGTCCTTACCTGCTTTCTTCCACACCTTAAATCCTAAAGAGCCATGAGGAAGTCATGCATCACCCATTTGAAGAGCAAAATCTTTATTCTTTTGCTTTTTCATCCATTCATTCATGTAATAAACATTTATTGCATTGCTACTATATGTCAGGGCCTGTGCTCAGTGCTGTAGGAAGTGATAAGACACCATCCTTATTCACAGGCATTCACAATGTACTGAGAGAGTCAAAGAGATAAAAGAATACTTATGTTACAATGTGATATGGCCTACAACAGAAGTATATACAAAGCAGGTTGAATGCAGAGAGAAGGGTCTAAATCATCCTTGGGGTAATCAAGAAAGGCATCCAAGAGATTATACTCCATTTGGGTACTGAAAGAATAAGACTTTTCCTGATGGAGATGAAGGGGAAGATTCCCAGCTAAAATAACAACAATAATAAATAGCTACCATATACTTAGCATTTACTGCATGTAGATACCCTACCACATGCCATACGTGGATTATCTTGTTAAACTTTGCAGCCCATCTGGTCTGTCTGTCACTCCACTATGCAAATGTATCTCAGGAACGGTTGCTTAGAACACAAGTTTCCCAGGAGGACAGAACTATGGGCACAGAGGAACTTTAATAAATGCCAATAAACTAAAAATATCCCATGTTAGCATGTGTATTAGGAAACAAACATTTTTATACACTGCTGGTGGAAGTGCAACTTCCTGAAGGACAATTTGTCAACGTGCATCAAAGCTCACTCCTAGAAATTTACTTTAAGGAAATAATTGAGAATTTAGACAAAGTTAAAACTACAAAAATGTTCATCACAGTATTGTTCGTAACAACAATCTAAAATGTTGAACAGGGCTTCCCTGGTGGCGCAGTGGTTGAGAGTCTGCCTGCCGATGCAGGGGACGCGGGTTCGTGCCCCGGTCGGGGAAGATCCCACATGCCGCAGAGCGGCTGGGCCCGTGAGCCATGGCCGCTGAGCCTGCACGTCCGGAGCCTGTGCTCCGCAACGGGAGAGGCCACAACAGTGATAGGCCCACGTACCGCAAAAGAAATAATAATAAAATAAAATGTTGAACAATGTTGTCATAAAAAATGATGTTGTATGGACTTCACTGGCGGTCCTGTGGTTAAGACTCTGTGCTTCCTCTGCAGGGGGCACTGGTTGGATCCCTGGTCCAGGAAATAAGATCCCACATGCCACGTGGCAAGGCCAAAAAAAAAGATGGTAAAAAATGATGTTGTAGAAGTATATCTATTGAATCGAAAGATGTCCGTGACAAGTTTTCAAAAATCAATATAAAAGCAGAATAAACAGAATAGTCTCAGTCATTTTATTTCATATGTACATATATACAAATATATTTATATGGGTATATAAATTTAAAATATGCATATATTTTAAATGTGAATATATATGTCTATAAACGTGTTTTATATATTTTAGTATATATGCTAAATATAAGATATAAATATTATATGAATATATAATATTTATATACACACACTTATATGAAACACTAGAAAGATACACTAAAATTTATCAGTGATTTCTCTGGCTGAGAATTTGAGGATTGGAAAATCTTTCTTTTAGTTTATCTCTCTTTTTGAATTGCTCTATAAAAAGCTCATATTATTTTTGTAAGCAAAAAATAAGAGCTTAAAATGTCATTTGATGACAATTAATAATTTAATCACATTTAAATTTACCAAGCTTAGAATAAGATCTCAAGGTGTGACCCACACTCAACATAAAATTACTTAGTATTTATATAGCAATGGTATCTCTGAAAGTTGTGGTAAATTTTTGCATTTTTGAACAATATTTTCATGGAGATTATGTACATATCCAAATTATCTCTTATTTCAGTGAAGCTGAAAAATCCAAAAAAGAGATGTTCCTGTTCTGCCAATAATTTAAGATTTAGTATGTCACTTACCATCTCTGAGCTTCAGATCGATTATTTATTATAAAAAGAAATGATAACCTCTGTTACTAGTCCTTGTAAGGAATGAATGACTGTACCTGTGCATACTTTATAAAGCTTTATACTAATATTCAGGGGAATTTTTAATAAGATCAGATATTAGACCCTAATTGTTAAGAATGTTCAAAAGACCAACATCTTTATAGACCATAAAGTTATGTGCAGTATTCCCTTTGTTGCTGAATCATATGCAATCCATGAGGCATTGCCCACCCAGGAAAACTATGGTGTTCTCATTAATAGGTTTGGGCGTTATTCTTACAGCCTTGGAGCTCTATCATAAATTTATCTTGCTAGTTGAAAGCTTTTGTGAAACTGATTCAGGCTTCTTAATACACTGAATTGTCCTTCTACAGCAGCATGCTAAGCCGAACAAAATAGCCAATAATAATGCTCATGCTAATTTTAACTCCCTGGTCTTTTTTAATCATTTGTCCAAGGATCCAAAGTAAAGAGTTACTCTTCTCCCTGGTATAGTCAAAAAGCCAGATATTTCAGTCACTGGAATTCCTTTTCCATTCTAGCTCCTTATTGCCCTCCCTAATCTGAGGAACCAATTTTAAACATGCTGACCATGACATCTGATTTAACCCACATTTCATCTGTTGAGTTCTATCTCTGTCTCGTATGGCTTCATTAGACACCTGTCCCCTGTACATTATTGGAAGCCACAATGCAATGCAACATTAGATTCTTTAGCTATAGAAACGCTTTTTCTTTAAAAAAAAAAAAAAAAAAAATATATATATATATATATATATATATATATTTAGTTTTCACAAGCAGAGTCCTTTCCTCTGATCAGCTTTTGACAAATACTCATAAAATCATATTGGCAATGCTGGTAAGCCTTGCCAAGAGAAACCAAGGAGATCCTAATTTTGGAATCTTGAAATCTTTTGGCATCTCTGAATTTGAAAGATGATCTCGGTGGTGAACTTATAACAGTGTGTTCTAATCTTCTTTGGGTCTATGACATGATTATGAATGTACTAGGACACATCTGAAGGGTGTTTCCCTTCCCTACCCTGCCAGTCCTCCACCAGCCCAGACAACTGTTTTGATGTAATATTTTCTACCCTTAACACTTACCAGGGTGGATAATGGAAAAGCAATGCAAAGGGAAGCTGAACTCAAATTGTTCTTTGTCTATTAAACTGTATTTCAACATATGATACATCAATTATACTTCAATTTAAAGAAAAGAATAAAGGCTGAATCTAAAAAAAAAACTTTCAATAGCCATAGTATCCAATGTATTATAATTGGTATTATAATTGCTTACTTAATTTTATTTTGTTGTATTTGCTTTCCCTTTAGACCATAAGTTCTGGTGATGCCTACCCACTATTTAACATAGTGCTTATTACAAAGTAGGTGATGAATAATAATTTATTAGATGAATGAATAATCTCTCCCAATCCTGACTCCCATTTTCAACAACAAAATTAACTACTCAAGAGGGAGGTCATCAAGAGGAGGGATATGTGAGTCAATCCAAGAAAATACAGTCCACCAGTGCTAGGCACAGTTCAGTCTCTGGGATGTGACTCAATCCCCAGTATCACCCACAATAAAGATGTTTCCACAATGTCAAATGGGTGCTAGTGAAGTAAAATGTTAAAATAAGTTATGCTGGATCAATGGCAAGGAATTCTGTCGCTCGTTTTGTTATTTTAAAATCAAACAGCTGCTGCCACCTTTTATTATCAGTAATCTTGCCTCTAGCAATTGCTCCTTCCTCCGCATAATAGCTAAGGCTTATTGAATGCAGACAGGTGATGAAACTGTCTTATGCACTTCATACTAATGAATTATCACTTTAATCTTGATGTTGTAAGGTAGAGATAATTATTAAGCACATTCTATAAATTAGAAAATAAAGCAATAACGTAAAAATAAATTATCTAAGGTTTAAAAACACGTAAGTGATGGAGCCAGAATTCAGATCTGCTTCTATATGAAACCAGAATCCAAGTTCTTACCTACTAAACTCTATCACTACTGGTTAAAATTTAGGATTACCAGGTTTATTTTAGTTTAATTCCATTGTTTTCAGAGAATATACCTTATATGATTTCAATTAATTAGAACTTTCTAAGTTTTGTTTTATAAGCCAGGATATCGTTTACCTTAGTCAATGTTCCTGGTGCACTTGAAGAAAATGTATACTCTGCTGTTGTTGGGTGGAGTTCACTGTGAATGTTAATTAAATCCAGTTGGTTGATGGTGTTTTTTAGTTCTATGTTTTTGCTAATTTGCTCTTACCTGGTCTACCAATTATTCTTCTGTTCTACCAATATTTCTTCTATTCTTATACACAATATCAGGAACTCTGCTAAGTAGTTTAACATTTATTACTCAGAATAATCTATTACTATAGGTATTATTATTGTCTCCATTTTACAGAGGGGAAAACTGAGGCTAAAATGTTGCTTTACTTGCCCAAATTCACAGAGTAAGTAAGTGCAGCTGGGCTGGGATTTGAATCCAGTCTCTCATAGTCTAAACTTCCTGCTCCTAATCAGTATCCTACAATGATTATTTGCTCAGTGAAAATACTTTTGATCAAGTCTTTTAATAGCAATGTAATATTTACTAAAGAAAAATATTTCTTTCTTTTATAAATTGCACATTGTAGAAAGGCCTTTTGAAGGAGGACAGTTGGATTGAAAATTCAAGGTATTTTAGTCTTTTAAATAAGAGCCCAAGAGCTTACATCTTTAGTCTGAGGCACAAATACGGCTTTTTTCAAAGAGAAAATAGCAAAACATTCTGGAGATTGGCAGCATTCCACTGAGAGTCCTAAGGACCGCATTTCCAACATTAATGCAGGGCACTCTGACCTTGCTCTGAAACATTGGACAGGGCACAAACCAAGGGCTGCAAAGCTGTATCTTGTAAAAATGGAATGGAACAAGCCAGAGCCTTGAAAGAGAGGTAAGCAAATATTGAGGTCAAGAACCCTATGTAAGTGTTATTCCAAATTCAATCCAACATTTGGAAATCAAGTTCTCTATTACTTAAGACTGACAATGATCTTACACTTCTTGAGGCCAATTCATAGAATAATAAGGTGTCATAAGCACCAGGGATACAAGAGTTCATTATAAGATGGTTCACCTGTGATGAAAGAAAAGTTCTGAAGAATCGGGACTACTTTCCTTTGTTCAGAAAAAATTAGAGTTCATTTTAGGAACTGTACTTTCTCTGTTAAAGGGACTGTGTTGAATTTGAATATACTATGAATCAATAAAACTGTTTTCACCTTTCTGGAAGGTAGTAGAACTATAGTGTACAGTTATTTTATGCCCTTTCTGATAACACACAGAACTTATTATTTGTACCACATGCTTCAGGTCTTGAATATATGCAGCTTAAATATCTCATTTATACTGTTCTTTAATTTCCCCATCTTTGTTGGTCTGGGCTCCTTAAGCTTTTCATAAGAGAACGAGTCAGATTATTTCTTCTGCAGTGAAACATACGAATATTCACATTGAGCAGAATAAATAGACTATAAATAGTCAGTTCAAGTCAAATTTTATTACAGATTAGTTACAAAAAACTTTTGTTTTTTTAAAATATTTTTGAGTTTAGGAATTACATATACCAGTTTACAGACCTGTAATATCAATACTATGATAGAAAGGAGCTTTATTTGTCTATATTGAATAGAAGTTATATTTTTAAATTAAGCAAATTACAATCCTAGGCTTAAGAATATACATGTGCATATATATGTGTACAAATTGCCAACATATATTAAAATAACTTTCTTATCTAAAGCCTTAAATAGAGTATATATATGCATTCACAATATTGAATCAGATATCTGTTTTGAGAATGTTGATGCTATGAGCACATAATAATCTATTACATCCATATATTACTTTATATTTTGTCAAGAACTTTTATATTTACCATTGTATTAATCTTCACATTCTGTGAAGTAATTCTATGAAGTAAACAAGGCAGGAATTATTACTTTTTTAAAACAAATCACATGGAGTTTTATCTGGTTTCCAAAGGAAGCCATTCTTGCAAATAATGTGAAAGATAACAGAAGAAAGAAAAAGTTGGGGGTTTCTCCCTTTGTTTTACGAAAAAAGACAATTGAGAGTCAGAGAGGTTCATTGGCTGATTCTGGGTCTATTAGCTAGAAGGTGGTAGAGCTGGAGGTAAAATCTAGTCTGACTCCAAGACTTGTGGATTTTATTCTTTCATCAATATCTAGTGAGTGCCAATACAGTCAGGCTCTCTGATACCATATCCACTATACCACAGTGCCTCTTAAGAAACAGAAGACACAGAATTCCACAGTTTAAAATATCTGTAGGAATACAATGAATATAACAAGACCACATTGTTAGCAGAATTACTTATTTTCATTTTAGGGGGAATGTTTAATTTGTTAATTAAAATAGAAACTTCCTTCCCAAAACTCTGTTAAAACTATTTGGGGGGGTACCTTGAACCCAACCAAAACTTCAGTAGTCACTGGGGGCTTGCACACTAATGTAGATTGGCAGTCAAATGGTATTACAAACTTCCAGTTATAAGATAAGTAAGTACTAGGGATGTAATGTACAACATGATAAATATAATGAACACTGATGTATATTATGTATGAAAGCTGTTAAGTGAGTAAATCCTAAGAATTCTCATCGCACGCAAAAAATTTTTTTCTATTTCTTTAATTTTGTAAATATATGAGAGGATGGATGTTCATTAAACTTATTGTGATTATCATTTCATAATGTATTTAAGTAAAATCATTATGCTGTACACCTTAAACTTATACAGTGCTATATGTCAATTATATCTCAATAAAACTGGAAGAGAAAAAATTAAAATTTTATTAAAAAAAATCTGAAACAAAATGAATTGATCCAGGCAATGAGTTGATGACATAATTACATAGAAATTATTTCAAATGAATTAAAAACACAATAATTTCATTTGCCTAGTCAGATATACTCTGAGGACCAGAATAAATAAATGAAATGTAAAAAAATATCTTGAACGATTTTCAGTAATCATATAATAACACTGATTATGCTATTCTGAAACTATTATACACAATCTAGGATAGACAAAACTAATCATGTTTATGCCATTAAGAAACAATATTTTGGGACTTCCCTGGTGGTTCTGTGGTTAAGACTCTGCACTCCTGATGCAGGGGGCAGAGGTTCAATCCCTGGTGGGGTAACTAAGATCTCACATGCCCCATGGCAAGGCCTAAAAAAAAAAGAAAAGAAAAAAAAAGGGAAACAATATTTTTTACAGTAGTAGAAAATGGCATCAATATAAAATCAAAGAAGTTAAGTATAAATATTGTAATCTTAAATTTAAAATATTGTGAACTTGTATTTTCTTTTAAACAATATTTATGTATTTCCCAGCTCTGTACACTGAACAATGACGAATGCAGCATCAGTAAACATTCCTAAAATCCAGATTGTGATCTCTAAGTATTATTTCCCAATACTGGGCTCCTTGGAGAAATGGATAATTTGAGTTCTGGAGCAAAAGATGTCTAAGATGATCTTGAAATATCTTATACAAGAAAACAATGAGACTACCAAAGACTGCTGAAGTTTGTCAAAAGGATTCAGGAGCCAAATTGATGAAGTTCCTACTAGTCAAAAAGTGGCATAATTTTGAGTAAAGATAATTACTGCAATGGATTGAAACATATAAAAACATTTTAAAAAGTTCAGTGATCACCCATGGAATATGATACAGAATCAGCTCATTATGCTGAAAACTGATGAAGAATAGAGTATTTTGTCTTTCTCACATGAAACTTACTGCTGGGTAACTAAAGATTGTGCGAGGAAGTTTCTCTTTAGAGAAGCATCTCAGCCAATAAATGAAGAAGCAATGGTAGAATATTAACACTTTATAACCACTAATGGTATAATGGATCTATTCTAAACAATGACCATCACCAGCTATCAACATCACAAAAAAGAGAGGACAATCAGACTTTATGTGCTTCCTGGTGGAAGTGCCAATACTTCTCATGAAGTAGTCTTATAAAAAAGCAAACCTGAACATAAGCAAGCCAAGCCTTGAAATCTAACTATAAATTTATAAAAAGTACAGGAGACAAAGAGTAATTATTAGGTCAATGACTGTTTCTTCAACAAATATATTTCTGGGAAAAGAGAGGACAAGGAAGGAACAGAAGGATTAAAAGAAACTTAAGAGACATATCAACAGTTGCTATATGTGGACTTTATCTGGATTCTGATGTAAATCAAGAGTAAAAAAAGAAAAATAATTATGAGCCAATTACCGATATTTTGATAAAGTTTTTAAAAAGAGTCCTTACTTTTTAGAGATGCATACAAAAATATTTGTGCTTAAAATAGTATGGTATTTGAGATTCCTTCCATAATGATCTAGTTTGGGGTGTGGTGGAATGGGTAGGAATATAAATGAAACGAGATTGACCATGCTAATTGTTGAAGCCAGGTATTCTATTTTTGTACATGTTATAAATATTCCATATTAAAAAGTTAAAATTTTTGTTTAAATGAGGGAGATGAAGATGCCATTTCCTGACATTGTAATATTATAAGGAGGACCAAATTGGGAGTGGGGAAGAGATATAGAAAGAGAGAGATTAATAATTTAACTTTCAGTTCTGAACATGGCTTGAAGTTCTGAGCGACATGCGAAAGAAAATACTGAATAGTCAAACAGGTATAAGGTTTGAACCTCAGAAGAGACATCTGGACTAGAGATCTATATTTAAGATTTATCAGCATAGGGGTGGGAATTGATACAATTACTTAGGGAGAGAATGTATTGCAGAATAAAAAAAATAAAACCTACTGAATGTCTATTATGTACCAGGCACTATTCTGAATTCCTTAACTGTATTCACTTAATCCTCACAATAACCCCAAGAAGTAGATATTACTATTATCTCATTTTTATATATTAGGAAACTGAGGCATATAGGGTGTAAGTCTTGTCTACAGCGAGTTTAAGCACTGTAACCAGGATTTGGATCCTTGAAGACTGATTCTGTGTAAAAACAGAACATCCCAGGACTATGACCTGAAGAGCTCTGATATCTGGTAGAGAATAAGCCAGAAAAGTACTCTGAGAAAAGCCGCCAAGGAGATAATCACGAAATAGTTGAAAGCAGTGTCAATATAAACCAAAAAAAGAGAGCATATTCAAGAAAGGGAGTGGCCAATGGTCTTGAATGGTGCTGAGGGGTCAAGGAAGATGTGTGCTGAAATTAATTCTATCACTGATGGCCAGCTCAGCTCTGTCTCACATTAGTTTATTTCCATCAAGATACTTTTCAATAGTATGACTTATGGTGTGATTCTAACTTGATAAATAATAAAGAAGTTATAACTTCTACTGTTATATATATAATAACTTCTACTGTAGTATATCTTGCCTTAAAATACGTGAAATACATAAATCCAAACACTCAAAATATAATTTAGAGAGAATTTTTCTGTGGTTAACAATAGAATTGCTTACTGAAATTATTCATCTTATGATTCTTTTATATGGGGATTTTTCCTAAGACGTTTAAAATGATTCAATTTTCAAATCAGTCGGACATGAAATTTTTAAAGACACATCTGATGTGCAACCTGCACTATGATTTTTATGTATTTTAGTGCTTGCTAGATTAGGAAGAATTTAAACTTTCAAGAAGAATGAAGCTTAAAATCTGTTAAATAAAAATGATTAGCTTTTCCCACCGCTGAAAGATTATCTTCTTTAAATTTTCAAATCTTATTTTCAGTTTCAGTGAATAAATTGTTAGCATTTATGTTCTTGGGTTCTTAGGAAGAATCTTCACATTCTCAGGAAATTTATTTGTCATATGGATAACTGTGAGCTCCATTTTCATCTGCATATACACAGTTCTTGAGGAATTTTCAAGCACCAGTTACACTGTACATGGTGGAAAATGAGTTAAAGATCTTCCTTTCAAATAATCTATTTGTAATCATCAGTGTAATATTAGCTTATGTTTTCACTTTGATGAAAGAAACATGTACCACAGAGTATTTTTTGGCTTGAATTTTTAAAACCTTAATAACAATTCTAGAAAATGGGAGATGATTACTTTCCCATCTATGTTTAAATGTTGGCCTAAAGATAAAGAAGCAATTATTAACCAGCTGGCTCTAATCTGAAAAAAAAAATTAGAAGAAATTGATGTGGTGCTTGACATGAACTGCATTATCTGAGGAAGCCTATGAAAAGTAAATGTACTACTTCTCTTCCTTTGTATCTATGGTAAGAGAAAAGGAAATAGTAGATATATTGGAGTTGCCAACTACAGGAGCAGAGCAGGCTCATCATCTAGCACAGTGACAGATAGTGGGTGTTCAGTACACAGTGTAGAGCAAACAAATGAATAAATAAATAAATAACAAAGAACCTGCATTTACACCCATAATGAGAAGCAGGAGGCAGTGTGTTAAATAATGATAGTCAGTTTGTACTGCATGGTTTTCAAGTGCCCCGCACTGTGAATAATTTTAATAGCCAAGATTCATTACTGCCTACCATGTGCTCTACTGCTTACCAGATTATTACTAATTGAAGCCTCAGTTGGTAGCATTATTATCATCATCATCTCTCACCATTTCATGTTACAAATGAGTACTCTGAAGCACAGAGAGGTTAAGTTATTTGCCCCAAATCAAAGAGCTGGTCAATGGCTGCTCTGGGCTTTGAAAAGCTTGTATTCAAAACCTGCTCATCTAGCCATCAGGCCATATTGCCTACATTTGGTATGGTTAAAAACTCTCTATTTATTGCATTTGCTAAAATCCTTCCAGTTCATCCAAACTCTCAGGGTATGTCTTAGTACTAAACTCTTTCAAGGGGGTCTGTGGGGCCTGTCTCTGCTACCAGCAGCCTTATCGCCACTCCTGGAATACAGTTGTCTTCCAGAATCACTGACTTTCAGAGCTGAGCAGCAGCACAGAGATCAGTAAGGTAGTAGCCAAATACATGGGTTTTGGCCTCAGGCTGGATCCAAATCATGGCTTTGCCCCAGTATCAAGAATTTCTTAAAGTTCTGTTTATTATTATCCCACCTTGGAAAAAGAGGCAAGTATAGTGAGAAGAAAATAGTTGCGTACTGCTTACCAGCTACTGATGATGTTGGTTCAAGTTTCTACTTTTACTAAACTCTGTCTCAGTCAGCAAAACAGGGCAATCTGGTCATTCAGGAGGGGCTCCCTTCTTCTAAAGAGTGAGCCTTGTTGTCAATGATTCCTTACTTCTGATGAAGCAACTTTGAGAAAAGGAGCAGTGACAAGCTATCCCAATCTTCTGACAACAAAAGGGGAAAAGTCAAGATCATATTAGTACTAAAATCTAGTCTCATGGCTTTCTAAATGCAATCTGCATACTCCTGGGGTCTCCAAGACACTTACAGGAAGTCTGCAAGGCCTAAAATACTTTAATAATAAAACTAAGATGTTATTAGGAATTCCCTGGTGGTCCAGTGGTTAGGATTCTGGGTTTTCAGTACTTGGGGCCCAGGTTCAATCCCTGGTCGGGGAACTAAGATCTCTCAAGTGGTGTGGCCAAATAAATAAAAAAAACTAAGATGTTATTTTTCTTCTTCATTAGGTTAATATTTACTAGTGGTGCAAAAGCAATGGTGGGTAAAACCATTGGTCTCTCAGGAAGAATCAAAGCAATGACACAAAACTACACTGGTAGTTACATCCTTCATCATCATGCACTCTCAATAAAAATAAAATGCCGGGTTCACTTAAGAATGTCCTTGACAGGGCTTCCCTGGTGGCGCAGTGGTTGAGAGTCCACCTGTCGATGCAGGGTACACGGGTTCGTGCCCCGGTCCGGGAAGATCCCACATGCCACGGAGCGGCTGGGCCTGTGAGCCATGGCCGCTGAGCCTGCGCGTCCAGAGCTCTTGCTCTGCAACGGGAGAGGCCACAACAGTGAGAGGCCCGCATACCGCAAAAAATAAAAAAGAATGTCCTTTACAGAGAATCCCCTGGTGGTCCAGTGGTTAGGACTCTGCACTTTCACGGCCCAGGTTCAATCCCTGGTCGGGGAACTAAGATTCCACAAGCTAAGTTCCATGGCCAAAACCAAAACAGAACAAAAAATTGTTTGAAACCTGAAAAGAATGTCCTTTATAAATCAATAAAATGATTACTTTATTAAATCTATACATCTTATTAATGTTCTGTATAATGAAATGGGAAGTACACATAAAGCCCTTCGGCTGCATTCTGAAATAAGAAGTTGTCTCTAGGAAAAGAAATTCACGCAATTGAGTAACAAATAGAACCAGCTTATGTTTTCATGGAACATCATTTTTACTTGAAAAAAAGACTGGCAGACAAATGATGGATTATCAGATTGGGTATTTGGTACACTTTTCAATTTTTTTAATTAACAGGTAAGCCTGTCACTTAAAGGAAAACAACAGATGGTATTTTTGCCTCATAAAATTTGAGAGAAAATTAAAATTTGGAAAACTTGAGTCCACCATGGTGAACTTTACAATTTCTCAACAGTTAAAATCTTTTCTAATGAGATTCATGATGGTATTACCAGAAAATTTTTTTGGTATTGTATAATGAAATGGGTCAACATTCATAAGATCTGAATAAGTCAGGGAACAAATATTTTCCCAATGACCAATGAATAATGTTACAAAATCATGCATTAGTAAAAGATCCATTCCAAGTTTGAGATAGATCTGTAGATTTTAACACAACCAAGTACACAAAGTTAATTTATATGGTTTCAGATTCCACATTGCTATTAACCTTTAAGAAACTACTACTCATAAGGGTTTGGTATAGTATAAAAGATAAAACAGGGACAGATAGAACAAGTAAATTGCCCAATATCAGAAATAAATTGCTGAAGGCCTGAGATTAGAAACTTGGCTCCTAAATCCATACCTCCCAAGTAAAAGTTTCTAATAATATTATCCTTGTCTTAGTGGTAGTTAGATCCTCAGTGGTAGTTATTAAGATCCTGAAGAAAGACATGGTTCCAACTTGATTTTAATCAGAACACAAAAATTTAGAAAGAATTGTCCTACAAAATAATTTCCAACTTTTTAATGCTAAAATACGTTGAGGACTTCTACATTTAGTTCTTGTGTTTTGAGCATCCATTGACAAAATACTATAAAGAATTATATTCAGCCTATAGGCAATGTGCGGTATACATTTTGATTCAAGAAAACCGCTTTCAATGATCTAAATCCCACAAATTGGAACTCAAAGATCTTTATCTAAACCTTTGAAAGAGCTAATAACAGGGGTAGCCCTCAGATAAAGACTAACACAGCAGGCAATAATTTGTCCCGTCAGCTGTGGAGAAATCTGAATTATGTGTGTATGTGTGTGTACTTTATATTTTCTAACTCCTTGTTTAAAACTTCTTGTAACTTCTTGCTCTATGCATCCATTCTTTTTCTGAGTTCTTGGATCATCTTTACAGTCATTACTCTGAACTCTTTCTTGGGTAGATTGCCTATATCCACGTCACTTAGTTGTTCTTCTGGAGTTTTATTTTGTTCCTTTGTCTGGAATATATTCCTCTGTCATCTCATTTTATCTAAGTTTCTGCCTGTATTTTTATGTATGTGGAAGGTTAGTTATGTTCCTTGACCTTGGAGAAGTGGCCCTCTGTAGCGGATGTCCTGTGTGTCCCAACAGTACACCCCCCTCTCGTCACCCAAGGACCAGGGACCAGCTGGTTCCAAGGGTAGGTTCTGACCTGTATTTGCAGACTTGGTTACCCAGGCGACCAGATCATAGTTTTTTTGCTTCTGGTGTCTGCCTCCCTGGTGGGTGATGTTGGTGCAGAGGTTTACGCAGGCTTCCCGGTGGGAGGGGCCGGTGCCTGCTCACTGGTGAGTGGGCAGGGCCAAGTCAAGGGGCGTGTCTAGAGGTGGCTGTGGGCTTAGGAAGTCTTTAGACAGCTTGTCTGCTGAGGGTGGTGTTGTGTTCACACCTGTTGGTTGTTTGGCCTGAGGTTTCCCAGCACTGGAGCCTACAAGCTGTTGGGTGGGGCTAGGTCTTGGAGCTAATTATCCAAGCAAGATGTCTGCCTCCAGCAGGAGTTCAGGTCGATGAACACTCCCCGATATTTCCACCACCATCTTTTATGACCCCAGAGAGAGCCACAGCAGCCCCCTGCCTTTTCAGGAGACCCTAGACCCTCTAAGACCAGCAGGTAGGTCTGGCTCAGGCTCCTATGAAGTCACTACTTTTGCCCTGGATCCTGGTGTGCAGGAGACCTTGTGTGCACCCTCCAAGAGTGGAGTCTCTGTTTCCCTCATTCCTGTGGAGCTCCTGCATTCAAACCCCACTGGCCTTCAAAGCCAAACGCTCTGGGGGCTCCTCCTCCCGATGCCAGATCCCAAGCTGAGGAGCCTGATGTGGGGCTCAGAACTCTCACTCCTGTGGAAGAACCTCTGCGATATAAGTATTTTCGTTTGTGGGTCGCCCACCCAGCAGGTATGAGATTCGATTATATCGCGAGTGCGCCCCTCCTACCATCTCTTTGGGCTTCTTCTTTATGTCTTTGGATGTAGAATATCTTTTTTGGTAGGTTCCAGTCTTTTTTATGGATGGCTGTTCAGCAGTTAGTTGTGATTTGGGCATTTTCGTGAGAGGAGGTGAGCTGGAGGTCCTTCTACTCTGCCATCTGTCTCAAAACTTTGGCCAAAATGCATGATGCATGCACAAAAGATGGGTGCAGGCTATCTTTCTCTGCCATCAGCTCAGGCAAGTATTTCTCCTCTTCCATAGTGCAGACTTCGGACCGTCCCCGGGAAGGCACAGGGTTCCCCACGGTCGGACACAGGTTGCTGGGCAGCCCTCTCCCGCCCCGCACTGTGCACCTGCTGCAACCTCACGCCACCTGGCTGTCTAGCCGCTGTCCTTCCTGTATGTGTGTGTAGAAGGAGCAATTTTCCCAAGAGGAGTCTGTGTGATGACTTTCCAAAGTTATAGCTGCTTGGGATTGGTGGGAGAAATGGGACTCAATCTAATCTCCTTTGTGAAGACAGTATGACTCCGGCTTTAACCTGTGTTCCAGATACATCTCATTTCAACTTGAAAGATAAAAATGTACTGCATTATTCCATTGCCAAACCAAACCTGAAATCGAAACAAACAGAGATGCAGAATACAAATGGCTGTGCACAAATATGAGTTGTCAGTGTCTGGTCACATCCTGCCCAACATTTAGATTCAGAGAATTTCAGATTCAGCAGAAATCTTACACATCATTTTGCCAATCCTGTTTTGAAAGATGAGGAAACTGTGGCCCAGAAAATCTAAGTGTCTTGCTCAAGTTTTTACAGGGAGTTAAGGCCAGAGACAGGACTGAAAATCACAGGCTTTTTTCTATACCACAACTTAATCATCTAATTGCTTTTTTTCCTTGATTGTCAGTTCCCTATCTCTAAACCTAGACTGAGGGTTTCCTAACCACAACAAAAGGGACACAGCGTGCTAAAGAATTATTTAAGTAGAATCAAGGAATGCTATTTACTTTAAAAAAAAAAGATTTGTTAAATGCTACAAAGTTCATAATAGTCTAGTCATTTGTCACAGGTTCTTAGGTTTCAATTACAGGAAAACATTATTGCCACAGTCCACAAGTGCTATCCTAATTTTTCAGATTACTTCCTTAGAAAGTGTGCTTTTGATCTGCTCTTCCATAGAAGAATAAATGTGCAGACTTCAATGCTTAATAAAGTTGAAAGCTTCTCCCTGGGGTAACTGAAATTCTTATCAAAGGGGCGATAGACCTGGTTGCAGCTGCAACAAAGAAGTGCCATATAAAGCCAAGTGCAAAGCAGTTAAACATTATTGGTGGTATAGGGCCATTGAACACGGTCATATTAATTGGAATCTATTGCACAGGACATTCCACTACATGCTGGGCAAATGACCCTGAAAGTTTTGAGTTTCTCTGGTGTATAAAAAAAGTTCAGATGTAAAAATAATCATACAGATGGTGGATTCTCTATCCTTGAATGGGCATAGATACCCTGAGATCTAGGTGGCTGAAAATTTTCTTTTTTAAATAATGTCCTTTGAGTGAGTCACCATATATGCATCTTCTTTTACAACCATTTGAAAACTTGTCCTCTAATAATTTCACACAGAGCTTTCAGCATAGCAACATTCAAAAGAATGAAACTAATGAAACACAGCAACTTTTACATTTTTACTTTTGTGCTTTGGGAAAATTCCAATTAAAAGATACACAGCAGTTCAAGTGGGAATTTCTTTATTGCTTCCAAAATGAATAATCTCTAATCTAATAGAAAAATTAGAGAGATTTAAAACCAAGGTAGTATGGAACATGTTTCAGGTACACCAGTATGCAACCCTCTGCACTTATGATTTAAATTTTTGTATCCTTAGATGCTCCTATAGTTCCTGATTGCAGGTTGTATGTAAAGAGCAATCACTGTATTTGTCTTTTAGGCAGAAGCCATACCTGAGCTTCATTACAGGCTCTTTATCTTACTCTTTAAACTAAATATTAAAAGAAAACACCACAAGATATAATACTATCAATGGGTAATCTTGAAATGTCAGAATTCTCATTAAGATATAGCTACCTGATAAGAATAATCCCTTACTCAGCTTCCCAAAGTTTGCCCAATTTTATAAATAAATGGTCTATAATACAAATCAGTGGAAACATAAGCCCTAGCTAGATGATGACCAGAGGGTGAATGTCCTTTAAAAGTATTGTGCTTTGGGCTTCCTGGTGGTGCAGTGGTTGAGAGTCCGCCTGCTGATGCAGGGGACGTGGGTTCTGTGCCCCGGTGTGGGAAGATCCCACATGCCGCGGAGCGGCTGGGCCTGTGAGCCATGGCCGCGAAGCCTGCGTGTCCAGAGCCTGTGCTCCGCAGCGGTAGAGGCCACGACAGTGAGGGGTCCACGTACCGCAAAAAAAAAAAAATATATATTGTGCTTCAAGCCAACTTTCATTTAGTCGAAACTGGAAGCCCCAAATTCTTATGAACATCAATCTTTTTATCAAGCTATATAACACATACTAAAAAGATGCTGAGTTTATAATACATCCAAGTTCTTGTCTCCCGCAGGGATCAACACATAATGTTGACTGGATTTTTGATTAACGTATTTATCTAAAACATAACATTCACGAGAAGTCCAAGCACAGAAATCAACTCATTTGCAAGAATCTTTTCTTAAACTAATTAAAGCAAACAGAATAACTGTGCCTTTTTTTCTTCCATAACCATGACTAGTATCTTCTTTACATTTACCTTTCTACAAACAGGTAAAATTTCGATGATTTCTACCTTTCACAAAATGATTACTTCAGAATCAGTTGGAGCCCCCAACAGGTGGGCATTATTATTGCCAAGGAGATATTTACAACAAGAGCTCATTAGAGAAGAGTATCTATGGAAAACCTACCTCTTTGCCAAGTGTCAAATATCAATGAATATAGTATTTGGGTAGCAGCAACATGACCTCTTGGGTCACACTCCATTGGGTAGAATGGAACTGAAAAAGGATAAATGACATACGAAAGAGTATGAAATACTACTCTGGGCCTTGCTTCCCCCTGGGTAATGTCTTGTATTGAGTGAGAGCCAGAACAAGATTTAAAGGAGATTACAAGATAGACATATTAGACCCTGCCAAATTCTCTCCTTATAATGAATAACTCTGGCTGTCACTGGTTTCACTAATGATTACAGTAATAATCCAATGTGACTATCACTGAAAAAATGGTTAGCAGGACATTAAATGAATCATTTTCCTACCGAGTCATTATATTGTTCATAAAGCTTTCTCTCACAGCCCTCTACTAAAATTGCTGTGGCCATAATATTCTGTGAGAGATGTGAACAAGCACTATTCTATAAGCGGTCTCACCATAAAACACAACAGTAGATAGAAATCTGTAATGGAAATAAGCTTTTCCTAGATTATCTTTCATAAATGTATATCACCTATTATTACCCCAACACTTTATCTGTATGCATATTGGGTAATCAAAGTAGAGAATTTTCATCCCCAGAGTACAAAGGTTTTCAAACAATCATGTTATTGTTGTATTATTTTTTTTAGTTACTGGTAAACTGTGATAATTTTACCTGCCTAAAAGACCTACCAGAAACCTTTGAGGAACGTTTCATGGTCCACTTAACTAAAAATCAATCATTGACAATATAACATAGTAGGTTTGGAACCAGACAAATCTAATTTGAATTCAAACTACAATACATATAAATTCTGCAACTTAGATCACATATATAAATTCTCTACTCCTCAGTTTTTTCATTTCTAAAATGAAAATGACAACACTTTCAATACAAGGTTGTTATGAGAACTAAATGTGATAATAAATTAAAAACCCTTAGCACAGTGTCAGACACATAGTAATTACAGGGATAAGCTATCAGGGCCACCAACAGACTTTACAGGTCTTTTGAATTAGAAAAAGCCCTGTGGAGACTCATTTTGGAAAGCAGAGCATAAAATGGATTTTAGCCTCCCCTGGCCGCCCCAGCCAGGTGCTTCTGTACAGTGTACAAACTGCACAGCTGTACTTAGAGGATTTGGGTGGTACTATCAACTACAGCACATGAAAGTTCTATCACTTAAATAATTCCTTGTGAATAAGTTTTCTCCTCTCTCTAGGAAGCCCCTGCTATTTTGATATGCAATGAAAATCAGAAGATGATGAGACAGATAATTTCACACACCACTGGTGGGAGTATAAATGGTGTAATATTTCTGGAGGAAAAAATAGTAAGAGTCTTAAAGAGGCTTATATCTTTTGGTTTAGTAATTCCATTTTGAGACCTTATTCTAGAAATAATCAAAGATACAGAAAAATATTTATATAGTGTTTATATAATAGTGAACATTGTAAACTATCTAAACATCTGATTATAGTTTAATGGAACACTCTGCATCATGTAAATTGCTTCTCAGAGAAGCTTTGATAAAATAGAGCAAAAAGCTTACTAAAATGTTGAGTGGAAAAAGCAGGATGCAGAATTGCATATTTATATGATTCCATTAAAAAATATATTGAAAAAATCCTGGGATAAATGACAACAAAATATTCATGGCATTTCTCTCTGAAGAGCAATCACAGGTGATTTGCGTGTGTGTGTGTGCCGCATGTCACGCGAGATCGTAGTTCCCTGACCAGGGATCAAACCCATGCCCCCTGCAGTGGAAGCGGAGTCTTACCACTGGACTGCCAGGGAAGTCCCTTCAAGTTCTTCTTGACACATTCTCCTTAGATTGAGCATTTTTATTATTATAAGCAGAAAAGGAGTTATTTTTTAATTTTTGAAAAATTAAATTGCTTAGAATAGGAGCTACATTAGCTCATTAGCATGGTCCGTTAATGGGTTAACTAATATAAAGCACAATGAAGGTTTAATGTGGTGGGAAGGAAGACAACAGGAATTCCTAGAACTGAGACTATTTTGAGTAGTCTGAATTACAAAGGAGAGGATAGCTGAGGCTTTAACTTGGTTGGGCAAATGGACAATTAAAGTGTGAAGGATGTCTGCTTCTGGTCAAGGTGGAATAACTAGGACCAGATATACCCTCCTGAAATAACTAAAAGCCTGACAAAATATATCAAATGATAGTTTTAAAGACATTGAGCCTTAGACAGGAAAGGATAGTGACCTCTGAGTCAGAAAACAATAAAATGAGTTTTACAATTGTGCAGCTTACTGCCTTGAGAAAGTTTCCAGGCTGTGACACAGGGAGAAATACTCAAGTGGTCCTTCCTGATTTGGAGAATTAAAACTGGGCTTTTGAGGGACCCAAAGAGCTAGAATTCACAAGTAGAGCCCTAGAGAGGAGAAATCTGCATTGAGTGAGAATTTCAGAGGTCTGCACAGATTCCCCCTAGAGTATTTAGCTGAGTACTGATCAGTACATACATTAAGGAAACTACTGGAGACCAGGGAAAAACATTCAAAAGATTAGAGGTATAATCCTCAGACCTCACACAAGGCTGGAGAGAAAAAACAATTAATATAAACTGATCTAGAAATGACATAGATGATAGAATTAGTAGATAAGGACATTAAAATATGTATTACACACATTGTAATGTTCAACATTCCATATATTCAACAAATTAGAGGAAAGGTTGAACATGTAGAGATATGAAAGATATATATATATATATATTTTTTTTTTTTTTGCGGTACATAGGCCTCTCACTGTTGTGGCCTCTCACGTTGCAGAGCACAGGCTCCGGACGCGCAGGCTCAGCGGCCATGGCTCACGGGCCTAGCCACTCCACAGCATGCGAGATCCTCCCGGACCGGGGCATGAACCCATGTTCCCTACATCAGCAGGCGGACTCTCAACCACTGCGCCACCAGGGAAGCCCTGAAAGATATTTTTTGAAAGACACAACTTGAATTTCTATAGATGAAAACTACAATATCTGAGATGAAAAATACACTGGATGGAATTAACTAGAGGAATACATTGCAGAAAAAAAAGTTAGTGAATGAAATAATGTGGAAATAGAAACTATCCAAATGAAAAATGCCAAGGGGAAGGGGGGAGACTAAAAAAAGTAGAAGAACATCTATAAGCCGCAGAAGAATTTCAAGCAGCCTAATATAAGTATAACTGAGGTCCCCAAAGGAAAGGCTAGATTGGAGGACAGAAAAAAATTAGAAGAAATATGGTGAAAAATTTCCCAAATTTGATAAATACTGTAAACCCATGAATCCAAGATTCTCAGTAAACCACAAGAACAAGACACACAAGAAAACTAGAGTGAGGCACACCATAAACAAATTGCTTAAAATTATTGGTAAAGAGAAAATCTTAAAAGCAGCCAGAGGAAAAAAGACACATTATGTACAGGGGAACAAAGACTACAGATTTCTCACTGGAAACAATGGAAACTGTAACACTTTTAAAATACTGAAAGGAATAAACTGTTTACCTAGATTTCTATACTCAGCAAAAATATCTGCCAAAAACGAAGGTAAAATAAAAACTATTTCAGATACACAAAAGCTGAAAGAATTCATCACCAGCAAGCAGAACTGCACTATAAAAAATGTTTAACGAAGTCTTTAATCAAAAGGAAAATGATAACAGACCAAAATGTAGAACTACACAAAGGAACGAAGGACACCAGAAATGGTGACTATGTAGGTAATTATAAAGATATTTTCTCGGGGCTTCCCTGGTGTCACAGTGGTTTGGAATCTGCCTGCCAATGCAGGGGACACGAGTTCAAGCCCTGGTCCGGGAAGATCCCACATGCCGCGGGGCAACTAAGCCACCCGCGTGCCACAACTACTGAGCCCATGTGCCACAACTACTGAGCCCGCATTGCCACAACTACTGAAGCCCGTGCGCCTAGAGCCCGTGCTCCACAACAAGAGAAGCCACCACAATGAGAAGCCCGTGCGCTGCAACGAATAGTAGCCCCTGCTCACTCACTGCAATTAGAGAAAGCCCGTGCGCAGCAACTAAGACCCAACGCAGCCAAAAATAAATAAATAAAATTTAAAAAAAATAAAAAAATAAAAAAATAAAGATATTTTCTCTTATTATTTAAATCTCTTTGAAAGATAATTGACTTTTTAAAGCAAAATAATAATATGTTTCAGGGCTTATAAACTATGCAGAAGTAAAATGTATTACAATCATAGTACAAACACTGGGGGGAAACAAATGTAAGTGTACTGTTATAAAGTTGTTATACTATATAAGAAGTGATTTAATATCACTTGAAGACAGATTACGTTGACTTAAAGATGTATACTGTAAACTGTAAAGCAAACACTATATAACCATCAAAGACTTACAGCTAATAAACCAACAAAAGAAATAAAATGGAATTATAAAAATGTTCAATTAATCTAAAATAAGGCAGAATAAAGTAAACAAAGAACAGTCGGCACTAATAGAAAACAAATAGCAAGGTGACAGATTTAAACACAAACATTTCAATACTCACATTTAATGTAGATGGTTTAAACACTCCAACTAAAAGACAGAGATTGTCAGATTGGATAAAATAACAAGACTCACCAATATTCTAAACCTACTTAAAAAGAAAGTTAAATAGGTTCAATATTAAAGAACAGGAAAGATACACAATGTTAACACTAATGAAAATAAAATAAAATATTAATATCAGACAAAGTAAATTTCAGAGCAAAGAATGTTTCCAGGGATAAAGAGGGTCATTTTGTAATGATAAAAGGATCAATTAATCAAGATGACATAGTAATTCTAAATATTTATGTACCTAGTACCAGAGCTTTAAAATACATGAAGCAAAAATTGATGAACTTCAAGGTGAAAAAACTTACCATTAGTATCAGAGATTTCAATTTCCCTCTCTCAAAAATTGACACGTAGACAAGAAATCAGTAAGCGTATAGAAGAGTTGAACAACACTATTAACCAACTTGACCTATTTGACATTTATAGATCAAACCACATAACGACAGCAGAATACACATTCTCTTTAACGAATCTGGAACATTAACAAAGCTAGACCATATATCCTGGGTCATAAAACAAAACTTTAAATGTTGAATTAATTAAAATCATTTAAAGTATGTTATCTGAATATTCATATAATAACAGAAAGATATCTGGAAAACGATGTAAAATTTGGAAACTAAAAAACACACTTCTAAGTAACTAATGGGTCAAGGAAATCAATAGGGAAACTATTTGCAACTATTTGCAAGTCTTTGCAACTGACATAATATGAGTATAGTATTGTGAAATTTATGAAATACACCTTAAGCAGTATTTAGAGGGGAATTTATAACATTAAACACCTACTGTAGAAGAGGGGTTTCAAATAAATGATCTTAGCTTCAATCATTAGGAACTAGGAAAACAAGATCAAATGAAATCCAAAGTAAGCAGAATAAAGGAAATAATAAGACCATAGCAGAAATCAATAAAATAGGAAACAGAAAAACATTAGAGAACAAGCAATAAAAAAAAGCTGGTTATGTGAGAAAAATCAATAAAATTGACAAACCTATAGTAAGACTGATCAGGAAAAATGAGAAAGACACAAATGAAAGATCAAGAATGAGAGATGCGAATTAACTTCAGATTCCACTAAAAGGAGATACTAAAAGTATAATAATGAAGTATTATGAACAACTTTATGCCATTAAATTCAACAATTTAGATGAATATTAAACTCCTTGAAAGACACAAACTACCAATTTCCTTTGGAAATTCCAACTCTGCTCAGTTAGGCAAAAGCAGGTTAGTATATAATTGAAAGAGAACAGAAGCAAGCATGGAAAATTACAGGGCATAGTTATAATGATAGTTTTTAACACCCAGAAATTTTTAGTTCCTTTATGATAAGTTCTTTAGCAAAAAGACATCAGTAGAATCTGAGAATATAATTTTAAATGTGTCAAAGATATCATGGAAAGCATTTGTCTTTCTTAAGGCCTAAAAAAAAGGAGTCACTGTTTTACATACTTTTAAAATAAGATCTTATGCAAAAAGTAATGTTAATGCAGTGATTAAGGCAAAATTAATGATTCTTGTATTCACCAGAATTATCTTTTTATGAACTTGGATAAAATATCTATAATATTCATAAATGACATGAAATGAGTATCTATAACATATAAGGGGCTTCCACAAATTAACAAGAAAAATAAATGAGGCTATATAAAAATGATCAAAGGATATTGATACTGTGACAATTCACAAGAAAAAATTACAAACACCCATAAATTTAAAAATATTAGGGAGGGTGGGAGGGAGACGCAAGAGGGAGGAGATATGGAGATATGTGTATATGTATAGCTGATTCACTTTGTTATAAAGCAGAAATTAACACACCATTGTAAAGCAATTATACTCCAATAAAGATGTTAAAAACAATATTAAAGCATCTTCAACTTTACGAGTTATCAGAAACACGCAAATTAAAATGATGAGATAGAATTTTTCACCCACTAGATTGACAAAAAATAGAAGACCACAATAATAATCATTGCTGACAATGAAGAAATGGGAAGTTTCATAATTTCTTTTGGGAATATAAATTGCTATAGCTTGAGAAGAGCAGTTTAGCATTATCTATCAAAGTCTAAAATGCACATATGATGAAGAAAGGATGTACCTCAATGATGCAGAAAAAAGCATTTGACAAAATCAAACACGCTTTTGTGTCAAAAATACTCAACAAACTAGAAACAGAAGGGAACTTCCTCAACCAGATAAAGGACCTCTACAAAAACACCTGCAGCTAATATCAGCTTGATTGTGAAAGGCTGGATGCTTTTCCCTAAGATCAGGAATAAGCAATATATCTGCTCTCACACTTCTATTCAACATCGTACGTACTGGAGTTCTAAGCATGGCAATTAGGCAAGAAAAAGAATAAAAGATGTACAGATTAGAAAGGAAGAGCAAAACTCTCTCTATTTGAAAATGATATACTCTTGTATGTAAAAAATTTTAAGAAATATACCAAAAAACTACAAGAATTAATAAAGTTCTGCAAGTTTGCAAGGATCAAGATCAATATACAAAACTCAATTACATGCACTAGCAATGAACAATCCAAAGCAAAATTAATAAAACAATTCCATTTATAGTAGCATCAAAAATAATAAAATACTGGGAATTCCCAGGCAGTCCAGTGGTTAGGACTCTATGCTTCCACTGCAGGGGGCACAGGTTCAATCCCTGGTTGGGAAACTAAGATCCCACATGCCATGGTGCAGCCCCCCCAAAAAAAATTAAAAATTAAAATAATAATAAATATGAATAATAAATTTAACCCCCAAAAAAGTCAAAGATTTGTATGCTGAAAATTGCAAAACATTATTGAAAGAGATTAAAGAAGATATAAATTAATGGAGACACATCCCATGTTCATGGATTAGAAAACTTAATATAATTAAGATGGCAATATTCCCCAAATTGATCTATAGATTCAACACGATCCATATCAAAATACCAACTGGAGTTTTTATAGAAATTGACAAGCTGATCTTAAAATTAATGTGGAAATTCACGTGACCCAGTATAACCAAAACAACCTTGGAAAAAAAGAACAAAGTTGAAGGACTCACTCTTCCTGATTTTGTAATTTACTACAAAGCTACAGTAATAAAAATAGTGTGATACTGGAACAAGGATAGACATATAGATTAATGGAATATAATTGAGAGTACAGAAATAAACCATTACATGTACAGTTGATTTTTTACTAGGTTGCCAAGATCATTCAATGAATGAAACAATAGTCTATTCTTAGATAAATCACTGTTTTCATAGAGATGGACCACTATGATTTTGGGGGGTCAGAATCAAGTGCCCACTGTTGAGGTCAGGAATTCAGGGGCCCTGGGACTGACACCTCTGACATAGTGTGGGTGAAGAGCAATTCCCATACACACACACACCCCCAATGCTAGGCAGATACAAATAACAGATGTCAACTATACCAAACACAAATTTTTTTTTCTGACAGTTTGAACTTGAAAGGAAGTAGAGAGGTCAGTATAGCTAAAGTGGAATGTGGAGATGAGGAAGCTTATTAGAACAGAAGTGACAAGTACATTTAAGTGCTTGTGCATAGTAACAAATAGTGAGCATTTAAAGATACAAAAGAAGTGGAAGCTAATCAATGAATCTAAAGAGTAATGATTCCCAACTCTCCCTTAGAAAGTGTATTCAATAAAAAAATTCCTTCCTTAATCCTTGGAAGATGATCCAGGCTCTTCCTTAACTTTCTTTTTTTTCTCATAGATTGATTCTATATTTTACAGGTATTACAGAGAGATTAAATATACAAATATTGTTCATGCCTTTACCACCTTTACATACATATATATATGAACATTTCAAACATATTTTGCTCTAAGGAAATTAACTTCTTCTTCTTGCTAAAGTAATACAATGTTGAATCACCACTTTAAATCACGTTGTACAGTCTATAGAGTCATTGGAACCTGAAATTCCAGTACCCAGGATTATATTAATCAGCACTTCAATCTTCATTAATGATAGGATTCTCTCCACTCACCCTTTTACCCAGAAAGAGCAAAATTGCAGGCAAGCCGCAGGTGGCCTTGGCAAAAGGGAACGTGGTAGGGCTTCTTTCTCTTGTTTGTTCACCTCCTCCCACATTCTTGGCTGCTATTGCTGACCCCTCTAAGTGGGAGTACTAGGGGGAAGGAGAGGAAAGGGAGGCAGAAAATTTCTTCCAGGATTGGTACTATTTTAAGATGTCGGGACTTCCCTGGTGGTCCAGTGGTTCTGACTCCCCGCTTTCACTACTGAGGGTGCGGGTTCAGTCCCTGGTCAGGGAACTAAGATCCCCGGTCAAAAAAAAACAATCTGCATTCTCTGGCTCGGCAGATATTTAAAGCCGAGTCTTCTCTCTCTCTCTCTCTCTCTCTCTCTTTTTTTAATGTGAGGCTTGCAGGATCTCAGTTTCCTGACCAGGGATTGAACCCAGACCACTGCAGTGACAGCACTGAATCCCAACCACTAGGCCACCAGGGAACTCCCTAGAGCTTGAGTTATTCTTCAAGATGGCTTTACGGATCCTTTGGCGACTAACCTGATAAACCCTTCCAACTGCAACGCCCATGACATAGGTCTTTCTTTCTGTACTTACAGCTACTGATCCACCCTTAGGTGCTACTAGAAATAACAGCCCATTTATCAGATTCTCTGCTGAAGACCAATCACCTTCCCAGGCAATCTTCTGGGATAAATTTCTTGCTTTGTGAAATTATAAATTTTCCTTATTGTTTAAGTTAATTGAGTCATAGTTTTAGGTTATCTGCAACCAAAGGCACTTTTACTGATAATAGTGTTACATTAACTTTTATTTTTCTCCTCCTGGTATTGTTTATTTTATGGGAAGGGAGTTGCTGATTGTGTGTTTGATTTCTCTTTAGGAAATTTCAGTGGTCCTGTTTTGGAAGCTTGAAACTTATGGCCTTCAAGGCCTCAGAGAATATTGAGAAAGCTAATAAATTGATTATGATTATGAATAAAAATTATAATAATGAATTATTTTAAAAAGTCTTTAGAATCTTATCCCCAAATAAACTAAGGGCAGGGTTCCCAGATTTTTCTTCTTAAACTTCCCTAAGTGAGTTTTTTCTGAGATTGACAGATTTTATTTTCACTGTATTTTGAAAATTAGATGCAATGCCCATGTGTTTTAAGCAGTAACTGTAGTATATTTGCCTTAAAAACTGACAAGAAACCAAAAGAACTAGAACAAAGAGCACTAATTTTGTACCCAGCTGCATGCTAAACACACAATGAACCAATTTGAACACAAATATAACTGCTATTTTCAGATGTTTGTTTAATTTCATAAGTAACACATGAATATATTCTATTATGAAAGATTCAATCTCCAAGTTCCTTTCCTTTTTATAAGTATTTGCATACATACACACATATAACTTTAAATATTTTATATAAATGTAGTCATCATAAATATACTGTTCTGTGGTTTGCATTTTTACTTAATAATTTATTTTGAAAAATTTTCCAAGTCAGTATACAGAGCTCATTTTAACAACAACATAATATTCAATAATGGAGTGCATATAATTTATTTAACCATATCTAGTAACTGATACTTAGGTTCCTTCCAATTTTCAGTTATTACAATGTTGCAATAAACTACAGACATTTCTTTATTCATATTTTTCTGTAGTATTTTAAAAAATTGAGACAATATATACCTGGAACAATAAAATATCCTTTAAATCACTCCCAGATGCTTGCTTAAAGTTCTTGCTTCAACTATATGTAGAGAATTATCTAAAGCAGGTTATAATAATATATCATTGGAACAAATAGATTACTGCCTGCATGGACATTACCTAAAGTAGTATACCTAAAAAATGTCTCATGTCTCAAAATGGAACTGCAACACACAAGTTCATGACTAATGAACTTGACTAATCTAATTGGGAATGCAAGCTGACTTTAGTCATGGCCTATTAAACCAAATTTCCTTTTTCTCCTTTTCTTCCCTCCCTTCCTTCTTCTCACACTTATAGATATCACCAACAATTTATTAAATATATTCGAATACACCTTTCAAGTCTTGGTACTTCCATTACCAACTGAGGTTCATTTGTGTAATAATTATGACATATGGACAGCTACTAAGAGGTGTTTCTAATTTTCACAATCAGTTAGAAGACTAAAAGATCTTTTGAAAAGTGGTCCTCTTTTAAGCAGTTACAGAATTAACACTTGTCAAGCTGTTTGTTTTTCATTATAAGGGAAGACTTGCATTATATTTTTATTGCCTGAAACAAACCTTGGCCATGCTTTTCATGTTATCATGTAGTCTATAAATAGATTTTCTCATTCAGCAGAAAGGAAGCAGAAATTTGATAAGTTCTACATAAGGTATCAGATATTCCTGTGGTTCATGGGTCAACAAACCGAACGATGACACCTCACATATTACAGTCTGCATTAGCAGTAATTCTTAGTTTGGAAACCTAAGAAGAATATTGTAACAGAATCAAGGTCAGAAGGCATCAGAGGGTATTTTTAGACTTCTGTGGGGTCATGATCTGCTCTTTTCAGGTGTGGATTTCATGTATTAAAATTCAATAACTAGTTTTCCCAACTTCATAAAGCCCTTAAGGCAAAATGCATAATGAAAAATTCCTTGTCCTAAACAGTAACAAAGGATACATTTTCATTTTAATCCCAATATTGTTTTCAGCAGTTCTTCAACTTGTTTACTGTTGTGTCCTAGGTCTTCCCAGGCAGCAGGTTGTAAAAGGCTTCTGTGATTTGACAGTACAAGAGCCCATAATGGAATGAACAAGTTATTCCAGTTAGCACAAAGGCCAGGTTAGATATCAGCCTAGGGCAGATGTAGGTAACATTCCTTGTACACGTAAGGAACTTTTGTTAAACAAAACTTCCAGTCAGGTTGAATTAAATTTAACCATACTAGAGAAAGAAAACGTTCAGAGACTTTGTAAATAACTTTCTTAGAAGGCTATAAATCTGGCTTAAGTCTCTCGGTTGAGTCTTTTTAAAAATCTTAATTATACTCTCTCAGTATTTTTGTGCTAACATCCAGAGCAGTCTCTTCAAACTCTGACCAAAGATTGTTTTGAAATGTAATGAGTTAGAATCAAGTTTGCATTTCTATCTGCAAAGTTGATTAAAAAAAAAACCAGAGGAGATTTTCATTCTAATTCTGATTCTACTCTCAATAATCTTAGGTAATTGTCACAAGTATTTCATATCATTTGTGATTTATAAATCATAAATGCTTTCTCAAATTTTGATTGTATGATGACAGTGTTCCAATATTATTCAAATTTTTGAAGTGTGAATTTAACATGGTTTTATTAATCACATAGGAAAAGAATAAGTGACTACCATTGGCTCTTAATTTTGCAGCATATCCAATTTATTTGATTCCTGGTCAGTGGTGGCATGGGACTGGACTGTGAGAAGTGGAAGTTCCATTCATTATTCATTTTCCATGACCAAGGTTTGCCAAATTTCACCACGAACCCCTTGGCCACTGCCATTTTATAGAAAAAAAGCAAAAGGCATAGAGATGTTGAATAACTTTCCCAAGCTCACATAGCATTTTAGTAACAAATCAGAATTAGCTTTCTGGAAATTTCAAGATGTGATTTAACCTACCAAATGATCTTAAAATACCAATGTAGTGACTGAAAATAGGAATGCATTGTAGCTGATGCCATAGAGCAGTAGTGTAGAAGCTTGTCATTTTTATCATTTTTCCTAAGAGGGATAAAAAAGAACAATGCATATAAACAGAATAAGAAATATAAATAGCCAATTAACATATAAAAATAGGTACCATTACTAAGAACTAAAAACAAGTAGATATACATGGAAAAAAGTCTGCCAGAACACACACCACTTAATAGTAGTTACCTTTGGGAATCAGGATTGTGGAAGGAAAGACTTTTATTTTTTTATTTAAACATTTTTGTATTGTTTATATTTGTTACAACGAAAATATATGATAGTCAACAAATATTTATTGAACTTCTATAGCACTGTATTTGGAATATATCAGTGAACAAAATAAAATGTCCTGTCTCCATGAAGCTTATATTCAGCTTCTGTTACACTGTAGTTCAAAAAACAGCTGAGGCATCTTTCATTTAAATTTAATTCAAATAACTGCAGCAGAAAAAAACAGAGGGAACTGCTTTCTCAAGCAGCATAAGTTACACTGAGCCGGATTTGTTTGTTTGTTTTTAAAGACTATGAGGACAAAAGACCCATGTGAAGGTGGAAAAAGGAATAAAACAAAAAAATTAAAACAGACTTTGGAGATAGATAATATTGCAATATGTAAACTATATTTATTTCCAATATAGCCATGTTTTATGATTTCAAGAAAATATCTAAAGCATGAATCACAAAACTTAAAAGTAAAGCAAGAATAGGGGTTAGTGTTTTTTTTGTGTGTGTGTGGTACGTGGGCCTCTCACTGTTGTGGTCTCTCCCATTGCGAAGCACAGGCTCCGGACACGCAGGCTCAGCGGCCATGGCTCACGGGCCCAGCCGCTCTGCGGCATGCGGGATCCTCCCGGACCGGGGCACAAACCCGCGTCCCCTGCAGTGGCAGGCGGACTCTCAACCATTGAGCCACCAGGGAAGCCCGGGTTAGTGTTTTTATTTGTACTAGAACATGGTTTCTGTAGCACATTTGAGAGACTTTTTATTTTTATAACTTGAGTGTCAGATGACAGAAGGAGGAAGAAACCTATGAAGGAAATGAGAGTATAACAAAATACAATCTGAATCGGGGCTTTGAATCTTAGGCCAAATGGTTCAGCTAATGTTGAACAAAGTATTGTACATATTCCAGAGCAGGGGCATTTACTGCACTGCAACTGAATAAACCAGGTGGCCAAGTGATTGCTTCAAAATCTCCCTTTAATTAAAAATTGATTTGCTTCTTACAAGGCTGACTCATATTTCTGACTTTTTTATTAATGAATACATATAAACGTTTCAAATGTTTCCAGGTATATACATGAACACTACACTATTCATGGTGTGGTTTCAATCAGGTTTAATTTTTAGATGTTTGTAAGTTTATACTTGAAGATTTTCTTTGCTACATGATACATTTTTTCTGAATTTGATTTTGGATGCTGCAACAAAGTTTTCAAAATGCTATGTATACATTGTACTTGTTCAGTGATACTGAAGAGAACACTAGTTTCCAAGTACTCACCCAAAACAATTATAGCTACATTCCTATTGAATACAATAAATTATGCTATAAAGAGCTACTGTACTTATGAAGGTAAATTCTGTATCATATAGTCATTCAACTTTCATTCTGTTAATCTTAGATTCTGAAATATATACATATATATATTATATTCATATATAATATATTACATATACTAGATATCACATATGTTCTTTATATATTGTATGTATATGCTTTTTCTTCATTTATTTAACTAGTGAATAAGAAACAACCAAAATAACACCAGTGGAGAAGGATTTCTTAATAATATGCTTAGTGTATTTATTATTGCTATTTTTCAAATGTTAATACTTACCAGTTAAGCTTTCCACATTTTTCAAATCACATCTTCCTGGGAATGAGGTGAATTTTGTATTATAAAATGAATCAAAATACTCTTGATTCTTTTATACATGATTCTTCTAAAAGTTTCTTGGTGAAATCAAATAGTCATCCAAGAATCAGTAGACTTTTTAAAAAAAATTCTCTACGATCTTTTATTGTTAAGTTATATTTTTGTTTTTACCTCCTCAAAGCAGAAGCTCTATTTTATGGAATATGAACTAAATTGATATTGAAAATCCTGAACTCATTCCTAAAACTCTGAATTTATGAAACTCAAATTAATTGGACAAGTTGGAATGATTAATTTTGCTGAGGTGTTAGGAATCAGAAAGAGTAGGTGTTGATTCTCTTTCAATACTAAATTAATTCCATGTCAATGAAAAGACACACAAAATAGTTGCCTGTTGTTTAGTAGCCTTCAATAAAGGCTACCACGGGAAAGGAAAAGAGAAATAAGTAACAATTACTGAAGACCTAAATTTTCCAAGAATTGATACAAATGTTTTTCCTTAATTCTTACAGCAGTATTATGACAAAGGAAATGTTATTTAACCATTTAGAGGTGAGGGAAAGTAACTTTTTCAATGTCACACGATTAGTAAGTGGCTGTGTGGTTCAGCCAGGATTCGTGACTTCAGAACTCAGTTCTTAATGACTGTACTCTGCTGCCCATTTGATTGGTCTTAACTTCCTTTTGTCTCCTTGATTACTGTTAATTTCCTATTTTCATGTTTCTTTTTCTTTTCCCCCCATTTCCCTTCTTTCTTTCCTTTTCCAATACGAATGGAGAAAGGCAAGTAAACAACAAATATTCCTTCACTGCATTGGGAAAAATACATCAAGGATATCCTAGATATTTTGCCTTATTTATTTTCAAATTCCTTACGGTAAGGGAGGAATCCTAAAACAGTAATCCTAAAAGGTTTTATCATTTAGGTACTTGCAGGAAATAGATGGGATACTCAAATTGGATAATTTGAGGAGATTTTTTTCAAAAGAGACTATTTTAAAAGTATCATCAGGATATAGGGAAACTACATGAGATAGTGCAGTAAGAGTTGGGCTCCCTTGCCAGTGCTAGGCCTGCAAGGGGTGGAAGGCTATGGGGGTGAGGCTGGGTTTGTGGCTTCCTGAACCTAGGGACTCAGAAAGCTTTGTGAAGAGGGCCGTCTGACAGGTACTCTGATCTTCAGTCAATGGATGCAAATAGATGCAGGATGGTGGAACCAGTTCCCATAGCTCTCTACCTTCTTACCATTTCCTACTAGGGCTCTCTTGGTAGCCTCCACCCAAAGCTGACAGGGAAAGAAGCCTGTGATGCAGTCAGTGCAGGTCAGACTCCTAAGGCATAGAGCTGGCTGAAGAAGAGTGGAGAGAGAGCCTAGAGAGGCAAACAGAAGGCATCCAGCACAAGGTCCAAATTGTGATGAGAAGAAGCAGTGCAGCTACTCAAGCTAAGGGGTATTTCCTTGTTTTCCAAAAGCTTTCATTTTTGCTAATATCAGAAATAGCTTTCCCTGATTAATCCCATCAGTATTCATGTAATCTCTTTGTACAAATTGCAATGACTTTAAATATTTTAATGTGTTCCTGATTAATTTATCATTTCTTTCATGCGTATCATTATTTCTAAGTTTTTGCAGTGTGTATATGTTATGTATGCTACTACTGAATCAGAAATGGGCAGCCTGGGGCCTCTTAGGTCAGATGGCTAGGCCCTGGTACTACAAAACACAATGTTTAGAGTAGCTATGGCCCCCGAGACCATACTAGCCTCAGGCAGCCTGTACCACACAAAGCTTAAGAATAAGGGCACTGGGGCTCCCCCGGTGGCGCAGTGGTTGAGAGTCTGCCTGCCGATGCAGGCGACGAGGGTTCGTGCCCTGGTCCGGGAGGATCCCACATGCCGCGGAGTGGCTGGGCCCGTGAGCCATGGCCGCTGAGCCTGCGTGTCCGGAGCCTGTGCTCCGTAACGGGAGAGGCCACAACAGTGAGAGGCCCGTGTACCACAAAAAAAAAAAAAAAAAAAAAAAAAGAATATGAGATTCAAGGAAACTGACCATGTCTTTTCTTGCTCTTTACATACTTAGCACTTAGTAAATGCTTGTCATGTTGTATATATTCCAGAAATGTTTAATTGATAAATGAATGAAAAAATGTTTTTATAAGAATCAGTTATTCTTAATATTACACTAGAATTTTCAAAAATCCTGTCTTAGACTCCATGCAAATGTATATTTGGTTATATTGATTATGTTAACCAATATATCTAATAATGCCTGGCAGAGGAAAAAAAAACCTTATTTATGGATAAAAACTAGCTTTATTCAGTGGACTGAATCCAATACACCCTCTACATCTGCTGTTCCTTTTTTTTTTTTTTAATTTATTTATTTTATGTTTGGCTGCTTTGGGTCTTCGTTGCTGCACGTGGGCTTTCTTTAGTTGTGACGAGCAGGGGCCACTCTTCCTTGTGGTGCACGGGTTTCTCATTGCGGTGGCCGCTCCTGTTGCAGAGCATGGGCTCTAGGCACACGGGCTTCAGTAGTTGTGGCTCGTGGGCTCTAGAGCGCACACTCAGCAGTTGTGGCACACAGGCCTAGTTGCTCTGCAGCATGTAGGATCTTCCCGGACCAGGGCTCGAACCTGTGTCCCCTGCATTAGCAGGTGGATTCTTAACCACTGTGCCACCAGGGAAGCCCCATCCCCTGTTCTTAAGACTTCTTAATAGCAGTGTGTCATTAGTATTACTGCAACTCCTTTTTAAAAATCATTAACTTATTCACAGGGAACACAATGAAAAACTCACAGAAGAAAAAAAAAAACGAAACAGTTAAACCAGGTTAAAAGATTCATCAAACCTAAGAAAACCAAAAATTTTTCTACCTATCCTCAACTAAAGCAGATATCTTCTTTCCCATTTTTGCCCACTGCATCTACCTGATTTAATGTTTATTTAGGAGTATCTTCCTCTTAACATTACCAAGGATAGATTTAAAGCAAAACAATTTTAATCAAATTCACGTGCAGATTATATGGGCTCCAGTCAATTCCTCTTATCATAATTGACCAGAACTGTGGTACTGCCGTGCTTTATAGAATTTTAGAATAATTTTCTCTGATGCACATTTCATATCATTATGAAATAATATGGCCTATTTAAAAATATGTTTTATAAAACCAATACCCTCTCCTGTCTTATTAACTCTTGAGAGACTGGACAGTAAAAATTTTTAAAAGACATGTATTTCCATCTTTTGGGCTTTGAAATTTCCTTCATATTGGAAATTGGAGAAAATATTATTAAATTTAACATGTGTTTGAATGTAGTTTTACTTATCCAAAATCTTTTTAAAGTAATGCAAATCATATATATCATCTGCAGTTATCTTTCAAAATACCTCATTAGAAAAGTTATAGTCAAAATTAGCAAAAGTGGTTAAGTTCAAAATACAAGGAATTTTATAGCAAAACTGAAAATGCCTATCATGTTTTAAGTTTGCAAATCATCTTTAAAAATTTTAGATGTATCATACATCATAAAAGCATGTAAAATCAGTCCAGAGAATAAAAATAACAATAGAATGAATGTTGATAAAGCCATTAGCCTAAAATATAAAACATTGCTAGTATTTTAGAAGGTCTTTTCATGTCCCTCCCAGATTGAAAATCTTTCTTTCACCCATCCGAAGAGGTAACTACTATCCTGACCTCTCAGCTAAATATTCTCTAACTTTTCTTTATAGTTTGTATCACCCATCCCTGAGCAATTTCATGCTTCTTGTTTAGTTTTGAAAACGTGAGTAACAAACCTGAACCTAGATGTATACAAAAAGGGCTATATTGCCACTGTTACATATACCTTCCAAGGAGAATAGCAACTGAACTGCATTTGTATGTTATAATCTTGCTTCAGCTTCCCTGAGAGTGTAAATGAGCCCTTTTTTAAGAAGTCGGTGACCAAGGCCATAAGTGAATAGGCAAAACATCTGTCAGGACAGTAATGTAGGTCAACTTGGAAGATACAGACAATGCAAGGCAGACAAACTTACAAAAGATCATTACTTAATAATATCATCAATATAGCCAAAACATAACAGGAATATTTATATGTTTAAATATATATATATGTATATTTCTCTGAAGTATATAAAAATATATACACACTATATTGCATCATTGCATACATGCAATGGGAAGTGATTAGGTCCTGAGAATTAAACCCTTATGAATGGGACTAGTGCCCTTGTAACAGAGGCCCCAGAGAGATTCCATGCCCCTCCCACCACGTGAGGTTATAGTGAAAAACAGTTCTCTATGAGGAGGTGGGCTCTCACCAGACACCGAATTCACCTGCACCATGATTTTGGACATCCTAGCCTCCAGAACAGTGAGAAATAAATTTCTGTTGCTTATAAACCACACAGCCTGTGGTATTTTGTTATAGCAGCTCAAATGGACTAAGACAAATATATATTTATTTGTTTTAGAAAATTAGAAAGAGCCTCTGGAATTTAAAAATATGATAGCAAAAATGAAAAACTCGATAGAGGAGTTAAGGAAATCTTCCGGAAAATAGAGCAAAAACATTAAGAAATGAACCCTAGGAGAGAAAAGATTAAAAAAGTAGAATATCAGTTTAGGAAATACTGCATTCAAATAGTAGGCATTCTAAAAAGCAAAAACAGAGAAAAAGGAGAAAGAGAAAGTATAAATGAAATAATTCAGGAACATAACCCAAAAAGAAAGACATGAGGTATCTTGTGTCCAACACATATATATATATAAATACAGTCACGCCAAGGCACATTATCATGAAATTCCAGAATACTTGAGACAAAAATAAGATATTATAAACTTCCATAAATAAAAGAATGATCATACAAAAAGATAGGGGATTAAGGTTTCTTCAGATTTTTCAGTAGCAACATTGGAAACAAAAAGACACTTGAGCAATGCACTTCAAATGTCTGAAGGAATATGATTTCCAATTTAGAATTTCAGAGCCAGCCAAACTATCATCGGCTATGAAGTAGAATAAAAATACTTTAAGACACAGAAAAATGCAAAAATTTTCTTCCCCACATTCTTTCTGAGGAAGCAACTGAAGTAAACAAGGGCCACTAACACAGAAGAGAGGTGAAATGAATCCCCAGGATGTTGGTGAAGCGAGATCTCAAGATGATATCTGTGTATCTGGTGAAGAGTATAGCAAGTCCAATTTAGAGAAGGTAAAAACATCTCTGGGAGAGACTTTGGAATTGAATTGTTGATAAGTAGTTAGAACATTAAGTTAAAAAAAAAATTAAACTCTAGGAAAATATAAAGTCATCCCTGAAAAGTAATCCTCATTTATCTTATGGCTCAGATATGAATATATGAATATATATAATTGATATAACCTAAATTTCTATAAGACTAAATTGGAGGAAAACAATAGAAAGTGTACATGTTGTAGGGGAGGCAGGAGAAAGAAGAGACCTAAGGTCTCCTCTTCCATAGCAAGAAGTCAATAGATAATGTCCACATATGATTTAGAAATATAAAAGATAGCAAAATAATAAGCTAAAAAATTAAAAGTGTTGTCTCTGGGAAAGGGGAAATAATTATAGATGGGAGTGGGCACAACAGTTTCTAAAATTCCTTGAGAACTAATTGATTCTTTAAATTACGTATAATTTTGGCAAAAAGAAAAGCTCAAGAGGAGATATATAATTTTTAAAAAGAAAGAAAGTGTATCCTGTGTGCTCTACAGAGAATCCAGGACTGAAAGTCTGAGGTCTGGTAGCACCAGAGGTGACTGAGAGAAGTGGAAGGATGTTCAGAAGGTCAATATACAATATATCGTTCTCAAGTTTAGATTCCTATTTTAACCTCAAGTTATCAAATCATTTTTTCGCTCTTAAGCTGACTTCCTTCACCATCTTCTTTAGGCAACTCATCATCTAATTCTTATGCCCATTCCACCTTAATTAGGTTGCTAATGGTATTAAGATGTAATATAGCAGTTAAGGGCATAAACTTTAGAATCAGAAAAACTGACTTTAAATTCTAACTTGATCCTTTATTTGTTATATGGTCTTTGGTGAGTTAATTAACACCTCTGAGCTTTAGTTTTCTCTTTTGTGAAATGAATAATAATAGCCACCTCTAAGGGCTAATGAGAGGATTAAATGAAGCAATATATGTAAAGATGCTGAGTACACTGGCATGTAATGAGTGCTCAGTTACTATCAATAAACTCTAGAAGAGTATTACTGTTAGAATCAATATTTTAATTTAAGTATGAGACAATTATTTGAAATCATTATGGGCATTTTGTGCTTCCTTTTAAACTACTCATCACGATTCATTGTTGGATCATGGAATCAATTCAGTGGATCATTATTAACATTTTAAAAACTATAAAACAGAGTAATAAGGAATAGACCAAGGTACTTTGTACTAAGAAGGATTTATTTAAATGTTTGAGAAAGATTGGCCTAAATGTTGATGGGAGGGAAGCATGCTATTTGAAGTTTCGTAGTGTTTCTCTCCTTTTAAGTAAAAGAACAGTTATGGAAAAATAAAGATGATATAAATAATTGTATATGTTTCTCAAATTCTTTGCTACAATAATAAATTATAATGAAAGTCTAGGGTCAAGTCCATGTTTACAATAGGTTAACTCCTACTTTTCAGGACTACCAAAGTCCAAAAAGGAACTTTTTAGAGTTCATTGCATCCTAGCTCATCTTTTATACCTAGGAATAAAATTCTGAAGTATTAAAAACAAGTTTAGTTTATAAAAATGTCTTTAACAATATTTTTATATTTTAAAAGAATCAGGGAATTCCCTGGCTGTCCAGTTGTTAGGACTCCGTGCTTCCACTGCCTGGGACCTGGGTTTGATCCCTGATCGGGGAACTAAGATCCCACAAGCCCTGCAGTCTGGCTAAAAATTAAAAATTAAAAAAATAATAAATGAAAGAATCAGATATATTTTTATTACCCAGACCTTGGTTTTTAAATACAATTCCCTAGTGAAAGGAACCAGGTTTCCTTGGAGAAATAGCTGGTTTTCCACAACCATCTGGGGGAATGGAAAGTATAAGAAGAACCTAGAAAAATTTGTGCAAGAAAATACAGATTGCTCAAATATTGATGAGCCACATTAAAAGAACTCACAAGCCAGTTTGAAGAGGTTCCCATTGGTTAAATCTAGGACAAATTATGAATCAAAAAAATATTGGAAAAATATTATCCTTAGGCTGGGATACAGAAAATATAAAATAAGCGTGAAACATCTTATAGTAATATATTTTGATAAAACTATGTGCTCTCCAGCCTGAGTTTCTGGTCTTACGAGAGCCACATCTTTGTTTATTCTACCTTTAATGGATTCCCATTGTCCTTAATATAAAATTTACAGCTCGGTGCTCTGTGACCGCCTGGAGGGGTGGGATAGGGAGGGTGGGAGGAAGGGAAACGCAGGAGGGAAGAGATATGGGAACATATGTATATGTATAACTGATTCACTTTGTTATAAAGCAGAAACTAACACACCATTGTAAAGCAATTATACCCCAATAAAGATGTTAAAAAAAAAATTTAAATCCCTTGGTTGTTTGCCAGGGATCTCTAGCCAAGTTCATCTTTTGCCACATCTCCCCTGTGCCCTGTGCTCCAGTCATTCTCCCCTTTAGAAGCCTTCACACAATCTTTTTTTCTCTGACTAGTATACTGTCCCCTTTACTACTGTCCCCCTTCTACCTAGTTAAATCTGGAAAAAACTTTTTCAGATTTCAGCACAGTGGTGCTCCTTCAGAGAGGTGAATTGACTATATAGGGTAACCACAATAGAATTGGGCCTGCCATAGAGAGTTCGCTTGCCTTCTGGTCCAATATGCTTTCACAGTTTTCTTTCATATTAAATTACTTTATGAATTTAACTCCAAATAAATGCAGGAAAGAAAAGCAACATTCCAATAACCCTAACAAATTAAACTTTTTTCATTTGTTTAAGCTCGTCTTATTCTTATCTATTTGTGCATGTACATTTTACATAGTTGTCATAATTGTGCAGATCAACTTTTATATTCTGCTTTAGTTTTTATTCACATATTTTAAGCATTTTCCATGATGTTTCATAGGTTAGGTATTTATTTTTATTATTCTTATCTCCTGCATTCATTCATCATTAGAACCCACAATATTTTGAGTACTAGGCATGCTAATGTGCAGAAGCAGAAGTAAATCATTGCTCTAGGGGAGTTTATGTCTAGTTTACATTAGTCAGACATTTTGCTTTCTATCTTTTATTAATATTATTATTATTAGTCTATATTAATAAGATAATATATTCTCCCATGCTTTGTGAATTAGGCTAAGTAGCCTCTTTTCCCAAATAGTCCCATTGATAAATTGCACTGACTGTTACTCTAATTTCTCCTCATAAACTTTCCCTAGGAAATCTCATCTGCTTTCCTGACCTTAAATGCTAAATATTCACCGGAGTCTCCCCAAACTTAATCTCTACTCTATACTTCTACTAAAATCTTCACTGAATGTTTTGAAGACACCTCAAATGCAATTATTTCTCCAACAGAACTCCTTATCTCCCTCCACAAATCTTCCATTATGTTCTAAATTAATGGTATCATTAGGTACCCAATTGTCCAAGTAAAAACTTAAATTTATCCTTGAGTCTCTCCTCATTTCTCATCATATATCTAGCTACTAGCTCCCATTTCTTCAACATTTTAAACATCTCAATTTTATCTCTTTTTCTCCACTCTCATCACTTTAGTTCATGTTCTACTTATCTCTCCTCTATGCTTACAATAGACTTTTAAATGGTTTCTGCTTTCTCTGCTGCGGTTTTTAAATCTTTCTTCCTCTTTACTGATAAAAATTCTCTTTCTAAACCCCAAATGTGGTCAAGTGATCTCCCTACTTCTAAACTTGCAATGGTTTGTTCATTATCTGACACCATCACCATAATTTGTTGAGTACCTGGTATATATATCCTAGGCCTTCTTCTAAGTACTTTATATATATTATTTCATTTAATCCTCACATCAGCCTTTTTGGAGTGGTCACTATTTTCATCCCAGTTTTATGAATGAGAAGACCAGGGCACAGAGAATTTAAATAATTTTCCCAAGTTTACAGCAGTAAGTGGCAAAGCCAGCAGTTTGAATCTGGAGTCATTGCTCTTAATATTACATTACAGCTGCCTTTCAGAAATACAATAATCCCAAACCTCTTAATGTGGCTTACATTATTCTTCCCAGTTGGATCCAAAACCCATCCATCCATTCATTAATATTTATTAAGTACCAAATGTAATTGGAAATTTAAAAAAAAAACTTCCTTCAAAGAGTTTATGTGTTGGTGGAAAATAATATGAGAAAAATATTAAAGGGAAAATTTTGCAATTAAGTAGTATAACTCAATGAAATAGAAATAGTCTTAATTCTATGTGAACAGAGTGAAAAGCTTCAACTGGGCTGAATTTTCCTTCTTCATACTTTGGTCATTATTCTTGGTTTTGGGGTTTGGAATGAGTCCGTGGGTTTGGAATGAGTCCTTCCTTGACTATATGACAAACTATAGTTTCTTCAAGATGCCACTAAATTGGGCTTCCCTGGTGGCCCAGTGGTTGGGACTCCGTGCTTCCAATGCAGGGGGCACGGTTTCAATCCCTGGTGGGGGAAGTTCTGCATGCCGTGAGGTGTGGCCAAAAAAAAAAAAAAGAAAAAAGATGCCACTAAATTGTCTCTGCCCTATTGGAACATACTGGATTCTCAGCACAGAATTGGCATTCCTCCTTCGTCCATCTTACATGGTACAGAGTAATACTAGATAGTCTGTTGAATTCTCATTGCTTATTTATGGGGCTGTCCCCCACCTCAACCCCAGACTCTAAACAAAGATCAGTCTTATTTTTCTTTGTATTCCTTTTTATTACATCTAGCACTGGGTATATACTATCAATAATTGTTTAAACCATAAAAAAAATGACAGCAGTCAATACTGTTTACTACGTGCCTGGTTTTCTTTTAACATGGATAAATGGATAGATGAATGAATGAGTAAATGAGAGAAATAGTGTGGAGAGAGGCTGACTGGTTAAAGCCGTGCTTCACCGATTCTCAGAGTCACCACTAGGTTCTGCTCTCTTTGCATTGTAGTAGGCAGAATTCCAAGATGGCCTTCATGATTCTTGCTCCCTGGTTATTCATGTTCTGTGTAGCTTGAACCTGTAACTTGCTGCTAACCAATAGAATATGGCAAAGGTATAGATTTGCAGATGCAATTAAGGTTTTGTATAAATTGACTTCAATTAATCAAGAGATATTATCCTGGGTGGGCCTAACCTAATCAGGTGAGCCCTTTAAAAGAGAGTCTGAGACTATGAGGGTTAATTTTATGTGTCAACTTGGCTAACCTATGGTGCCCAGTTGTTCAGTCAAACACCAGTCTAGATGTGGCTGTGAACGTTTTTTAAAAATGTGATTAACATTTAAATGTTAGTAGATTTTGAGTAAAGCAGATTACTCTCTGAGATGTGTTTTTTCCAACACGAACAATTCTCCAATTCTCAGTGGACAGTGACTGGGTGTCCTACGAATTTAACTCAGTTCTGACACTACCTGGAGGTAGCATCGGATCCCATAGGTTAAAGGTTCAGTCCCACAAGTCTGCCCTCACTTCAGATGCCAATCTCAAAGTCCAGGTTGTCACCTGTGCTTCTGACCAACCTATAAATTGGAGAGTCCCACAACCCCCTCCTCAAGTTTGATTAATTCACTAGAGCAGCTCACAGAAACATTTACTTATGTTTACTAGTTTATTATAAAGGATATTAAAAAGGGTACAGATGAATAGTCACGTGAAGAGGTACAAAGCGTAAGGTCTGGGAAGGTCCCAATTGCAGGAGCTTCTGTCCTTAGGGAACTAGGATTCTCCACACTCCCAGTGATTTCAGACACACGCAACAGTAAGTGGCAGCTTGCAGCAAGCAGCCGTGAGCAGTAGCTGGAAGCAAGATCTTAGTTCCCAGTCTGGGAGTCCTAACTGCTAGACCACAGAGGTCAGAGGCTAGGACCTAAACCCCCAGTTCTTGCCTGCCTTGTCGGGAAAGAATTCAGGTGAGGAGGCAGAAGCTAAAGAGAAAAGTAAAAAGTTTATTGGAAAAGCAGAGTACATGCAGAAAGAGGTACAGGCGAACTCAGAGAGAGAGTCTCGCCTTTGGAAAGTTTCAATCCTTCATAAGGGGGCAGTTGTCCAGGTCTTTGTCTTCCTTCTGGGCAATCATCTTGCTTTGTCCCCCCTGGCTAATTTGTCTCAGGACCCTCCCCTTAGGTGCACACACACCTCTCAGCCAAGATGGATCTCGATGCAAAGGAGTCTGGGGGAGTCAAGACTCATGGCCTGGTGTTGTTCCCTGACTTTTGAGCCCCAAGGAGCCTTTCTGTGCACGTGTAGTGTTTCCCTTGCCCCAAGGAGGGGAGAAGCGGAGATCCCTTGATCCTTTACTCAAACAAGGTTTTTCCCCTCTTTGTTCTTGCCATGACTGTTACCTTAAGGCATCCACAATAGATGAAGTTTGGCTATTTACCCCTGTCCCTGTGGTAGCTTCCATTTCACAGAGTAAACAGGAGGCTGATTTTAAATATCTTAACCTGGAGCCCATCTAACTCCTGTCTCAGGAAATGTAAATAGGAGACTAGTTTTTAAGTGTCTGGCCTGAAGCCCCCTTTTTCCTGCCCTATGAAATGTAAACTGGAGGCCAGGTGTAAATGCTTAACCTGCAGCCCATCTATCTCCTGCCTCACCAGCAGGCAGATGTGTTCACCAACCAGGATAACCATCAAATGTCTCTGTTCAAGAATTTTTACAGTTTTAATTTCCAGCCTCCCTGTTCCTCCTTTCTCCTTCCCAGAGGTCAGGGGTGGGGCTGAAAATTCCAACCCTCTGTTCAGATCCCTTCGTCTTTCTGGCAACCAGCCCCATCCTGAGGCTATCTAGGAGCCCCACCCTAAGTCAACTCATTAGCAAATACGCTGGTGTTACATCTCCTTAATGAATAACCAAAGACATTCAAACCACTCAAGTAGATGTGGCAGTCTTGAGTCTGAGGGCAGCCTGGAGACAGAATTCCTTCCTTTTGGGGAAACCTCAGTCTTTTAAGACCTCAACTGATTGGAGGAGATCCACCCACAGGAGGGAGGGTGTGGTATTATACATATTGTGAAAGAAATTATGCTGTTTTAAGCCTCTAAATCTGTGGTAATTTGTTTTTTATGAAGCAAGAGAAAAATAATACAAATTTTAAATAACTTACCATGCCCAAGTAAGGATCCTGGTGATTGATATTTTGATTATTGTGGTTTTTTTTTTTTTTGGAGGGACATGTCATTTCATTTCAAAAATTACAGTTTTTAAAAAATTATAAAAGGTAATACAGGCACTTGAAAAAATATATATAAAAGAAACCAATTCCCCCTCCTCTCACAAATAAACAGTTCTGCATCTTATTTCTCTTAATGATATATGTGGAAGTTTTCCATCTTTGCACATATAGATGTACTACTTATTTCAAAGGTTCCCAAACATTCTTGGTTCATTGTATTCTCAGTAACTCAGTAGTCACTACACTGCCCAAATAAATACCTAATGATTCTGTTTATTAAGTAGTTAGATCTAAAAACTTAAGAAGCATTTATGTCATAACAACTCAACATATATGTGAAAAATAAATAAGTATAAGCTAGTAGAAAGAATACTTTAATCTCATTCTTAAATAATCCAATTTCTAGCTAATGGGATGTGCCTATCCATTGGTCACTACACACCTCTCTTGGAATCACAGAGAACATTACCACCCTCATTTCCTGTTTCATATTGATTTTTGCTTTATTGTTACATTAATTGCTAAAAGCCCATGCTTGCAAAGATGCGAAATCACCAAATGGAATGTAGCATGACTTAATGTTGAAACTGAAGTACCTTGAAATAGCAGTGTGCACAATGTCCAACAGGTGTCAAGCACCACTGTGTTTACCTAAAAAATATAAAATATCTTCAGGCACTCCTGTGAATTCACTGCCATGTCCTGGTGCCTTTTGTTGCTCAATTTGGGAACTCTGGCTGTATCCCATTCCTTTTAATGGGTGCATGTTAATCAATTTTATGGATTAAGTTGTTTTAATTACTGTTCTATTAAGGGTTAACTAAGGTTTTGCTGGCTTTTATTTCTTTTCCTCTTTCATTTATTTTTTTCTTAATTGTTTTTGTGAGTTCCTTCCATCTATGAAAATTCCTTTATGAACAATCCTGCAACCTTATTGAGTACATCTGTAGAATAAATTCCTATAAATTGAATTGCTGGCTTAAATGTTATGATTAATTTAAATATTAATACCATTAAAAATATGTTTCTGAAGAGGTTTAACCAATTTACATATTTGTGTATCGACATGGCATTTTCCAAATTTTTTCTAACACTTGTTTCATGAATCTTTTAAACCTTTATCATTCAAAGAGGGAAAAAGTGGTATCTAAATGACTTTTTTTCCCTTTGCCCACACTGCAGGCTTGTGGGATCTTAGTTCCCCAACCAGGGATTGAACCTGGGCCCTCAGCAGTGAAAGCACAGAGCCCTAACCACTGGACCGCCAGGGAATTCCCAAATGATGTTTCAATATGTATTTCTCTGTTGGGAGTTTTAGTTGTGAGCATTTTTACTATGTTTTTATTTATATTTAGTTTGATGTCAACTGCTCATGTTCTTTGTCCATTTTTCTGTGGGATTATTTATGTTTCCTTATGACTTATAAGAGATCTTGGGAATTCGCTGGCAGTCAAGTGGTCAGGACTCCACGCTTTCACCACCGAGGGCCTGGGTTCAATCCCTGGTGGGGGAACTAAGATCCCGCAAGCGGCGTGGCCAAAAAAGAAAAAAAAATCTTTAATAAAGAACTTAGTCATTTTTACTCCTGGCTAACTTTGACTCTGTTTTCGGTAACTTTTTTTTCCTTTGAGAAGTTTTAAGTGTTTATGTACTCAAATTTACAGTTTTTCCCCATTGGCTTCTGGGCATTTTGTAATGGCAGAAGCAATTAAACAATAGTTTAAAATTTATCTATATTTACTTGTACTATTTTCATGACTATTTTGCACTTAATTCTTTGTTTCAACTGGAATTAATTTTGATGTAAGTAGTAAAGTAGGGAACTGCATTTGTCAGATTAATTAATGCTACCTGCTATATTAAATAACCTTAAAATCTTTGTGGCATAACATTAATAAAAATTTCTTTCTTGCTCACACAGAGTCCAAACCAGAAAATGACAGACTTCATTTGAACTTCAAATGGGCAATCCATGCTCTTATCTCTTATTAATTATTTTTCAAGTGGGTATGTAATCTAGTCTTTTTTGCTCTAAGTTCAATTTCACATTAGTTTAGGGCCTAGGGTGGAACGAGGTTCAGTTTCTGAGCAAAATAAAACCAGAATGGTCCCTTCCTTTCTTTTTCTCTTTTTCTTTCTTTTCTTAAATATTTATTTATTTATTTGGTTGTGCCGGGTCTTTGTTGTGGCAGGTGGGCTCCTTAGTTGTGGCTTGCTGGCTCTTTAGTTGTGGCATGGGAACTTTTACTTGCAGCATGCACGTGGGATCTAGTTCCCTGACCAGGGATTGAACCCGGGCCCCCTGCATTGGGAGCACAGAGTCTTCATCACTGCGTCACCAGGGAAGTCCCTGGTATGGTTTCCTTCTTCCTTCATCCTGGGTTGCCTATCTCATAGGGACTCTACAATATCAAGACAACTAAACTCAACAGTTTGGTTTAATGTAATTTTCTTTTATATTAATTCTTATACTCAAAGTCTGATAATATATTGTGATTAAAAAAATCAAAGATACCTATAGAACAAAAGTTGAAATATTTTAAATTATGACTCCAGAGTCTTTTATCAGCTATTTATAAAACAGGGCACAATTTGTTTTGGAAACTGTTGGTTAAAATATTAAGAGTTATTTTTATGGGCTTCCTTGGTGGCGCAGTGGTTGAGAGTCCGCCTGCCGATGCAGGGCACATGGGTTCGTGCCCTGATCCGCGAAGATCCCACATGCCGCGGAGCGGCTGGGCCCGTGAGCCATGGCCGCTGAGCCTGCGCGTCCGGAGCCTGTGCTCCGCAATGGGAGAGGCCACAACAGTGAGAGGCCCGTGTACCGCAAAAAAAAAAAAAATAAATAAATAAATAAAAATTAAAAGTTATTTTAGACTTTCTAAATCTCTGTTTCTTGAGGAAGAAAAACTCCTATAGTCTCTATTTAGTCAAGTTAAAATTATTTTCAAGTGAACAACTTCGAGAAGATGTAAAATGATGATAGCATGTTTCCATATCACATTTCATGAAGACAACTCAAACTAAATATAGTGCCACAAAATTGATCGAAATCTTAAGTTCTTAGTGTTCCAGTAGCTGTGTGTACAAAGTTTCATTATGTGTGTATTTAATTATATTTTTAAGGAACATTTTCCTATTTAATTTATAATTTTAAAAATAAGAAATACTTTTCAACGTAGAAAATTTGTAAAACATAGAAAACATGAAGAAAAATAATCATTCATAATGCAACTGCCTGAAGATAACCACTGTTAACATTTTGGTAAACATCTTTATATTTTCATGCAATATATGTATATATTTTCTGTACAAAATTGATTCCATATACAGTATTTGACAGTCTTCCTTTTATAGTTACATTATAGACATTTACTCATATAATATTCCTCTAAAACTTTATCTCTAACAGCTGTGGAATATCCATGGTATAGTTTTTAAAAAATGAAAATCCTTTTTTTTCCTGAGAATCAAGTGATATGTTCATTCCAAAAAATTTAGACAGTGCAAAAAAAAAATAAAATTCATGTCAACCATAAGTCCACCTTCTAGAAATATACAACTATTAATATGAATTTCCAAGCCATATGTATATGTATTGAATCTGTGCCTTCCTGCAGTGGAAGCGCAGAGTCCTAACCACTGAACCGCCAGGGAAGTCCTGCAGACACATTATTTTAAAGGTGATTACGTTTGCTGTTTTGTGACTTTTCCTTTCTTTAAAAGTTTTACTTATTTCCCAGTTTTATTGAGATATAATTGACATTCTTTTCCTTTTAATAATGAATGTCTTTTCAAGATGATGAATATAGATCTATAACAAAATTTTAAAATTTGTGTAATATTCTATTATGAGTATAACATGGGGGCAGCAAACAGGGTCGGGAGGTAGGCTTTGAAAATGGAAATGTGGGGGACATAAATCTAGTTCTGCTAACTTAAAACTTATGAGGTCTTAGGTAAATGACTGGTTGTGAGACAGGCTGGGTCCTGGGCCCCTTTGCTGGGACCTGGGCCCCTTTGCTGCAGTGCTTGCACCTGGACACACTGCTCCTCGAGCAACAAAATACAAAGAAAGTCTATGGGACTAAAAATAACTGCAGGCATGCACAGTTAGGGCAAATCCTGGACAAAAGATACAGAGACCAACATCCCAACTAACACTTTTGAAGAGCTTGGAGCAAAAGCAGGGTACTGAGCATGCCCCATGCACCACCTAAGGGGTGGGCAAACCAACTAAGGCACCCCTCTGGCCTGAGCCCTGGACACACCCCTACCCTCACCCCATATAAAGAACAAGCTTGCCTCCCCCTCCCCTCAGGGAATGAGCAAAAAAGGGAACGTGTTGTTTGTTCTCGATCCCCCTTGCTGCAGCAGGGGCCCCAATAAAGCCTTGCCTGGGTTTCTTTTCTGACCTCATCAATTTCTGTTGATTAAGGAGGCCAAGAACCCTGGTCGGTAACAGTTGCTGCAAATCTCAATTGCTTAATGGAAATCATAAGGTCTACCTAGCAGGAGTAGTAAAGTGTTGGTGGGAAGGGGTTTGGTGGGGGGAGGGGGGTTGTCCAAACTCAAAATGTTTTTAGCATGCAAGACCTGAAGAGGACCAATCTTTATTCTTCAAAGTTAAGATAATTTGGCCTTGTTCCAAACGGAACTATCACAGCCCTACCCAAAGTCACTCACATTGAGAAACAAATGCGAAGGCCAAGGAAGGAAGAAGAAAGGAAGGAAGAGAAGGGAAGAAGGAAGGAAGATCTGTAAAACAAAGTAGGACACTCATACATTGCTGGTGGGAATGCAAATGGTGTGGCTGCTTTGGAAAAGAGTCTGGCAATTCTTCAAAAGCTTAAACATGGAGTTGCCATGAGTCAGCAATTCCAATTCCAAGTGTATACCCAAGAGCAGTTAAAAGATCTGTCTATACAATAACTTGTGTTGGAATCTTCATATCGGCATTATTCCTAACAGCTAAAAAAGTGGAAACGAACCAACTGGCCATCAACAGATGAATGAATAAGTAAAATGATGTGGTATATCATACAATGGTATTTTTGATAATAAAAAGGAATGAATAGTGGTATATGCTACAACATGGCTGACTCTTGAAAATACTATGTTAACTGAAAGAAGCTAGTCATAAAAGACCACATATTATATGACTCCATTTGTATGAAATGTCTAGACTAGGCAAATCTATAGAGACAAAAAGCAGACTAGCGGTTGCCTAGGGCTTTGGGAGTTGGGCTGAAATGGGGAGTGACTATCAACAGGTGAAAGGGTTTTTTGCGGGAGTGGTGAAAATGTTCTCAAATTGATTGTGGAGATGATTGCACAACTGTGTGAATATACTAAAAACCATTGAACTGTATGCCTTAAATGGATGAATTGTATGGTGCGTGAATTATATCTCAATAAAGCTGTTGGAAAAAAAGCAAACTAGGGCATTGTAGTTCTGAAGGATCATAATAAGATGGTATATAAAGTGTTGGACACGTGAAGCCCTTAGTAAATGGTGGCTATTACTCATTGATGGGTTAGTGTGTTTGCGTTTTCCTCACAGTGATGAACATTTTTTAAAGAACATTCTGTACATAGCAATATGGTGCACTTTTGAAGCCTCCATTTCCTTTCCTAACCTTTGAAGATGTAGAAGTGCTGATGGAACGTTATGTACATTTTTAAAGGACACCCCCCCCCCCGCCCCCTTTCCCCAGAAAGGCTAGGGCTAGGCCAGTGGGCATTTCCTTGAGGCGGTAGAGTGCCAGCAAAGCATCCTTTTCCAGAGTTTTTCTGTCAAAACGGTAAGACAACACACAGAAAAGAATACTTCCACTATTATTTCCAAATGGCTTGCTTTGGGAAAAACTTTTATTGTTAAAACAAATATTCAAAGTATCTCAATCATAACGCTTACGGTATTGCTGCAGGTTCTGGTAGAAAAGCCAAATTGGTTCTGCTCTTATCCTGTTTCTGGAAGTTCGCGTGCACTGCAGCAGGGGAAAACTTGCTCTCCCTCTCTCTCGTTTCCCTGATTACCTTCTAACAATGATATTACCCCCTACATTTTGCTGCGGCTTGGAAACACAGCTAAGTTGAACTGGACGTAATTAGTTTGACTTTTTAAACAGCTAAAGTGGTAACAGGTGAGGAGAGAGCTGGGCCGAACAGTGTGGAGTCAGGTGGAGGCCACCGATTTTTTTTTAAGACCGAGGCGAGAGAATTTAGAGCCCACTGTACATCCATTTTTAGGCTCCCTCTTTCCCCCAAAGTTTGTGCCAGTGGGCGTCTGAAGCCCCCAGAGTGGGGGCTTCTCTGGGTGGGGAAGCTACTTCAGGGTTACCAGAACCTCAAGGAAGTTTCAGGGCAGGATGCCCGAAACCGGCAGAACGCAGAAGCGTGGGACACGCGGCGCCCGCTGGGCCAGTTTAGTCCCGGCTGGCTGGAGGCCCGCACAGGCTGGGGCTGGTAAGCTGCGGGCACTGGGGGGCGGGAACGTAGGGGCGGGTCAACAAGGTCGGGCAATTGTGTCGGGAGGCGAACAGAACGTTGCGGCGGCGGGCGGAGCCGGGGGCTAGCGATGTAAGGAGCGGGGGGATCCCACTGGGAGAATCAGGACTGCGCGGTGAGACCCCAAGGGTGTGGAGCGGGAGATCCCAGTCCCCGCCCCGTTTTCCCCGTCCCTCCCCCTGCCTCCTTCACGCCCCTCCCCCTCCTCCTCTCTGGTTGGAAAGTTTCTAGAATCTCTTCCCAGCGGCCTTTGCGGTTCCAACATGGCGGAGCTGACGGTGGAGGTTCGCGGCTCCAACGGGGCTTTCTACAAGGTACCGACCCTTTTGCCGCTTTGTCGGGTCTTCTGGGGCCTGGGGCCGGTTTGAGGGAGGGTTGGTGGTCCTGGAGAGTGAGGTTTGGGGTCGAAAATGGCGGCTAGGCCAAAGCCCGAGGCCGCTAGGTTCATCGCTTCTCCCCCCTCCACCCGCGGTTTAACGGTCTCGGGGGCCCGGGCTCCGTTATGTTTTGAAACAACACGTCGGATATCTTTTGCGTATTCTTATTTATTAATCTTCTTCTTGGATGCTCGTGTGGCCCTTGGCGGGCCGGTGAGGAGAAGCCGAATGGCGGCAGGGAGCTCCCTGGTAGCAGGCCCGAGCTCCGGGAGGTTGGGGGCAGTCGTGAAAGGAGGTGGTGGGATTGTGTGGTCACAGCCGCTACCCCGCCCCTCGGACTGGGCCGAGCGGGAGCGCCTCGGCCCGCTGCTCCGACCCCTCCCCACCCCCTTGGGGGGGGGCGCCTCGCGGAATCTTAGGAATTCACCTTTGTACTAGGGTTTCGGGCTAATAAACTTCTGTGTCTGAAGGGGGAGCGGGTGCCGGATTGAGGGTTAGGATCGAAGAGAAAACTAGAAAATCTTGAAATGTGGCGGGTAGAAATATTTTTTGCGGCCTGGGAAATTGGGCGGCGCCTTAGCTCCTCTATTACGGAAGAAAAGGCGAGAGTTCTAGGCTTTAAGATTTAAAATGTGAAATGGATTAAGGAGACACAGGTGGGGAGGTGACTAGTTTCTTTATCAGTTAGTACCCAGTGTTTGGGGAAGGTGTTGACCCCCCCTCGAGGTTTTTTGTTTCCATCGGGTGGAAGGAGGTGCATTACTGTGGGATCGGATCTGGAAAACGGAAGAGGAATTCGAGAGTAGAGGAATTTAGTAGGGGCTTCCAGTGTAGGGGTGACATAGATGAAAATGAAATCCTTACAGTTTAGTTTTGCCATTATAACGGTCCTTTCTCCCGATTCTCCCTTTCTCCCAAAGTATGCCACGAGGTTACAAGATCAATACAAAATCTCCCCAGCTGTTGTCTGTCAGTCAGTGTCACTAAGCCAGCATCTCAAATGTTTGAGAGTCCTGGCTATTTTTATGAAGGGCCTTCTCCTAATACAGGAGTAGTATTGTGAGTACGCAGAATGTATTCTCACTGGGTTTCGTTTCAGCGTGCCTTTTATCCCGCACAGAATTTTTTTTACTACGTGGTCATAATTCCTAGTTTCAGCGTTGCTTTTCCTTTCCTAGTTTGCTAATTAGCTATGTGGAATTGGTTTAGTTATCACTTGGTAATAGCATGGTGGGGAATCACAGTTGGCTCTGAAGGATCTCCGTAAGTATTTACAAGTTTAAATCTTAAGGTGGTTAGCATGAAGTAAAAACTGGGACTGCTTGGTGGAAAGGAGTCCTTTAATCCTTTAATGTGTGACTGGTTACATTATCAGTCTAGGTTTACAACTAGGTGTCAGAGAAAAGACTTGAGTAAACTTTGAGTAGATACTTAATTAACTTCTGTTCTTTATTTAAGATTTTCTTTGATGTGGACCATATTTTAAAAGTCTTTATTGAATTTGTTACAACTCTTGCTTCTGTTTTATGCTTTGGTTTTTTTGGCTGAGAGGCATGTGGGATCTTAGTTCCCCTACCAGGGATCCGGCCCATACCGCCTGCATGGAAGGCGAAGTCTTAACCACTGCACTTCCACGGAAGTCCCCTTCTGTTCTTAAACCTAATGGCTGCCTTCTCTGAACGACAGCAGATACAATTGTGGCACAATGCACAAAGAATGGGCTTATACTTTTTCTTGTCAAGGGTAGATAAGGTTCATCATATTTGTATCATTTTTACTATTTGGCTATTCAGTTCTTGTGTAATGGAGGTATGCATTTTTTCCTGGCATATCGAAATACAGAAAAGATTATTTTGCCTTAACAAATTATTTTCAGCATGTTGATGGTAGATACAACACCATTTCTTTTTATCCAAGTATATTTTATTTATGTTGTTCACCTGCTATACATTTATTATTTTTTTTAATTCATAAGGTTGAATAAGATCGTCAGTTTGAATGTTTTAGTAAAGATTGTTTACCATCTTACTTCGGTTTCCCAAAGTTTTTTTGTTGTTTTATTTTGCTTTTGGCAATTCACGAATCAAATGCCGCCATTTTGGAACTCCAAAGTATTTTGTTGTTGATACCTATCCATACTCTACAAAATCTGCTTGATTCTTAGACTTTGATTCCATTACCAATTTTGGCTAACAAAGTAAAGAAAGGTGGTTTTTTGGCAGAGGTTGGGAAGGACCCTAGTCACGTTGTCTCTACTGAGATAGCACTTGAACGTTTGGAATTTTATGTCCTGCCATATTCCATTTGTACATGCACTATGTGTAAACTACGGTCTTCGAACTCTGAAATAGTGAGCATGATGAAGTGGAAGGAGCCGTGCATTTGAAGTTAAACACATGGGAATTCTAGGTCTGTACATACTTAAGCTTACTTAACATTGTCTAGCAATGCACCCTTGACCAAATATCCCTGGGCTATAGTCTTTTGTATAAAATGAGGCTTTTGAAGTAGTTCAGTAGTCTACAGTATTTTTTTTTTTTTTTTTTTTTGCGTTACGCGGGCCTCTCACTGTTGTGGCCTCTCCCGTTACGGAGCACAGGCTCCGGACGCGCAGACTCAGCGGCCATGGCTCATGGGCCCAGCCGCTCCGAGGCATGTGGGATCCTCCCGGACCGGGGCACGAACCCGCGTCCCCTGCATCGGCAGGCGGACTCTCAACCAATGCGCCACCAGAGAAGCCCTACAGTATTTTTTATCCCATGAAACTGTCCGCTTGGAAAAAATATTGGGTCACCGCAGAAGCAGTTTTATTAATTTAATCACATGAATTTTTTGAAATTAATTTGCATATGGTAAAGTGCATCTTTTTTGTCATACAGTTATGTGAGCTTTGATAAATGCTAACAGTTGTGTAACCACTACCACTAGCATGGAGGGATAGAATAGTTCCACCATCCCCTTAATTTCTATCCTGCCCCTTTGCAGTCATCCTCTCTCCACACCCTCAGAACCTGGGGTGGTTTCTGTCCCTATAGTTTTGCCTTTTCCAGAATGTCCTAAACATAATCATACAGATACTGTGTAGAGTTTTCAGTTTGGCTTTTGTTTAGTGTGGAAGTAATTTTATTTTAAGTAATTTTTTTTTAATTTAAAAAATAATACATGGTCAGTGAGGGATTTTAGAAACTATCAGAAAAAACCAGAAGTTGCCTTGAGATAACAGCAGGTAACACTTTGGTGTAAACAGCAGGTAACATTTTGGTGTATTCTTTTCTTTCAGTGGTGGTTTTCAATATACAGGTGATTGTGATTTTCCTCCTCATTTTCTCCCCTTTTCTCTGCCCTGCCTACCCCCAACACACTTGGCTGTAAATGCGAATTGCCATTGAAGAATTTCAAAGTCATGGGATTAGTAGCCAGTATCATCATGCTTGAGGCAGTGCGCTGTAGATATTGATTAAAGATTTTTAGTGGAACTGAAACTTAATTGCACAAAATAATTGGAACCGGTGAAGAAGATTCAACCCCAAAATAGGATAGTTTCTTTTTTCCCCCCAAATATGTACACAAATGATTGCATACTAAATACTTTGTTCTGCATCCTGCACTTTTACTTAACAGTGGATCTATGGTAGTTAAAGACATAAAAACTTGATATACTCTTGTTTGAAGCCAGATAACTCTATAGGGGTTGGGAAGAATGGGAAATATGGTAATTAAGCACTTGATGGGGGATGTAATTTTATATAAAAATTCGCTTTTATAGCCTTTTTTATCTGGAGTGAGGCATCATAGGGTTTATACTACTGGTCATTTAAGATGCCTTTTTTCTTTTTGTTTCCTTTTTAAAGCTTTCAGATGGAATTTACATTCTCTGGTAGTGTATTTACAGAGTTGTGTAACCATTACCACAATCTTATTTTAGAACATTTTCGTTAACCCCAAAAACGCCTTGTGCCCATTTGGGGTCATTAAAGTGCTTTTTAACTGATGTATATGATTTTAAGCTTTGTAATAGCATTGCAGCTTGCATAGCCATGAGCAGAATATAATTTTAAATAGAAGTTGAAAGTAAGTCACTCAATTTCTGGCTCTTGGAGAGGAAAGTTTCCATGGTGTTCCAGGGAAATGTGTGATCTCTAAGATGGCTGAATGAATTTTCAGGCCTTCTCTGTAGAAGATAGAATTACTTTTAGAGCTCCGTGATTTCTGGTTTTGACTGTGTAATTGATCAACTATAGAACATTTTAAAGTGCTATAATATTTGCAAAATTTCCTTTTTGCTTTAGTTTAATATTTAAATGAAATTTAAGAGTAAATTATGTAATAGGTTTATTATTGCTAATGATGATGGTCTGTAGAGTTACAGTAAAGGAGTTGTGTTTTGAAAATGTACTGACTTCAGGTTAGTGTAGAATATTGTTGATTTCTTTGTGGAGATTAGTAATTGAGGAAAAGATGGTTGCTCTCTTACTGGGGACACTATGAAGTTAAGAACATACAGTTCCAGATGTTAACGAAGCTGTTTTTGTACATGTTTTAAAATGCAGTTTTTTAAATATGTAAAAGAACTAGGATTTAACTAAGTGAAAAGGCCACTTAATTTTTTTTTTTTTTTTTTTTTGCGGTACGCGGGCCTCTCACTGCTGTGGCCTCTCCCGTTGTGGAGCACAGGCTCCGGACGCGCAGGCTCAGCAGCCATGGCTCATGGGCCCAGCCGCTCCACGGCATGTGGGATCTTCCCAGACCGGGGCACGATCCCGTGTCCCCTGCATCAGCAGGCGGACTCTCAACCACTGCGCCACCAGGGAAGCCCTAATTTTTAAAAATTAAATTTAAATACTTTTCCTGTGAAGTTTTGTTTTTGTATTACAAGAACAATGTGTAATTAATGAAAAATCTGAAAACACAAAAGCAAAGAAAGAAAACTGTAATCTCGGCACTTTCCTGGTGGCGCAGTGGTTAAGAATCCACCTGCCGATGCAGGGGACACGAGTTTGAGCCCTGGTCCAGGAAGATCCCACATGCCGCGACACAACTATTGAGCCTGCACTCTAGAGCCCGTGAGCCATAACTACTGAGCCCGTGTGCCACAACTACTGAAGCCCACGCCTGTGCTCCGCAACAAGAGAAGCCACTGCAATGAGAAGCCTGTGCGCTGCAACTAGAGAAAGCCCGCGTGCAGCAACGAAGACCCAACACAACCCAAAATAAATAAATTTATTTAAAAAAACAAAACAAACCGTAATCTTACCTATCTAGAGAATTTGTTGTCAAGGCCTTGGCTTTACTTACAGAAAACATACTTTTTCCATATTTTTCTTTCTATGCACCTTTATATTTTTTATATCTTCAGATATTTGTGTGTATTCTGCGAGTAAAATAATAGTTTACTATTATCTGTTTACTGTGTATTCTTTGAGGCTTGTACATGTATTTCCTGATTTTGTTCTCTCAGGGACTGCATGAGGTATGTGTTTTTATCCTCATTTTACATATTAGGAAACTGACAATAATGATTAAATAACGTCCCAATTACACTGTAGCTGAAATGAGATTTAACGCCAGGGCTTCTCACTTCCAGTTGCCTAGTTCAGCATAGCATGAGAGGTTCGCCAAAGGAAGTCTCACGGCAGTAAGCTTATGTTTTAGCTAGGAAGACACGGCAGACACTTGACAGGATAATAACAACTCAAGAACTGAATTCTCTACCACAGTGTTAAGGATGTAGCAGACTTGCTTTTTTGTAGTTGAAGAGCAGTATGCATTCTATGATTGACCCTTAATTCTCGTACTAGCTAGTTTGTTAGGGCTTAGGTTTTTCATCCGCAGTATGAGGCACTTGGATTTCTTTTGACAGTTTATCAAGTGGTGGAATCTGCTAGGTTGTTAGTTCACTAAGGTCCTATCTAGCTCTAACAACAATAACAGCTATTATCTACTGAGCACTCAGACTATCAGACTGTGTAGGTACTTTACATGAATTTATCTTACTTAGTCCTCTCAGTCACAGTGAAAGAGATAATGTTACCCCAGTTGAGGAAAGTGAGGCTAAGCGAATCTATCCATAAAATTAATAGGCTGATTCAAGATTCATAATGATGTTTTGGACTTCAGAGAGCCTGATCTCTAACCATTATGTGATTTTTTTTTCCAAGTACGAATATATGGCTTATCAAATTATTAATTATAAATTCTGATCAATACAGTGGGAGTCAAGAGGACTGAATTGGGAGGATTCCTGGAGAAATGATTTGAGCTTTGCTTCACATTACAGAAATCTGCCCTTTCCGATGGTAGCCACTCATCATGGGGCTGAAATATACTAGCCTGAATTGAGATGTGCTTTAATTGTAAAAGTTATACTAGATTTCAAAGACTTAGTATGAAAAAAGGAATGTAAGACTGCAGTTTTAAATTTTTGATTACATGTTGAAATAATATTTGTTTATAGTGTTTGTTATATGTAAGGTATTTTGGGAAATGTTTGAAATGCTTTTTTATATGTGTATATGTATGAAACGTCCTGTTCAAATTTTAAGGTGTGACACAGTAGTTATCAAAAGGCTTGAGAATATTCTTTCGCAGATGTTTAGCTAATAGTAGTAAATTCTATTGTGACGCTGGTGTAAAATTTTCTAGGACCAAATCTAAATTTTCTAGGACCAAATGTAGAATAGCTTGAGCAAAACAAAATTAAGTAATGCAAAGCATTACTTTTGTTATTTAATCTGTACGTGTAATATATATTTACACGGACAACAATCTCTTCAATTTATTTTTCCTTACATTAAACAGGCTGATAGCCATGGCAAAGTCGAACCAAAGTTAAATCTAAGTTAAATGTTAGTTGTTATAACTTGTCTTCCATACTCTAGCCTCAGCATTTTTTGCTTAGCTTTTTTGGGAGCATGAGTAGAGGTCTCCCCAGTAATAACTATGAAATTTATAGTTGTTGTTGGCAAAGCAACATGGCATTTCCCTGTTAGTATTTCTTCAGAATCAGGAATCTCATTTTTCGGGTTCCTATCTCCGTGCCTTTCTTATTCTGGCTAATTAATAATAGTAAAACTTCTTGGGACTTCTTGGCGGTCCAGCGGTTAAGACTCTGTGCTCCCAATGCAGGGGGCAGGGGTCCAGTCCGTGGTCGGGGAACTAAGATCCTGATGCTGCACAGCGTGGCCAAAAAAAAAAAAAAAAAAAAAGTAGAACTTTTCTTGCTTCATAGCTTTTTGCTTTAATAGTTTTCCAGGTTATTTTCAAGTCTTAAGTTTTCCAGTGACTTGATATGTATAGTTCATTAGTAGACCTTCAGTACATATTTGTTGAATGAACAAATGGATCAGTCATTCTTGGTTTCTAGACACTCTTTTGACTTGTTAATATTTGTATAAATGCATATATACAAAACTAAATTATTTGTGATTTTGATTCAAGCTGAACTTAAATTTTTTTTTGAGGGGTTATACATTGATCCTGGTCAAGCTCAGATATGTCCCAGAACTTAATGCATATATAGAATTATAGAGAACTTCAACTCAGCTCTTGGCAACAGGAAAGTCATTATAGTTTTGTGTGGCCATTTGAAACCTCTGAGTCTTTCTATTTCAGGAACTGTTGGATATTATAAACTTGTGAAATTAATAAGCCAAGAACATTACTAGTATGTAAGCATTAGTAGATATTTATGTATTCTTATGAAATCCTCACATTTTCATTGTCATTTTTTATTCAGAACAGTTAAATGTTCAGTACTAAGGGATGCTGAAGGCTTGCCTTGAGTAACTTTTTTCCTTAAAAGAACATACTCCGTAATGATGCAATAATTTCTGTAATACATAATGTAATTAGTAAATTTGTGGATTTTATTTGTAGAACATGTGTCCATTGATTGGAAATAATTTCCGGACATAGATGTAGGTCCTTTAAAATAAAAGTGTGTATTGTTTGAAGTTAAGAAAATTTTTGATTGCAGCAGTCTTTTTTGGGGTACGCAGGCCTCTCCCTGCTGTGGCCTCTCCTGTTGCGGAGCACAGGCTCCGGACGCGCAGGCTCAGCGGCCATGGCTCATGGGCCCAGTCGCTCTGCGGCATGTGGGATCTTCCCGGAGCGGGGCACGAACCCATGTCCGCTGCATCGGCAGGCAGACTCTCAACCACTGCGCCACCAAGGAAGCCCGATTGCAGCAGTCTTGAATGTGCTCGTTACTGGAATCAAATAACAACCCAGATCTTTTAGATGTTGTATGTAAACATCAAACAAACGAGTTTATTACTTAGAATGTGGATTTGAGGTCACTAGAGATGGAAAAATTAAAAAGATGTGGGGAGTGGTAATGTGTGTATATATGTGCTGTATGGAAATAGTGCAGATTGACAGAGTATTAAGGATAATCTCAACTCTTTAAAAATATTTATACATGCATATGCAAGTGTATAATTTTATACATATGTATAAGCATATACAGACTTGCTTTATTGTAAATTTTTTTCTTTTTCCCTTGGTTTCCCTTTTCCACATGATCTCTCATTCACAATCCATTTAGGTAGCCTGTTTATAGCCAAGTATACATTGTGCCAGATTTTTCTTCATATTCATGGAATGTACATAGATGCACATTCAGATACAAACGTAGGTGTTTTTCAGTATTGCTCTATAGAAATAAGATAATCTACATCTTGGCCATTTTCTGTTGGAGTGTAATTTATTTTTTAATGGTTACATATTTCACCATAAGAATTACTGTGAAATCCAGCCATTCCCTAGTTAATAGACATTTTGTTTTCAGTTTTTTTTCTGCTCCATGTGTGTTTCCATTGGATAGGTTTCAAAGAGCGAGATAGCTTGGTGGAAGGGAACTTTTACCTGTTAACTCTAATAAATGTTAACAGATTGCATTCTGAAAGGCTTAACACTTTGTATTTTCTCAATTGATGAATGTCAGCTTTTTTTTTTTATTACATCCTTGCCAGAAATAGGCATTATAATCTTTGATTTTTGTGAATCTCTTGGATGTAAAGGTTGCAACTTTGATTTGCAAATCCCCACATGGGAATTTTAATGTTTGTTGGCCATTTGGATTTGCTTTTCCATAAATTACTTGTTTATCCCCATTTTCCTTCTGGGATGTCCTTTTTTGCTTTTTGAGATTTCTTAGGACTCATTATATGAATACCCCCTCCCCATCTATAATTTAACTCTCTGGTATCCTGGGCCATAGAGAAGTTCTGTTTTTTACATACTGAAGTACTTTTTCCCTGTTAAGGGTTCAGGGTTTCCAGCCTGGTTAAGACAGCCTGTGTCCAGATTATACATACAGTTCCTTAGGTTTTCTTAAAGTGTTTTATTTGTTTATTTCATATTTACTACATCAAGTCTTATTTTGAATATCATAGGCAGTTGTGCTAGCACCATGTATTAAATAATAATTCTCTGTTTTAAAGTTTTTTTTTGTTTCGTTTTTGTTTGCACATGGGGAAATTAGGTACTGTACTCATCAGCCAGATCTTCCTCACTTCTAAGATTGGGATGGGAGGAAGTCCACCATCTAGGAGAGCTGGGTCCCATTCAGGATTGATAGAACCTTCTGAGAATTGCTCCAATTGCTCTCTGGGGTGCTCTGGGAAGACCATAAAGAGTTCCTAAAGGAGGATATTGTGACTTGCTTTTGGGCAAGTAAAGCCAGTTAAAAGAGTCTTATTTTCCTTACCTTACTGCTCTGGGCCCTCTCTTCTTTTACCTACTGCATAGTAAGTAGTGGATCTGAGACCAGTCTTAACAGTAAAACCAGTATATTGTATTGCTCAGTAAGTGTTTTTTTTCCCTTTCCCTAATAAGGAGTTCTTTCTGTATCTGTTAAATGTATACACAGTCCAGAAACATAAAGTGTTTATTAAATTCTTTAAATTACTTGACATAAAAGTTCCAGGAAGATTAACCGTAGTATTTTGGGGGGAGGAGTGGCTTTAAGTATTCTTGGCACACCTTTGAGTGCCTAGGAATTACCTTAGTTTAAGAAGCTTCAACTCCTTCAGTTTGCAGACTGAGACTCGTGTAAAATTGCTTAGGTCTGGGAGTCCCTAAGTCAGTTTTCTCAACCTATAGTTTCTCATCTGAACTATAAAGCTGAGGAACACCGTTTTCTCAATTCTTCCAAGGATTGTGCATGGCTAGTACTATTCTAGATGCATGGGGGAGAAGTTCATTACACACAATGAATGACTTAGTGATTGGGCTGTATTCTCATAGAGCCCTGGTTAAGAAATAGTTTGCTGTATTCACTTTTTTTTTAATCCTGTAAAATGGATCATACATGTGTAGAGTGCAAAAGCAGGACAGCAGATGATACTGACTGTTGACATGTTGATTGATTTTAGGGATAAAAGTAAGCCATGGGTAGAGATGTGTAATTGGAAGTTGGGTTTTAGAGTCCAGATGTGTAATTGGAAGTTGGGTTTTAGAGTCCAGGGAACAGGTTATTTTTCCATATGTAGATTTGGGAAATCAGTGGAAGAGCCATACAATTTCATTGTATTTAAAATGGCATCCAAAAAAAAATAAAAAAATAAAATGGCATCAGTTGTAAGAGGCACTAAAAAAGAAGAAATGTTGCCAATTGATTTATGAGTGGTAGTTTTATCTTTTAAAATTCTTTTCTATATCACCTGAAAGATTATTTTTAAACATTTGCATACATAAGGAAAATAGAAGCAAAATAAATTGGCTAAAACATTTTCAGGTTCAGATGATTGTGTTTCTTCTCACAATATCTTCCTCAGTGCCATGGAGAGCATTGATGTTGCAAGCATACTTTAAAAGAGCTCTCCTCTATTATCTCCAGGATTTTCTTCCAAGAATTTTCACCCACTCTGCAAGTTTTGATGCTGGTGCTTTCTTGATTTTATCAGAAGGTGTCAACAGAACAACCTTCTGGTAAGAAACCTAAATCCTTCCTAAAATGTTACTTCATTGGTTTGCTGAATGAACTATTGAGGGGTTGCAATCAAGTGCCACAGAAAATTGCAAGCAAACCAAGTTTGAGCATGCTTAACAGTGACATTTATATCCTGGCAGCCATTCAGCTATTGGCTATTCTAAGATGCCATCAACTGTAGGAAGCATCCTGATTGCAGGGATGCAAAATTGTTAGAATTGATGGGCTGGGAAAGTAGACTGGGGCCAGAGAATGAAACACTAAACAAACTGATAATTGATCAAAGAATAACAAGTCATCATCCATTTTGTCAGTTCTTGAAAAACAAAAACCTGAGGCGAATTTTGCATAAATTATGCTATTAACTTTTCTTTTCTCATGGGTTATAGTTTTGTAATTACATTTATCCACAGCAGCAAATTTTAACTGTGGAGTTTGGGAAAATGGAGAGTTTACCCAGTCAGAGGAAAGGCCCTACAGGATCTGACAAACTGATTCCAGTGCCTCTTAATGTTCTGAGAATTTATTTTAAACAGTTTATTTTTATTTATTTTTAAAAATTTTTATTTTATTGAAGTAGAGTTGATTTACAATGCGTTTCTGCTGTACAGCAGAGTGATGTGGTTATGCGTATATATATTTTTCATATTCTTTTCCATTATGGTTTATCACAGGACATTGGATATAGTTCCCTGTGCTATACAGTAGGACCTTGTTGTTTATCCATTCTGTATAAAATAGTTTGCATCTGCTAATGTCAAACTCCCAATCCATCCCTCCCCCACCCCCCCTCCCCCTTGGCAACCACAAGTCTGTTCTCTATGTCAGTCAGTTTATTTTTAGAAATACAGCATTTTATCACAAATTTGCTTCAATAATTGATCCATCAATTGTAATGTCTTAATACATTGGAAAAGGGAACTAAAATATAGTTATTTGACTGTTGTGCCAAATAAATATAAAATTTTTAAATGTCATACCAGTGATCCTGAGAAAGACTTTAAAGAGAAAAACTGGAGTAGATCTTAAATTATATAAGAATACTTGATCAGGTTTGAAGGAGGCAGTAATGTGACTGTGAGAACTTTTTGCTTGCTTAGGAGAATAAATGTGAACTAGAGGTTTGATTCCTGATGAATCCTTGCTTTTACCACTTGAGATAAGAGTCATTGAAAACATAGCCTCCATTTAGGAAGCTTGTTCTGTGTCTTGCTGGCCTTTTTTGCTCAGTCTATTGGCAATCAGTAAACTCTTCTAACAAGAATTTTGAGGTTTAAGAGTTACAGCTTTAGGGTGTAAGTGTTGGGTTTTTGGGTATGGGCTTCCACTTTAAACCTCATTTTGAGGATTCAGGCTGTCTGACTTCTGGTAGTAGTTTGCTGAGTATTAAGGTTTTTTTTATATAAATTTATTTATTTTTGGCTGTGTTGCGTCTTGGTTGCTTGCACAGGCTTTCTCTAGTTGCGGCGAGCAGGGGCTACTCTTCGTTGAGGTGTGTGGGCCTCTCATTGCGGTGGCTTCTCTTTTTGCGGAGCACAGGCTCTAGGCACATGGACTTCATTAGTTGCAGCGTGCGGGCTCAATAGTTGCGGCTCACGGGCTTAGTTGCTCCGCGGCATGTGGGATCTTTCCGGACCAGGGCTCGAACCCACGTCCCCTGCATTGGCAGGCGGATTCTTAACCACTGCGCCACCAGGGAAGTCCCAGTATTAAGTTTTTTTAAGTTTCTACTTCCCCCTTTGTAAGATATGTGAATTTAGTGTTGTAATGAATTGTAATAATGGGAGGTCATTAGTGGATTTTTGAAAAATCTGAAGTAGCAGATGAATTTGAAATGATACTTTTCAAAGGAATTTTTTTAGACTAGGATGATATGTTCCTAATGAGTTTAGTGGGAATGTTCTCAAAGGGATTCATGGATCTCTGTAGATTGCTCAGCCATCACTTAAGCAAAGCCTCTGATAAATTGATTAGTATATTAAACAAGGTAGCTGCCTTTCCAGTTGTAAATTAGATTTTGATATTTTGTTCTGGGACTTTGCCTTAAATAGGCTTTTTAGGAATGTGCCTTATTTCTTCATAATAGTGTTGCTGCCAGACGTAACCTTTTAGAGTTTAAAACTGTGAATTAGCAAAAGCATTTTGTCATTTAATTGATAATGATTTAATTGAAAAGAGTTCCAGACAGAAGATGAGGTTTTATTTATTTTTTTAAAACATACATTCATTTATTTTTTGGCTGTGTCGGGTCTTCGTTGTGGTCCCTGGGCTTCTCTCTAGTTGTGGTGCTCAGTAGTTGCCTGGTGTGGGCTTAGTTGCCCCGAGGCATGTGGGATTTTAGTTCCCAGACCAGGGATTGAACCATCATCCCCTGCATTGCAAGACCGATTCTTAACCACTGGACTACCAGGAAACTCCCAGAAGATGAGGTTTTAAATTCAGTGTTTACAACCTCCTAGGGAGTAAAACTTTGGGGCTATAATAGATGTATATAGTTTCAGCTTCTCTTTCTCTAAAATGAGGGATCTGGAAGGTCTGTAGAAGAAATAATGTTTCTCTTCGGAGTGGTTTTCCCACAGCCATCTGTTCTGACTTTTGACTGTATTTATAATCTCATTCTTTCAATTCTTGAAGTTCATTCATACCATGTGTATTATTGCTTATCAATAGGATTTTTTCTCCCTGTGACTACCCTCATCGAGTTGAAAAACATTCTTTTCAGCTGTAGTGTTCTGTAACTTCAAAAATGTGTGTTTAAGTTAGGCAGATATCTGGAATGCACCTTGTTCTTTCCACAGGCCATTGAAGCTCCCACCTCAAAATTGCCAAGCACCTTGTCTTTTTTGTCCTGATTATTGTAGCTTTAAAATAACTTTCAGTGTTTGGTACGGATAATGTTTTCTCATTATTCTCTACCCCCATTTAAAAGTTGCCTTACTGAATGCCTTCTTATTTGTTTTTAAGATAGGCTTTGATGTAATTTTATTAAGGTTAACTCCTATTCCCTCAACAGAATCACACATTCCTTTGTGTTTTAGTAGGATCCCATTGAGGGGCATGTTGAAAATTTTAAAATATCAAGAGTGCTTTACATTTCCCTAAATAGTCTATTTCTATTCATTAGTCAAGTTTCAGATGTCTGCACGTAGGTCGTGTACATTTTTTTGTTGTTGAGGGCATTTCTAGGACCTTGCTGTTAGTAGAATATTTTTTTGTCTGTTTTATTTTCCAGTGCTTATTTTTAGCTAGAAAAGCTAATTTGGTTAACTTGCCACCTTACTGAATCTTTGAGTTTTCTTTTTAAAGTTTTATTTTAGGCTAGATTGGTTTTGAAAAAAAAAAATTCTTCAGTTAGTGCTTCCAGGGCTCAGAGATTCCTGCTATTCCCTCTGTTCTTCCCTTACTCCTAGTTTACACATCATTTTTGGCATTCCTGGGTTTTTATTGTATGATGCTGTTTGTTATTTTGTCAGGGATAGCATTCTAAGATATTTTGATTACACTTTAAATATGTTAAAGTGCCTTGTTACTTATCTATAATTTTAAATTATAGTTAAGAGTTTCAAGTGTAAACGTGTACCAGGCTTTGTGAATGAACAAATTAAGGGACCATTTTATGATGGCTTGGGCTTCCATGTTTGTAGGTGTATGGGGAGAAGAAAAAGAAATGTCAGAGTATTCTAATAAATACGGGTTCTGGACCAGATGAGTATGAATAGGAAAAGAGACCAACTCCCCGAAGGTTGGACTAAGAAGAAAGACAGAAGTTATGGAGACTTAGTCATAAAGCCACCCCCCCCTCCCGCCCTCCACCCACACCATGTGCAGGAAAATGCTGCCATTGTTATTTGGTGTCTCCTGACTCAAACATTTTGGCAAAGACATAACCCTGCCGTTTGCCATCTCTTGAGTATATAGGGACCTGCCATTATTCTGGTGAATTAAAAAGTGTTGACTGTGTCCTGTATCAAATGCATCAATTTTATAGCAATCTGGCCATTAGAAACCTCTTATCCCTAGAATCTAGGGTTTGGGGATTAGAACATGTTTTCTGATTATTCACTACAGTCCAAATACTTTATTTGGGTGTCAAGTTTTTAGCTTGTTTAATCTGATGCCTGAAGATATTAGCAATAAGAGTAGGTTCCAGAGCTGTATTTTTTCTTAAAGTGTGTGAACAGTGTGTGCACCCAGACAAAGATGATGCTGATGTTTGTGGTGGATGTAAAGTGGGGGTGGGGAGCAGTATAAGCACTGATTTTTAGATAGGAAAAAACCTTTTTATTATAACGAGGAGTAGAATTTCCCAGTGATTTGGAGCTCTCATTTGCACTTACGCTGTATAAATTATACAGAAATGATAAAGATTAATGAAACATTTCAAACTATGAAAATTGTTTGTGAAGGACTAGAAAATGTTAGTGAAAGTATAAATAATGACTAATCTGTGATGGAAAGATGTTTTACTCTGATATTCATGAATTTGGTAATTCTCAGGTTATGAAAATAGTCCTTACAAATGGCAAGGGTATAATAGAGATGGATTTGCTGGTAGCATAACTATGAAAGTGCTGACCAAAATGATTGCTGAAAGTAGATGTGCGGATGAACTAGTAGAAATAGAGAAACTGGCCAGGAAGTCATTGTTGTAGCATGATCAGATAATCACAACTTGAACTAGTTGGCAGCTCTTAGTTTTTAGCTTTGGGAGGAGAAAGAAGAACAAAAAATGTCTTCAGAATTGCAAGGCAAGAGCTACTTTAAATTTTCTGGCAGCCACTATATTTCTTTCATAAGTTTATTTTCGGCTGCTTCGGGTCTTCGTTGCTGCACACGGGCTTTCCTCTAGTTGCGGTGAGCGGGGGCTGCTCTTCCTTGCGGTGCACAGGCTTCTCATTGCGGTGGCTTCTCTTGTTGTGGAGCACAGACTCTAGGCACACGGGCTCAGTAGTTGTGGTGCACAGGCTTAGCTGTTCTGGCATGTGGGATCTTGCCAGACCAGGGAACGAACCCACATCCCCTGCATTGGCAGGCAGGTGGATTCTTAACCGCTGCGCCACCAGGGAAACCCCAACTATAGCATTCTTGAAAGTATCTTGAGTTTTAGACCTCACATGAAGATATATGCATTGAAATTTCCCATAATACACAAGTTGATCACAGGTATTTCTAGCTGGAGAGAGATCAAGGCCAAATTACAGAATCATAAAATTTAGTAGCAAATGTGGGAGGAGGGTACTGAGAGACTGGATACATGACTTACATACATTCTGTGATTGGTGATTGAAAATAAAATGATTTTATTTTCAGCTTCATTGGTTACCTTTTCCTCTATAAGACTTTCTATATTCAGTTCCAAAGATTTTCTGGGGTGGCAGTGCTGATCTGTTTGCTTTTTGGTTTTTCCACCGTCAGTTTGTTTCTTAGTCTTTGGTTTGTTAATTTGCTTAAAATAATATCTGACACATAGTGTTTAAATATTTGGGGAGGTAGATGAGGTAAACAGATGTACTCATTTTTGCCATGTTTTAACCAAGTACTGCAAGTATGTGTATTTAATTAGTTTATAGTGTACATTATGGAGTGTAGTATGATAAAGACGTTTCAGAAAAGTTTTTGCTGAGTACCAAGTGGTTCAGAGTGTGTAAGCATTTGGCTAAGGTTGAGAACATTGCTCTTCTGATTGACAGTAGTACAGTGTCATTTAATGTCATTTGTAATCATGAAAGAGAGAGGTTAAGTAATTGCCAAGGTCAAACAGCTCATGAATGATGGAGATGGAAATCAAACCCAGATTAGCCTATTCCAAGCTCTGGGTTATTATTAGTACTCCATGTCATTTTTGTAGCTCTAATATAGTGGTTTAGAGTTAATGTAACATTTAATTGAATATTTATTTCCTTTTAATTTCTTTATAGGGATTTATCAAAGATGTTCATGAAGACTCTCTCACAGTTGTTTTTGAGAACAAGTAAGTTATTTTTTTATTGATAGAGATCCTAATTTTGAAGATTGGTAGTGCCAAACTGTTTGCTTTTGGCTGTTTCTATTGCCAGTGGAAAATGAGTGTGCTTTTGGGTGGGGGTCTTTGGTTTGATTATCTTTGAGTTCAAATAATTTTAGTTCTTGGTGACTTCACCTGGTTTTCTGCTCACAATTCACTTGGCACTTCTTCCATGACCCCTTTCTTTGTCAAATCACACGTGGACGTGAATCAGTAAGTAGTTTTTGCAAAAATAGATGGCACGAATGGGATTATAATATGCTTCTTAAAAACGCAGAATTTTGAAATTATGCTGTAGATAAGTATTAGGCTGTCTTTAATTGCTTGATTATTCATAAGGAATAATAAAAAGTTGTATAGATATTGTAAAGGTTAGGTAAGTTGTGCTAAAAACGTTAAAGACTGTGTTCTGGGCTTGGTTAGGAAGGGTTATAAAGGAGCACTATATAATTGAAGGTCAGAAAAGAAAACTGGTTAACTTTCACTTTTATGCTGCTTCTGTAACTGCCTGAATAGATATCGGCCCAACAGCTGTTTCTTGTAGAAACAAGTGTTGAGATGATTTCTGTCTTTTAGCAGCTGCCGTTTAGACAGTAAAGATGAAAGAAAGCACTCAAATGTCTTACTTGTCTCCTTTTTTGCCCAGCGTTGGCACAGGGGAGCCATAGGAGTATTTTACGTGCTGCTCTACCTCCCAGGCATGTGAATGACCTATTAGAACTTAAAGTAGGAAAGCATTTTAGCTTTATCAACTTAGTTATAAAATACAACCCACAAAAAATTAAGCAACAGCTCAAGTAGTAGTTTTAACACATTCGTATTTGCTACAAAGATTAAAAGTAAGTTTTCTCTAGGTTTTAATTACAATGTATGTGTTCATTGTAGAAAAGAAATTCTATCTGTGTAAGAAAATTAAATCCTTTCATAATTTAGCTATTCAGAATAATTGAGTAGTTTTCTATATTTCTGTGAACATGTACACTAAGAAATTATGCAGCTTATATTTTATAATCTCTGAAATTGTGTTCCTTAATAAATCATTGAGTGGTAAAAGTGTTTGTAATAAGTTGATCCCACTATAGCAGTTCGTTACTCTGAACGTACCCTACTTCATTTGCAGAATAATGTATGTACTGTTACCTTAGGATGAGTAATTTGGAAGCAATGTATAATTGTCAATGATGTTAACTATTTATAAACTTCACCAAGAGCCATGCAAAATCTGTTCTACCTCAGCAAACTACTTGGAAAAAGATTTAATACAGAGGTTGTTTTTCTTTGGGGACAGCTAAATGATTGATTTGAAAAATATACAGTACTAAGCATAGACTACATAGCTTCTGTATTAGGGGTATTAGAATAATGTATTTTAAAATTGTTAATTCCTTTTCTAATCCTTCAGTTGGCAACCGGAACGCCAGGTTCCATTTAATGAAGTTAGATTACCACCACCACCTGATATAAAAAAAGAAATTAGTGAAGGAGATGAAGTAGAGGTATGTATTTACAAGTTTATTTTCTTGTGTGCATACTTTTTTGTTTCAAATAAATATTCTTGTTGGAAAATCTGTTTAGCTGTTAGAGAATAAATCTAATTCCTTTTCTCCATTCTTTCTATTGGTAATGGCTGTGTAATGTAGCAATGCTTGAGTTTTGGAGCCAGAACTGGGATTAATGTCTCAATGCTACCATTTTTAGGTTTGTAGCCTTGGTCAAGTTTTTTTGTTTTTAATGACTAAAGTGAAAATAATGTGAGAACTAAAGACGATAGTGCATTTGAGTTTTGCACAGATTCTGGCGGAGACAACTATATGACGTTGGTCATTATTTTCCTTTTTTGCTGTTTTGCCTTGTGCTTTTTCCTCAGTATCTTTGTACAGTATTAGTAGCTATCCTTCATTGTAGTGATCATTAATATAGTTCCTGTGTAACAATATGAAATATTAGCATACTGCCTTTTTGAATATTCTAGAAATATTCAGAAAAATTTAAAAGGAAAAAACCAAAATCACTGTCCAGAGATAAAAACCACATTTCATGGTTTACATATTCTCAGGCTCTTCCTTTTTTCTCTTTTAAAAAAATAAAAATTTTACTGCTTCTTTGTATCTTGCTTTTTTCACACTTAGTAGGTCTTGAATGTCTGTCTTTTATATTTGTTTTTGATTAACATGCCTGCTGTTATGTAAAAAGAAACTTGGAAATAATTGTCAAATAGAAGCATAATGAGTTTGTTGGAGATAGAAAATTTGATTTTCGATTTTTAAGAAGCTGATACCTCCAAGGAGCTCAAATATGCTAAAATGTATTTCTCACAAGGAGTTGTCTTGATAGTGTTGAAAGAGATTTTCAAATCTCATTTGTACCTAATTTATGTAGGCTGGGGTAGGAGAACTGGGAACATGGGTCAATCTTTAATGATGAAACAGCTATCTAAAAACACTTAACAGTATGTACTTTGTGCCATACACTGTTCTGAGTGCTTTGCACATGAACTCATTTAGTTACTTGCCATTTTTATTCTTCATAATTTTTTTAATGGTAAATTTTCTTTTGAGTTAATTGTAGATATTAGGCTAGAAAGTCAAATTGTAGGACTTTAACTCCTAACAACTTGAACTCACTTTCTAAAATTTTGCCTAGATTTTAATTCTTGCTCTAGGTAATTAGAGCAAGCATCCTTCTGCTTTTGCTAAATCAAAGCATGTTATAAACTTAATTGTGTCAGGGTGCCACATGTGTGGCGGTCATTTCTGTGAGTAGTGCTTTTCATATTTTAAAAATTGTTCAGACAGTTATTGTTAATGTAAAGGCTCAGTTTAAAGGAAAAACTTGGAGCGCTGAGGGTGTTGTTACAGTGTGCTTTTCCTCAGTCTCAATCTGGGAAGATCCTGTCCAGTTCCTGGACCATCTTTATGGCTCGCCTCCCCAGTTGTATACAAAACTTTATTGAATGATTTGGAAATTGATGATTACAGAGTGTTTTATTTCACTTTCTGTTTTATGGTTCAGTCTTGGTGAAATTTGTTCCTTAAAATTAATGAGAATCATGGTCTGGAATTAAGATATTACTGTTACTTTGTAATTTTTTTGTGCTTTTGAAATTTTTGAAAATTTATATAGAGAAGAAGTTTAAAATTAATCTTGCCACCTGTGGATTTCTTTTTTTGTTTTGCTTTTTTGCCAGCGTTAGGAATTTATTCTTATGCCATGGAATGAATGCTTAGGAATTATGGTTGTTAGTGCTTTATATTTTGAGCCAAATAACTTTATGTAAGCTCCCCACCCCCCAAATTCAAAGTAACAAAGCTTAATATAAAAAGTGAAATGATACAGAGTTACATAAAGTAAAAAGTGAACCTTTCCTCTTAGTGTAGGTATCTAGGTGTGCTTATCTGCCCACCCCAGCTTAAGTCTCATTTAAGAGATGTCTCTTTAGATTTTTTTCCTTTGAACTTATAAAGAATATGTGTGCTTTTTTAAGTTACAAAAATTGGGAATACATTTTATTTGTGATTTTTGTAGTCAGTTAATTAAGATACCATAGACATTTTCAAGTCTGCACATACAGATTTAACCTCATTTTTTCTCACCACCCCATGATACCTCTCCGTATAGGTGTATCATAATTAGAAGTTGTTGAAATTATTGAAAGTTGTTTTTTGCTTTTACCACCCCCCCCCCAAAAAAAGCAAGAGTTAATGTCCTTATGTAAATCATTTTCTGTTAGTATAAATCTTGGTGGTTCAATTGCTGAATCAAAGGCATGTATATTGAAAATTTTGATAATAGCAAAATATACCATTTTGTCCTCCAAAAATGCTTTTTGAATGACCACTTCATAGTTTTGCTAATACATTAAGGTGTTTGTTTCCTCATAGATTGACTGGCTGGATTATTATTAATCTCATCTGTAAGTTTTCATAAACATGATAGAAGGAAGCTGTTGTCTTCTCTGTTTTCTGAACCTTGATTACTAGTGATATGGAGTGTCTTTTAAATTAGTTTATTGGCTGTTAGCCCCTTGTTCTGTTTATTATCTATTTTATTTTTTGCCCATGTAGTTTTCGATGTTGGAAATGTGTACATTTTATGGGTAAGTTCCTGTTATATATTGTGTTTTCTCCCAGGCATTCTTTAAAAAGCTGTGCTTTAGTGGCTTTTGCCATTAAGAATTTATATTTTTACTTATTCAGATCTGCCAATTTTCCCAGATTCAGATCTGCCAGTTTTCCCAGTGTGGCCTCCAAGATAACCCATTTTAGTACTTCTACAGAGATGCCCCCCCCTTTTTTAAAGAGTATTTAGGTTTTTAATATAACTTGATTCTTTTTAGGGTAGTAATTTATTGCATAGTATATTGATTTTTTTTTAATTAAGTCATTGGCTACTGTTCTTTTTGTGCTAGTCGTAAATACTATAATAGCAGTGATAACAGCTGACACTAACCCATATAATATATATATAACTAACTGGCTTTTTAAACACATTCTATCAGTTTGACATAATAGTCTCTTGAGGGCCTCTTCTAAACTCTATGACTACTTTAATTAACCTTTCCAAGGTTCATGTAGCCTGAAGGTTAGGAAGTTGAATAACCAGTGTAAGTTTTTGTCCTGAATGTTATTCTTTCTAATATGTCATGCTGTATTACAGGGTGTTGTCAATTTTGTGCCACATTCCCAACTCTTGTTCTTTTGCAGCTTCTAGGAACCCTTCCTCTTTGAAGAATGGAAAGGTGACTATGATTTGGCCATTAGTAATTGATTTAGAACAGAAATGATCCAGAAGGGAGCTTTTCATTAAGCTGTCCAGGCATTTATCTAAAGCTCAGCCATACAACAGAAGACCTAAATAGACATTTTTCCAGAAGACATACAGATGGCCAACGTACAGATGTTCAACATGTCTAATTATTAGAGAAATGCAAATCAAAACTACAATGAGATACCACCTCACACCAGTCAGAATGGCCATTATCAAAAAGTCTACAAATAATAAATGCTAGAGAGGGTGTGGAGAAAAGGAACCCCTCCTACACTGTTGGTGGGAATGTAAATTGGTGCAGCCACTATGGAAAACAGTATAGAGGCTTCTTTAAAAACTAAAAATAGAATTACCATATGATCCAACAATCCCATTCCTGGGCATATATCTGGAGAAAACTGATTTGAAAAGATATAGGCACCCCAGTGTTCACAGCAGCACTATTTACAATAGCCAAGACGTGGAAGCAACCTAAATATCCATTGGCAGATGAGTAGATAAAGAAGATATGGTGTGTACACACACACACACACACACACACACACACACACACACACACACACACACACACACACACACACACACAATGGGATATTACTAAGCCATAAAAAAGAATGAAAGAATGCTATTTGCAGCAACATGGATGGAGCTAGAGATAATCATACTGAGTGAAGTAAGCCAAAGACAAATGTTTTATGATATGACTTACTTTTTTAATATTTTGGCTGTGCCAGGCGGCATGTGGGATCTTAGTTCCCCGACCAGGGATTGAACCCATGCCCTCTGAATTGGAAATGTGGAGTCTTAACCACTGGACCGCCAGGAAGTCCATATGATCTCACTTATATGTGGAATCTAAAATATGACATAAGTGAACTTATTTACTAAACAGACTCACAGACGTACAAAACAAAGTTGGGTTACCAAAGGGGAAGGGGTGGGGGATAAATTAGGAATTTGGGATTAACAGATACACACTACTATATATAAAATAAACAACAAGGACTTACTGTATAGCACAGAACTATATTCAATATTTTGTAATAGCCTATAATGGAAAAGAATCTGAAAAAGAACATATACACATATATATATGTATATATACACACACAGAGATATACACATATATATATACAAAACTGAATCACTTTGCTGTATACCTGAAACTAACACAATATTGTAAGTCAGCTATGCTTCTATTAAAAAATAATAATAACTAAAACATTCAGCCATATGAACTTCCCATTCTTGTAGGTCAGGTATGGTTAAATATTGGTGATTTCACATGGCTTACTCTAAAATTTTATTACTTTACAAACATGTTTGGCTACTTCAGGCTTGCCCTTTCCAGCCAATTTATGAGACTTAGATGAAATTATAAAACATAAATTAGTGTCTGGTAGTGACCTCAAGAAGACGTTATATGGCTTATAATAGAAAGTTGGTTTTGAAAAGTCTAAGACTCAAAGGTTTATTTTTAAACCTAATTGGTGGCTTTGTGTTGATAAGAACTGGCATATATTTTCAAATCTTTAAAGTATTTAATATAATTAATTTTTTTTGATAAGTGTCTGCTTAATAGTTGATTTTGTTAACTAAAGATTGCTAAGAAAATTGGTAATTCCCTGGTGGTCCAGTGGTTAAGACTCTGTGCTTTCACTGCTGAGGGCCTGGGTTCGATCTCTGGTCAGGGAAATAAGATCCCACAGGCTAGCTGCGTGGCATGACCAAAAAAGAAAGATTGCTAAGAAAATAATTCTCAGCTTGTAAAGTTGGAGATGATGGGAAAATGAAGAGTTCTTTAGATTCTCTTAAGCTGGATATATAGTATAATGTTCTGGGATATTGGAAGGGCAGTAGAAAGAGTTTTTACCCAGTGATTTCACATGTGAGGTGCCTTATTTTTTATTATAAGATGCCTACCTTATTCAGCAAGTTAGTAACACACACAAACGTGTTACATAGGAAGCCTGATATCTCAAGCTAATAGATAATTTTATAAGACTTTTTACGTTTTTCCTCTTGGGCTTAACATATTTGATATATAAAAACTTTTTTTTTGAATTGTGAAGTCTTCTGGTTGAAATACGGATAGGCAAGTTTTTGTTCTTGTGACATACGCCTTTTCTTCCATCTTTTATGGCAGATAGACATTATGGTTCTACATCTTTATAATTTAGTTATAATCTTGGGATAGGTCCCTTGAGAGAAATTTAATAAAGGGATTAAGAATAATTTGATGTAGAACACTCCCTTACCTGACAATTTCTTTTTTTAATTTGGCCATGCCGCATGGCATGCAGGATCTTCGTTCCCTGACCAGGGATCAAACCCGAGTCCCCCTGCAGTGGAAGCACAGGGTCTTAAACCACTGGACTGCCAGGGAAGCCCCCTTACCGTACAGTTTTTTAATTTAGTATTTTACTTATAAGACAAATACAATATGCATGTATAATTTACATCTTACCTTTAAAAATGTATCAGTTTGATTCTTGCAACCAGTCTGAAAATTCTAGCTGTCTGTAGTTAGTCTTTCTCATAATACGAAGTCAGCATTGTTAGTCTTAGTGCTTGGGAATGCTCATATGTTAAAGAATAGGTGAACATATTCTTTATTACTTGTATCTTTTTCTTTTGGGGAATGGGCAGTTTCCAAGACTTATGAAACCCATTTGTTAAAGTATCAGCCACAAATACTAATGAGATAATAACTGTTGTGTAAGTAGATAAATCACATTAGTGTTTTCTAGATGTTAAGCTTGCTTTCCTAATGTACATTTTCTATTTCTTCATAGATTGTAATGAGATAAAATAGATATGAATAGTACTCAATAAATGTCTTTCATGTAGTTGTAAAACAGGTCATTATGATTAAGCATTCAGTTTAATGCTTAACATTATTTAGAATTAGGTAAAAACTGGTAGAAATTGTCTACTGGTGGTGTTCACATTATTTCTATTTGGTTATAACTTTGAAAGGCATCGTTGAACATTATTAACTTGAATGAAAAGCTGATAACATTAGGATCCAGACTGGAATTCCATTTAAGTCATAATTTGGTTGTGTGCTGGAATTTGGAGGCCAGTAAGGTTTGACTTGGATTCATTTGGTAGAAAGAATACTGAAATAGGCTTTTGGAATTTAATTCTTCCATGAAACTGTAGCCTTCTTCAATCTGGGTACTGTTGTGTTTTTAGGTCTCTCATGGGCACTCCTTAGTCTTTTTTTAAAGCTCTTTCTTGGATTTGAAGAAACTTAGAATGTTAGAGAAATGAGGGCCATTGCCTTAGAGTGTGAATTGCTTTCTTGGAATAGTTTGGGGATTTAAGTGAGTTGAAATCTGAAGTAAAGGAATTTCTGTGAGGTGCTTTTACTCCAATGATGTAGTCATAAATAAATTCAGTAATCTACATCTTGGACGTAGTATGCTAGGGCGCGGTTTTAACACTTGGTTATTAAAACGACTTTTTATTGTGTTGAGTACACTGTTCACTTTGTAAAGGATGTTATTTGACCCACAACACAAAAGTGGAGGCAAATTCATAGCATTTTGATTTGAGCCAGGAGCTTAGATTAATTTGGCTTTATGAGAGAGGCTTTGTCTTTCAGGGATCAGTTATTAATGAAGTTTACAGAGATGGATGTAAGTATAAAATGGAATCCAGCATTTTAATGTTCAGTGAGAACTAAAGCTGCAAGACAGTCCACAATGTTTTATTCTTTTTTGTAGGTAAACTTACATAGAAAGCCAGATTCCTAGACGGGTATTCTTTGGTGAAACAGAACAGGTAGTTTATTTTAAGACGCATTTTTCAGCATTCAAGCTTGAGGCACCCATCCACTGTAGATCAACAAGAGATATACCAGTCTGTTTAGCTGAACTGCCTTTCTAAGATAGTGCTTGGAAAGGGCACTTTCCTTCTTGTTCTCAGGGTTTTCTTTTTGTTTTTTTAATTCTCAGTATACTAGGGAAAATAGCACTTACCATTTGAGTCTAATGGGCCATTTTTATTGTTTTTTTATATTTTTAAGTCATTTTACATATAAATTTACAGAAGTAAGAATAAAAGGATGGTGAAGATAAACATTATTAGATATTTTAATAAGCATTTAAACAAAGAAATCCAAGTTTTTATTTCATGTTTTCCTGGTTTTTGACGATACATGTACCTAAAATGAGCAAAGTTTTCTGAATATTAACTTATTGCTCATCAGCTATCATGCATAAACCCAGAACATACCCATCTTGTAAATGCTGATATCAGATTTAAAGTCCATCTCTGGTATGTTCTAGTTTATCATTTCTTCTGTTTCATCTTACACACTTGAATTATCAGAATGCAGTGGTTTAAGAATACAGTTGACTCTTGAACAACATGGGTTTGAACTGCATGGGTCCATGTATACTCGGATCCCCCCCGTGCGGCTTGTGGAAGTCTTAGTTCCCTGACCAGAGATTGAACATGGGCCCTCAGCAGTGAAAGTGTAGAGTCTTGACCACTGGGCCACCAGGGAATTCCCACTCAGATTATTTTCAGTGGAAAGTGCTACAGTACTGCATGATCAGTGGTTGGTTGAGTTTGCAGATGTGGAACTGCATATACAGAAGGCCGTCTGTGTTACACTCAGCTTTCAACTGCATGGAGGGTTGATACCCTTAACCCCTTTGTTGTTCAAGGGTCGATTGTATTTTGGAACTTCTGATGGCTTCTAATTTTATCGAATAGAATGTTAGCATCTTTGCCCTATAATTACACCACTCTCATATTTAACCAATTGGATTGACTAATGTGCATTTCTTCGTCATCTGTTTCTTTCTAGTCACAGAAGATGGCAGAGTATTTTAGGATGTAGGAAAAATAAGGTTCCTGGATTCTGTCTTAGATTTATGTAAGGGTTCATTGGATGCTTAATAACAATTGCAAGACAGAATGAGTTTTATTCTATTCTAAAAAAAAAGGTAAAAATTTCTTTTATTTTGGAAGATTTGAAGAAAGGATAGAGTCAAGAAATAGTTAGATTTACTCATAAGAAATGCAGAAGCTAAAATTGAGTTCACTGGAGCTTCATTGGTATATAGGCGCTTTTTTTCCCTCAGCTTTTCTCTAATCATGGTATGCAGTAAAGTTGATCATGAAGTTTTGGCTTATTTATTTTTAGTTCCAGTATTCCACCACTTCGAAGATTACTCATTATCATCTTGATAGAAGCTTCAGGCTTTCCAAAACTGTTTGCCTATCAGTAGTTGTTTACATTATTTCACAAATGGCTGTTAACATGTATTGATTGGTAGATTTCTCTGTCCACCTGTGTAGGGGCAACCTTAGTTTAATCAAGATTTTTGTGAGTGTTTCTTAGTCATCTCTTCCCAGCCGCCCCCCCCCCACTTTCTCATGTATTGAAAATATATCAAACAAACTGCTGTGTCGTAAGAAATAACTCTAATTCTCAATGGAAACTTTTCTAATGTATTATATTTCAAAATACTTGATAATTATAGAATACGTAAGATACAGGGTTTGTTTTGCATAGGAGGTTTTGTAAGGTATGTACTCTGCTAGATGGACTAAATGTGTGTATAATTTTTTTGTTAGACTTTTAGTACATTTAAGTTCCTCAGCAAGGGATTTAAATGTCATACCTTGAAGGAATTTTAAAATAGGAAGAAATCTTAAAAACTTTCTAAAAACAGTTCTTAATTTCAGCATTTTATAAATACTGATAACAGATTTAAAATACATCTTATTAAGGTTCTAGCTTATCCTTACTTCTGATACTTGAATCATCAGAATGCCATGCTCGAAGATGAACAGTGCTGACAGAAACTGAAAGACCTATGTTTTACACTATATAAAACTGTCTTGTAAGAAGCATTTCTTTAAAATAATACTTATTGGGACTTCCCTGGTGGCACAGTGGTTAAGAATCCGCCTGCCAATGCAGGGGACACGGGTTCCATCCCTGGTCCAGGAAGATCCCACATGCTACGGAGCAACTAAGCCCGTGCGCCACAACTACTGAGCCTGCGCTCTAGAGCCCGCGAGCCACAGCTACCAAGCCTCCGCACCTAGAGCCCGTGCTCCGCAGCAAGAGAAGCCATTGCAATGAGAAGCCTGCGTACCGCAATGAAGAGTAGCTCCTGCTTGCCACAACTACAGAAAGCCTGTGCAGCAACGAAGACCCAATGCAGCCAAAATAAATAAATAAATAAATCTCTTTAAAAAATAATAATATTTATGTTTAGTAAACCCTCTTGAATTTGGAATTCGATTTCCAAGGAGCCAAATTGCCCAAAGAGGGTTCAGTTTTATTTTTCAGTAGTAAAATTTAAGCGTATATAACTTTTATTAAATCATGTTTAGTACATCAGTTTCATTTTGTTCACAATATTTTTTTTTGATTAATTTATTTTGGGCTGTGTTGGGTCTTTGTTGCTGTGCACAGGCTTTCTCTAGTTGCGGTGAGCAGGGGCTATTCTTTGTATTATTCTTCACAATAAAATTTTTGATTCTTGATTTTAATGGAAGTTTGCACTTCATTGTCTATAGTGTTGAAATCTTTTTGGATGAAGGAATAAGGGCATTTTTTTTCTTGTCAGGTGTATTCAAGAGCAAATGATCAAGAACCATGTGGATGGTGGTTGGCTAAAGTTCGAATGATGAAAGGAGAAGTAAGTGAGGTTGAAACTTGCTTTGTGACTGATTTTCAAGGAAATACCTCCACTCTTGGTTCTGTAAATGTTACTCTAACTCTTAGTTGTTAAAAGCCTACTTCAGAAATAGTTAATCATGCCTTTCAAAAAGTCATGAGACCAGTAATTTATATTTGTGTTCTGGATTTGCAAACACCAAAGCTGCTCTCCAGAGGTATAAATAACGCAGGTGTGTGAGGACCACCATAGTTCATGCTTGTAAGAATGTATAATCTAGTTTAGGCAAATCAGATTGATGTAACTAAGCTGTGCTTTAGTATTTGTGCCACAAGGGGGAGGGTCTACTGGTTAAGCTGAGCAAGGTAATTAGAACTTCATTTAAAGCTCATTATTTTTGTTCAGATGGGATTTTTAAAATATTTTGATGTCTTTTAGTTTTATGTCATTGAATATGCTGCTTGTGATGCCACTTACAATGAAATAGTCACATTTGAACGACTTCGGCCTGTCAATCAAAATAAAACTGTCAAAAAAAATACCTTCTTTAAATGCACAGTGGATGTTCCTGAGGATTTGAGAGAGGCGTGAGTAATTTTGTTTACTGTTGAATTGATTTGTGAATCAAGAGGATTTTTCAGTGCTACAAAGAACTTTTTTCCCCAGACGCCCAGTCAAAAACTGTGATAGAAAATCTTTTTAACAAACAAAAGTTTTAATGGGTGGTGTTAAAATGAAATACTGAGTTTTCATTATAATTGCCTTCTAAATTTAACCTATTATTTAGGTCTTACCCATGAATTACTTTCTCCCTAGGTGTGCTAATGAAAATGCACATAAAGATTTTAAGAAAGCAGTAGGAGCATGCAGAATTTTTTACCATCCAGAAACCACACAGCTAATGATACTGGTAAGGTAACTCCATATTTTAAGGTAGATAATGAATATTGTACAGATTTTATAAATATTTCAAAAGATAAAAGCTAACTTGTTTTATAGTGACCTTATTAAAATACAGTGTGGGAGAAATTTTTTTGCAGTTACAAAGTTAATTTGTAAATTTCTCCTGGAGTAAGGAGGAAAAATCAATATAATATTCTTTACATCATAAAATCCTTAATATATGGGATCCTGGATTCTACCTGCGCCCCCCAATCATAATTTGAAGAGCAGATCTAAGTAATATGGAAATTAAGAAAGCAAAGTAAGATTAACTTGTGGCGAGGGGCGGTGCATGTTAGGTGAGGAGAGAAGTATAGTAGACGAAAATCAAGAAAGGCCTTATGTGGAAGGTTGTGTTTGTATTACCTTGAAAAAGGATTTAAGTTTTTGAGTGATTAACTTGTGTGTTTATAGTCTGCCAGTGAAGCAACTGTTAAGAGAGTAAATATTTTGAGTGACATGCATTTGCGAAGTATTCGTACGAAGTTGATGCTTATGTCCAGAAATGAAGAGGCCACTAAGCATTTAGAAGTAAGTGGGTTTACTTGTAAAAGGTTTTTTGCGTGTCCCATTTAGTTTCATGAGTATATTATTCAAGTTCCATGGCTGAAACTACTTGACTGTTAGGTAAGGCAACTTGGGACCTGTTTTATGGCTAATAACTGGAGTCATTGTGTCCTTAGAAGAATTACTTTTTTCTATTACTTTTGTCAAACATAGCCTTTTGTCTGCTAAATTCCTGTTATTTGTTAGAACTTGGATGACAGGTGCCAAAGAGCTTAAAAACTCCCTAGGGATTTCCAGTAGAACTTTATTGCTGGTTTTTACTGTCCTGTATCAGTCACAATGCATTTCCTTAGTAACTGGTTCACTATAACAACAACTGGGTAAGAAGAGAGGAGGATACGTGGCTTATAGTTTTAAAAAAGAGCCTGTCATTGCTTCTCTCCATCCTAAGGTATTCCTGTTTTCTCCTCTTCTTCGCTGCCATACTATTAGGAGAAGTGTTCCCCCCACCCCCTCCCACACGCACTTGTGCACACACGCTGTCTTAGAGAAATTGGGGTACGTTTATCTTTAGGATAAGTACATGAATGCCCTTATTACTTTAAAAGTTCCAAACAAGGGATATGTGAATGAGTTTTGAAACATAAATCATCTGAATTGGAGAGCTTCCTGTATCAGTAATTCTGGAAAATTGTTTTAGAATTACTGTTTTCTGTGACCATGATTAAATAGATGGGTCGACCTTTTTTCCCCTTCTATTATATGACCCCAAATGAATTTCCTTTATTCCTTTTTTTCTTAGTTCTTTTTCTTTTTTAAAAAAAATTATAGTGAAATAAACATAAGATTTACCATCCTAACCATTTTTAAGTGTGCAGTTGATAGTGTTGAGAAGTGTATTCACATTGTTGATCAACCGATCTTCAGAACCTTTTCATCTTGCAAAAGTGAAACTCTGTGTCCATTAAACAACTTCCCATTTCCCCTTCCTCCCAGCCCCAGCTCACCACCGTTCTACTTTGTTTCTATAAATTTGAGTACTCTAAATACCTTTCGTAAGTGGAATCATGTAGTATTTGTCTTTTTGTGACTGGCTTATTTCACTAAGCATAATGTCCTCAATGTTTGTCCATGTCATAGCATGTATCAGAATTTCCTTTTTAAGGCTGAATAATTCTGGTTTTACTCACATAATCACATTTTGTTTATCATTCATCATTCAGTGGACAGGTGGGTTGCTTTTTCCTCTTGACTGTTGTGAATAATACTATGAACATGGGTGTACAAAAATTTTTTTTGATCTTTTATAATAAAGTATAATTTGCCTCTTTTACTAGTGCACAAAGCAACTTGCAGCAGCTTTTCATGAGGAATTTGTTGTGAGAGAAGATTTGATGGGCCTGGCAATAGGAACACATGGTAGTAACATACAACAAGCTAGAAAGGTTCCTGGAGTTACAGCTATTGAGCTAGATGAAGATACTGGAACATTTAGAATCTACGGCGAGGTAAGCTGTTTGCCCCCCACCTTGGGTAACTTTCCTATAACATATTACCTATTGTCTGGAATTTCAGTTTCCGAAGGGTGAAACGCTTTAAATTAATCAGCCTGGCAATCGTTGCATGTATGTAGGTGGATTAAAGGTTGTGTTTAATGTGTACTCTTCTCAAAAGTTACTTAATCAGCTGCTTCTGAATTTTACTGTTTTATGTGCATTACAGATAATTTATTCAAATATTTTTTGAGTGCTTACTGTCGGGCACTGGCAGTTATAAATAGCATATAATAGAATAGCTTTTGTAGAACTTGAATTTGAATAATATTTTGTCACTGGTTAATTGTGACATCTGTGTGGACAGGAAAATAATTGGAAAAATAAATCAGACTTTTCTTCATTGAGACCATCCTTCACATTAGAGAAAATGAGTTTTTTGGGGGTGATAATTTCAAGTCTTGACTTTTCATTTGAGTCATATAGCAAATCTTACTAGAGGCCTGATTTTTACTTCCGAAACTGTTAGAAGTGGGCAGTATAACAAAGTAATTGAGATGAAAGGCTTTGGAGCCATACTGCCTGAATTGGAATTTTGTCTCTACCACTTTGAGGGGGCTTGGAGAAAGTTACTCAGCTTCCCTGCGTAATTTTCTGAATTGTAAAATGAGAATATTAATAGTGCTTACCTTACAGTTTATGAGGATTAAATATGGTTTAAAATTTTTTGCTGTGTATAATACAGGGAGCACACAACATACTTGACCTGTGGTTATTAAAGGACAAACATTAGAAGTGGAAGTTAACTGTTACTAGACTATAAATTCCTTTTGGTGAAGACACCCCCGCCCCCATCTTCTGGTCTTTTAAAATCATAACCATTAGCGATTAGGAATTTTAATGATGTTATCAGTAGGTAATTTTTTTTTAAATGCATCTGCAGAAACAACCTTTTAAATCATTTCTTACGTTGAGAATGAAAAAACAATGCAGATAGTACAGACAACATGAACAATTTTTTTTTTTTTTTTTTTTGCGGTGTGTGGGCCTCTCACTGTTGTGGCCTCTCCCGTTGCGGAGCACAGGCTCCGGACGCACAGGCCCAGTGGCCATGGCTCACAGGTCCAGCTGCTCCGCGGCATGTGGGATCCTCCCGGACTGGGGCACGAACCCGCGCCCCCTACATCAGCAGGCGGACTCTCAACCACTGCGCCACCAGGGAAGCCCTGAACAATTTTTTTTTTAACATTCACCTGGAGAATTCAGCATAGGAGTGTGGGCCAGATGTATTTAGGATTGGGTTAAATTTGGCTAATGTAAGTAAGTTAAACACTCTTAATTTTCTCAGGAGCTTAAAAGGGACCTTAGAGATGTCTAACATATTTTGGTTGTAAAAGACTCTTTCCTAGCTGTTCAGTGATTACTGTGACTTTTTTTGGAAAAATACTTCATGAATTATTTGACTTGAAATGTCACTCTGGTGGTCTGAGCAGAATCTTGTACTAGAGCGTAATAATTCAGTTTTTCTTATTTTATTTTTGTTGTGGATTGTGGGTTTCTTCAAGGTTGAATTTCATGTTTGTTTCCCCTCTCTCCCCACCAGAGTGCTGATGCTGTAAAAAAGGCTAGAGGTTTTTTGGAATTTGTGGAGGATTTTATTCAGGTTCCTAGGAATCTTGTTGGTAAGTACTTCTGCTAAATGTTAAATAAGTTAAATGTTACTTAATTACGTACAGTGACTTAATTGAAAATTAGAGTTTTCTGATATCTTAAAGTTATGTAGAGTATTATTTTTATAACAGTTTGTCATTATAGTTTTTCTTAAGCCTTTTCATCCTTTGGCCTCTTTCTTAATATTTTCATTTGCTTGATGTCTTTATCATTCATATATCCATCAAAATTGTCATAGTACTTTTTGAGAAGGTATTTGTGGTAATTTTTTTCTTCTGTTTAATGTAGAAGAAAAAGTAAGAATGGACTAACAATAGGGTAATAAACTTCTACACAGTAGGCCTCGAGTAAGTAATAGTTGTTGCAAAGGCATAGAATAAAGTTTAAGAAGTCATAGGCAGGAGAGAAGGATGGTGATGATGATATGAGGGGAGGTTTCACTATTAAGTTTTTGACACTTAGTGAAAACTGCTGCGCCCATGGGTTATTAAGTTAAGTGGCGATTTTTGAATTTGAAGGTGCAGTTAAATGAGAATTATAGCTTGGGATTAGTTGTTTAACAGCTTTGTTATTATCCTCTACATCTGTGCTGTCTTTTAAAATGCTGTTTGAGACATATGGGAGAAGCTTTGGTCACATGTTAAATACTTAGTGATTATCCTAAAAGTTTGACATAAATAAAGCATCAACATGATGTAGCAAAATTTACTAGGGGAATGGTTTTTTATGATTTTTTTGGTCATCTATTGAATCTCATTAGTTTTTTGACCTTAAATAGTTAGAGCCCCTTGGGCTCCATTTATATATAGTTACGCCTATAGGAAGATTCTATACATGTTTTACTTGTCAAATTCCGTAAAACATTAGTAGGTGAAAATTAAAAAAAAAATACTTCCACTATTAAAAAAGATGTTTGTTTTGGCCAGTAAAAAGTAGTGCACTTGGGATAATAGTGTACAACGCAAGAATTTGGACAGTTTCATGGTGTTCAACTATATAAAAATCTTTTCACTTCTGCCCAAACGTTTGGATGGGTATGATATATACTACCAGTTAAGAAAGCTCCACTTAATCTGTTCTTAGAAACCACTGTTCACTCTACACTGAATTGCTGGAGATTATGAGTTGAGAGGTTACAATTAAATGTAAGTCTCAGGAATTGTACATAATTATAATAAAATGTTAAGATAACAAAAAGTTACCAAATGTTTATTGTTGCCTAATGAAATTGCCTTTGACAGGAAAGCTGCTTTTGAAAATGATCCCCCTTGTTGTTTATATAATACTCTATTATTGACAGCTATCAGTACTAACATTTTGGTTGCTGCTTTTACAGAACATAATTTAACTTAAGATTTCTTCACTTGTAAAAATGATTTGGAGGTGAGTGTGTCCAAGGGAGTCAGGGTTCTTTCCAGCCCAACAATTCTATGGAAGATAGCCTTGGTCTTGTAGAATTTGTGGTAGTGTTAATTTTAAGTAAAAATTCCTGATACTTCAGAAATAAGGAAATTGGGTGTATTTGTAGCTCTCAGATTTTTCTCTTTATTCATTTATCTGTGCAGTGATGTGAGTACCTGTCATGTCTCTTTTTTTCCTCCACCCTGGCTTGGTTGGCTTTGGTGATTTGGGTTGTTTGTTTACTGTTTAGAAAATAAATATTAGCAACTATTATGCGTTGGTGAAATACTCAGAAGTAAGGACTTCAGTTGGTTGGTGTGTATAATAGTAGTACTACATCTTCCTCCAAAATGTTTTCTGGTTGAAGCAGTGTTTTGAAAAATAGTACCTTCTTAGTCCAAGTGAAAGAGAAAAAAAAGAGGACTGAGACATAAATGGGAATGAGGACTACTTGGTAGGTAAGTTTCAGAGAGGATTTCTGCACATATTCAGGTTCCAAGGGTTCTAGACTTGTTGACCATTCCCACCCTTCCCAAATCGAAAGTATTACATGAACATTGATTTGAAAATTAATTGAAACTTTTCACCTCCTGGAAGCCTTCCTTAATCACTTCTCTACTCTGTCCCTTCAGCATTTATGCTCAGTGCTCAAATTATACTACAGGTCTGCTTCAGTTTGTCAATATGCTTTGGAATTTAAACTGTGGAAATGATCAGTTAAAATACTGAAGGTCTCTGGTGGGACTAAATAAAACTTGCAGGTAGGTCCTTGCCACAGACCCCAGAAGGGTGATGGATATTCACTCACCACTGGTATAGTTCACAAGAAGGAAGGGGTAAAGATTTGGGGGAGGGGGTATGATATATCAATCTGATTTTTATTTTTTCGAAAAGATATTTGCTTATTTTTAGCAGGGTCAAGGATGGAGTTGCTGCTTGAGCTTCACTGTGTTAACATGAAGGTTGCTTTTATATGCTGCTGCTAGGGCTGCTCAGAGAAGACATACATCATGTGACTTCCCTGTCCTACTCCTTTGTTTTTTCTTTTTACCTGTTAATTGCTGGTGCTTTTAAATTTAGGGTTATTGGGCAAGGAGGTTTGAAAATCCTATAATAGTGTCTGCTGTATTGACCGGCTTATTGTTGCCATTGTTTCCTTATTTATCTCCTTCCCCCCTTATTTATTCTTTATTGAGAACTGTTCTCTCAAGCATGCAATAGGAGAAACTTACATTTTAACCTCTTTCAACCAAAATGAATTTATTGTGGAAATAGATTGCTGATATAGTATAAAATTTTAATTAATTGAGGATTTGGACTTAACAAATAAGATGTTGCTGTTAACTTAGGATACATCTATTCCATACCCTGGTAGTTACTTGAACATTTACTTCTGTTACCAGGTAACACTACCCAGTATTGCTTTGTTACTTTATGGGTGTATGTTAGCTTTATAACAAGTGAGTTCCTAAGGGGAAGAGCATCTTCGTGTCCTCCTTTTAGTTTCTCCTCTAATTATTGGATACTCAATAACTGCTATGTGACAGACTTACAAGTTAAGTGTGGAGAAGGTAAATAATTTGAATTTATGTCATTTTACAGTATTTCGTATCTAGGAAGACAGCAAACCATATACATGTTGTATGTAGTTGTACACTTCTGCAGTACTTTAAAAACTTACAGGTGTAAAATGTAATACTTGTTAAATGTCAACATTTTATTTTGGTGAAGAGAATATTCATTTTAAAAGAATCTTGAAGTCACAGGTGTCTTTTGAACAAGTAGGAACTTAAAAGCCAGATTGATGACTTTGTTAGTTGTTTGAATAATAATATATGTAATATGTCATAAATGTAAACAAATTGATGTGATTAATGCCAAAATAAAAGTTTTCTTTTTGCCTTCATTTATATATCCAAGTTTTTGAAATAAATGGGTATGACTTGATATTTTAAAAATAATATAGAACATATTAAAAAATACTTAGACATTGAAAATGGCTTACATTGTGAGTGGCACTGTCAATCTCAGTTAACAGTAGTTGCCTTGGGAGTACTGAAGTGAAGTTTTCATACCAAGGATAAAGTTCCTCAGTGGTCTTTAGGGTGAGTTAATTGAGAGTAAGAAGATGAAGTTTTGCTTGGTTTTTATAATTTGATAGTAAGTCAAATTATTTGGGCTGGTGTTGAAATGATAAATAAGCAGTGTTGGTTTTTAACTTACCATTATATATGTTTTCTCTTATTAAAGGAAAAGTAATTGGGAAGAATGGCAAAGTTATTCAAGAAATAGTAGACAAATCTGGTGTGGTTCGGGTGAGAATTGAAGGAGACAATGAAAATAAACTACCTAGAGAAGATGTAAGTATTTAAAACATAATTTGCTTGTGTCGTGTGTCTCCCTCCTCCCCCCCCCCCCGCCCCCCATTCTTTTTCTGGTTGACTTACAGTACTATTTTTTATATTTTGAAAATTGTTTTAGGAAAGTTATATCCGGTGAACTGCTTATGCTCTGCAGCAGATTTTTCTTTTTTAAAAAGTTCTGTTCCTTACAATGTTGCTTAACACACTTAGAAAACAAGTCATCTTTCAGTTGTTGGCCTTGGGCTCTTGGTTGGTTTCTCAGTATGTCAGTAAAAAAGCCAGTTTTGGGGGGAGAAATAAAAAAGACTGATAATCCTAACAGTTCTTTTTTTTTGTACTTAGAGTGTAAAGAATTTGATATTCTAAACAAAACAGTCGGCTGTGAAGGAATTCTTGATATGTAACACTTCCTTGACTTTTTTTTTAGAATTTGTAAGCCCTAACCATTTTTTAATTGAAATCTTTAAGCTTTATGTTGCTAGTAATTCTGATACCAACTTTCTGAAATTTCTTTTTCAGTCTTTTTCTTACATGTTGATGTCTTGTCCACAGTGCTGTATTTTTCCTTCTCATCCACCACTGTAAGCATCTCTCACCTTTGTGGCTCCAGTGGTCAACTCTGTATAAGTTGCATGTCTGAACATAAGGCAAGGATTTTCCCCCATATTATCTCCCAGAAAGCAGTACATTCACACCTTCCTCAGTTTTGCACGATAACTAGAGAGTTTGTTTGCCTATCGGGCAGAGTAAGTTTTTTTTAAAATAAATAAATAAATAGACAGAGACACACACACACACACACACACACAGAGAAAGTTGTAGATTTTGGCTCAGATAAATAGCCTCACAGCTGGTATTTGATGTTGTAAAGATGCCTATGAAAGATACCATTTTCTTTATTCCTTTTAATTAGTTAGAATGTGGAGGTAAAATACACACTTAAAAACAAATGAGAGAAAAGAAATGTCTTACTATTATACAAATGAGTACTTGTGGATTGATTTCATCCTACACTGCTTCAAAAACTGCTGTGAACCTCAAGTAATTTTAACTTATTCTTAAGCAAACACCATGCACCAAATGGGGGGGAAACCCCATTTTTTATTGAATTTAAGATGAGGATTAAAATTGAGGGTGTCATACTGTTATAATTGGCACTGTCCCCATTTATACTTACTATATAAAATAATGGTGATCCATTTGGCATACAACCACTGCCTAAAATTGATCTGAAGATCAAGGTGTTTACTGGGCAGGGTCATTAATGACTCAATTATTAATTTCTTAGCTTGATACTAATATCTAGTCTTCCCTTAGCTTGACTTATTCCCAGTTGCTTTCTAGTATTTACTGTCTTGTTGCAAGCTAATTCTTCTAGGCCCTCCTTCATAAATTAAGAAGTTATTGTACTTTCCTTTGTTTGTAGTTTTGGTCATTGTTACCTCCATTTCTGTGCCAGAGTTAAGAAATTTAAATGCTAAAAGATACCAAGCACATTATGTAAATTATGAAGCAAGTTGGGATGTACAAGATAGGAAAGGGAGGGCACACTGTGCCTTTCTATAAAAGAAACATGCTGCTCACGTTTAATCTGGTTGCTGTGTAGGAATGCATGTATTATGTGTTGCTGTTTCTTCCAATATTTTAAAGAAAAGCTGGAAACCTAAACAGTACACAAAATTTTTCAATTTTCCAAACATTGCATGTGAAAACAAATCTGAAGGTTGATATTGGCTTATTTGGGGCCACCATTTCACAATTTAAGCTGTCTAGGGGCATTCCCTGGCGGTCCAGTGTTTAGGACTCTGCACTTTCACTGCTGTGGGCCTGGGTTCTATCCCTCATTGGGGAACTAAGATCTCGCAAGCTGTGTGTCGTGGCCAAAAAGAAAGAAAGAAAAAAAAGCTGTCTAAATCCCCTGGAGACTCAGTTTATAACTTGTTTACTCTGAAGTCTTCGGTGACTCACCTCTAGCCCAATATGACCTTTCCACCTGTATACCATAGCTTTTATTGTCTATATAATTGTGTATTTAATGATTTTCTTTAAGTCTTTTATTTTGTTTTCTGGTTTATCTTATGTCTCTAAGCCAGGTTATGGAGCTCCTTGAAGTCAAGAAATCAAATCTGAATTCTCATATTCTCCCTTCTTCCCTAGCATAATGAACTGTATAGAGTAGGCACCTGGTAAATATTTAAAGTCAGTTAATTAAGGTTTTTTAAGATTAGATTTGAGTTTTTAATTGTAAAAGAAACACGGTTTATGTAAAGGTTAGAATAGCACAGAAAGGTATGGTGTAAAAAATAAATTATATTTATGTCCTGTCCATGTCTTTCTCTTTCCATCATGTCTAATAGATTTTAGACTTGTCAGGTTGCCTTTTTGTGTCTTCTGCTCTTAAAAATAATGTTGCAGCAAAGATCCCTTGTGACTGAAGAGTAAATTCCTGGAAGTGCATTTGTTAGATCAAAGGCTATATGGCATTTAAATTTTTAGATCTTGTTAGTTTTCCCACACATTCCTCCACCAGTATAGAAAATGTCTGTATTCCACATATTTGCCAATACTGAGTTTTATCACAGTTTAATTAGTGCCATTCCAGAAGATGTACATATTATCTTTCCATTTGCTTGAAAGACATTTTCTATAAACAGATTGTCCTTTGCATATTTTTTGTCATTTTTTATTACTGAAGTGTGTAAGCTTTTGCATTTTGAGTAAGTTAGTCTCTTTATGTATGTGGCAAATATTTTTGCCTTCTGACTTCTGCAGTTTTGTGTCATGTTTGGCAGGTCATAGATTGTTCAGAAGTGCATTTCTAGTTTTTTCCCTCCAGTTTTTTTTTTTTTTTGGTGTAATGTTATCAGGAGCAGGATCAGCGTTATTTTTTTCTGAGTGCTAGTTTATCTCAGTGTCACCTGTTAACTATAAATAATCAGTTTAAAAAATATTTTTAAATCTAGAAATTTCACTGAAATAACTTAGATGTAAACTCATATATTCAGTAATAATCATTTACTCTTTACTCCAGTTTTTTTGTTTTAATGGGTTATAATACCTATTAAAATAGTCGGTAAAATACGTGCAGTTAAGGATGCCTTTTTACTGCTCCTTTTCTTTGGAGGTAACTATTGGTTACTATCTCCAGTTGGGGGTCAAGGCATTCTATTTCTCTTAATCCTTGCAGATCAGCTGTTCGGAAAGACTTTACCGTTTTTATCTACTTGTAAAATTCTATTTATTTTTAATATTGGCTTTAAATGACAATAATACTCTTAATGAATTCCCCTAAATTTCCACATCTGGGATGGCATAATTCACATTCTACCTAATATTCCTGTGCTTTTAAAGTTCATATCATTAATGCTGTACAATGAGATTATTACAGGAAGGTTTATTATCTTTTCTGAGATTGTGATTACCTTTAGAACAGGGACTTTATTTATCCTATTCCTTAGCATAGGTTCTGGCAGTTAACACGTGGATGTTGTTTAGAATTAAGTAACTGGATATGAAATTGGCTGGGAGCAAATAGTTTTCTCAGCTGTAGAATTGGGATATTTCTTAAAGTGAATTTTTAATGAACATTAAATAATGAACGTAAATAATATAGTCCCAGAAATACAGTATGTGATTAAAACTTTTTAGATCTCTTTTTTTCCCCTCCCCTGTGTTTTTTATTCACTTTATATCCTCTGTTTTCTGCATGTGAATTTTTGAGGACACTGTCAAGACTTTCTGACTTCCTAATAAGCTTAAGTTAGAGTCCCTTGTTTCATGCCTTCCTGGTTGTAATTACTTCCTTATAGTCACTCGCTTTAAGCTCCATGATAGCTGTGCTCTGTACTGTAGCCTTAGCACCTGCCCTGGTCCATTTCTTCTTTTTGATCTCCCATACTAAAATTCAATTAAATTTTTAAAAAATTATTTTGGGGCTTCCCTGGTGGCGCAGTGGTTGGGAGTCCGCCTGCCGATGCAGGGGACACGGGTTCGTGCCCCGGTCCGGGAAGATCCCACACACTGCGGAGCGGCTGGGCCCCGTGAGCCATGGCAGCTGAGCCTGCGCGTCCGGAGCCTGTGCTCCGCAACGGGAGAGGCCACAACAGTGAGGGGCCCGCGTACCACAAAAAAAAAAAATTTTGAAAATAAGTCACATAGTAGTTTCTTACATAGAATAAAAAGTTAAGCCACACTTAATTCCATATTTAGAATCCAAAGTTAAGCCAGTTTATTTAGATAACTGTTAGGAACTATTCTGTAAAATTAAGAAAATGAGGAAAGACACTGTGATTGGGTGTTTACTTAGGATCTGTTCATTGCCCTTAGCCAGTAGGAAGCTGGAAGTTTACTTCTATAAAGGAAAAAAAAATTATCTTACTCTCCTCCTCACTTTTTTAAACCTTCCTCTTTTGAAATTCAGCTAAGTAAACCAGGTCTGGGTTAATCCTTTCATTTGTTTCAATAACTGGTGACTACTTGCCCATATCAGTAATTTCTTTACATTGTGTAAATATTGAGAGTCTGTAGATGATGCTTCTATTAATGATCACGAAGTACTCCTTCCATTACACACATGTTGAAAGTTTTGCTATCTGAGCACATAATATAGGGATAACCTGGCTAATGGGTTTTATTACGTTTTTAAGGAAAGCACTACTAAAGTGATATATCTAGTCTGAAAATTCATGCCAGTTTGATGGTAAATTTCTTTAAAAGTTGGTTTATATACTTAAAAGATTAGATTGAATTAGAAATTAGAAAACATAAATATTAAATACTGAGGATGTTGTGTTTTCTTACAGGGGATGGTTCCATTTGTATTTGTTGGCACTAAAGAAAGCATTGGAAATGTGCAAGTTCTTTTAGAGTATCATATTGCTTATCTAAAGGTTTGTATAGTGTTCATATCATGTTGCTCCACACGTTTAACTTTATATTTGTAATAAATTTTAAGTCTTTAAATATTTTTGTTAATTCAGCTTCATAATTGCCCTTTCTTTCTGCGTGAGAATATTAAAAGTCCTTTGCTGTAGTAAAATGATTGGCCTCGTGTACATTTTTTCTCTTTCCCTCTGTACTTTTACATTTCTTTCCGTACTGTTTAAGACATGGTCACTCTTGTGTTTGATGCAGATAGGACACAGAACCAGGAATGAAGGTGGGCTTTCTTGGTAACTGATATTCTCTGAATCATGTGTACTACCCCCATAGATATCAGTTGATAATCCTTAACCATTGTTTTTAATATAGTCTGTCTGGGTTGATGAATAAAGAGAAAAGGTTTTAGAAAAGAAATTCCCTATAAGTTGGAATTGTCATTTTCTACTCTTCTTATTCCTGCTGTTTTTTTCTTGTTTATAGTATCTCAACTGCTCTGTCTCTAGTTATGTTTTCCTTTTAGTCACTCATATCGTTGGCTGCTGTGTTAATATTTTGAAAGCACCCCTGATAATGTCATTCCTTTTTTTAAAACTCATCTTTCCAATACTCTGCCTTTTAGCCAAGAGCTTTCTCTAGACACCTTACCTTCACATCCTGTAATGACCTCATTCTCTGAATGACCAAGTCTGCCAGTTCATCTAGGTCACAACTCAAGTGTCATTATTTTGATAGGAAAGTAGGTTATTAATAGTACCTGTCATAAATGGTACCTTACCTCATTTAGCAGAGTTTTTACTCCTGGAAGGCTAGATCTGGTAATTTTATGTAATTATTAGCTGTTTAACTAGGTTATTTCAGCACTTGTCTGTTGAACATCCCCTAGGTTATTCTAATGCTTGTGTGTAAACATTCCCTTGAAGGAGAAGAGTCATTGTCTTTTTATTTTGCATACCTGTAGCACTTAGCATGGTTGGCACATGATGCTAAGGCATTTGTAAGTGCTTGGTGAATTGAATTAGCAAATGACCTTGTAAATTGTGTTCACTAGGAATACAGTTATACTTTGCTGAATAACTGCCCAAGATCACAAGCTTCTTTCATTTGTAGGACTGGAATATAGCTCAAGCTCTGGGCTTTAAGAAGACAAAAAAACACATGTAAGATTTATCCTTTTTTGTTTTGGTTATAGGAAGTAGAACAGCTAAGAATGGAACGCCTGCAGATTGATGAACAGCTACGACAGATTGGTATGGGTTTCAGACCTTCTTCCACCAGAGGGCCTGAAAAAGAGAAAGGATATGCCACTGATGAAAGTACCGTCTCTTCTGTACAAGGTTCTAGGTCTTATAGTGGAAGAGGCAGAGGTCGTCGGGGCCCTAATTACACCTCCGGTTATGGTAAAAAAAAATTTTTTTTTTTTGGTAGTGGTTTCGGTGGTCCAATACATTTTGCTTATTATTGTTTTTGGGTTGTTTTTAGGATTTATTTTTTATTTCATTTTATTTATTTATTTATTTATATGGCTGCGTTGGGTCTTCATTGCTGTGCGTGGGCTTTTTTCTAGTTGCAGCGAGCGGGGGCTGCTTTTCATTGTGGTGCGCAGGCCTCTCATTGTGGTGGCTTCTCTTGTTGCGGAGCATGGGCTCTAGGCGTGTGGGCTTCAGTAGTTGTGGCGCACGGGCTCAGTACTTGTGGCTTGTGGGCTCTAGAGCGCAGCAGGCTCAGTAGTTTTGGTGCGTGGGATTAGTTGCTCCGTGGCATGTGGGGTCTTCCCAGACCAGGGTTCGTACCCGTGTCCCTGCATTGACAGGCGGATTCTTAACCACTGTGCCACCGGGGAAGTCCTGCTTATTATTGTTTAGTTCACCACTTTATCTTGGCGTTGAGGGCAGGAGATAGTTCCGAGGTACATGTTTTGATAGTGACAGCATGCTTTATATTAATGACAGTAAAAGGTTTATAGTGTTCAAGTAAAAGGTTTGTGTGTAATGAAATGAAACATGTTTTTGTTAAGTTTATAGCTCATGATCATGTTTGTTCTAAATATTTAGAATAAATATATATGCAACTTGTTTTCTCAGGTATTTTCCCTGTACAATTATATACATTTTCCAATAAAAACCTAGTGATGGTGGTGATATTACTAGGATTTATCTTTTGCCTACCCTCTAGGAAAAGTAAAAATGAAAAAATATGCTAATCACTGTGCCATGATTACATATAGCAAATCTGTACTGGTTTTTAAAATATACTATATTGGTTCATTTGGCAGTTTTGAATATTAATATCTCACATCTGGAATTATTTTGTGAAATACAGCATTTCAATAATATGAGAGCTTTAAAAGTTAGAACCTAGTTAACATTTTATAAATGAACATTTTTTAAAATGTGTTTCACTGAGAGGATGGGGCTTAACCTATATAGGAAGGAACCAGTGGATGGTGATTGTCAGCAATTCTCTAATCCTAAATTTCTCAGTTTGTCTTCAGCTTTGGAGTTGTTCCATTTTTCTGCATTTGGACTTGGATCTTAGCAGTGACCTGATTTTTTTCTTCCCTTCTCTCTTTCCTTCTCTCTTCTCTTCTCTCTTCTCTACTCCCCTATGCTCATCCTAACTGCTTTGGGAAAAAGTTTCATAAACCTTTTCCAGAATAGAAGGCATTTAGGGAAAACAAATACATGAAAGCTTTACAGTGTGCAGATTCCACTTCCACATTTCATGTTTAACCAAAGGATCATCTGATGATGCCAGAGTTATATTAGATTTGTACTGTTTTTCATTTGTTGTAGAGTTGGATGGTCAAGTTTCCCTTCCCCTTTTTTCATTATTTTAAGGTTAACCCTGTATTGAAGCCTGAAAAGAAGAATTCCAGTTACTGTGTTCAGTATGTGAAGGACTGAGAATTGAGAACTATTAAAATCCTGAAAGCACATTTAATACAAAAGACAATCAGTAGTTAAATAGAAATTAAGTACATATTGAATGATTTTAGAGGTACAAATTAGTACAAATAATCAGATTTGGTTTTTTGGTTGATGAATTCATTGAACAATTTTATAAGCCTCTGGGAAGTCCACTTATTGATGAGAGGTCACTCTTTGGCAAAATGCTTTTGTTGACAGAAATAAATGAGAATGGTGGAGGAATATCATTTGGATTGAAGAAAGCTATGCAGATTGTTCAGTAGATGGCACTCTTACCTCTGAATCTTTGCCAACTAGTAACATTGTATTTCTTGAAATAGCTGTTGAACTTAAAGTAGGCTCCAGAGAAATAAAAATTATTTGAATTTGGTTGTAGATGTTCTTGTTCAGTTAATAGCAGAAGGTTTTTTAGGTGGTGAATATATATATATATATAAGCTGTATAAGAATTTAACATCTCTGAAGTTACATGTGTTACAATGGATGATGTCTTACAACTTTAATTGGCAGCATTTTCTTTAAATGGCACACAAAATATGACTTAATGTTGGATTTGATAAAATGTGGGGCTTTAGCTGTTAATATTAAGTTCAGCATATGTGTTCATTTAAAAGGATGTGAACAGGGGCTTCCCTGGTGGCGCAGTGGTTAAGAGTCCGCCTGCAGATGCAGGGGACATGGGTTCGTGCCCCGGTCCGGGAAGATCCCACATGCCACGGAGCGGCTAGGCCCATGAGCCATGACCGCTGAGCCTGTGCGTCCGGAGCCTGTGCTCCACAACGGGAGAGGCCACAACAGTGAGAGGCCCGCTTACCGCAAAAAAAAAAAAAAAATCTATAGTTTAAAAGGATGTGAACCATCTTCATAAGGTGATTTTAGAAGTTTTAGGGGAAAATATGAGTTAAAATTCTGTTAAAAACAGGTCTTTTTATTTGTTGGAGCCATTACAAATTGAACTGGTTTCATGGATCATTTATAAAGCCTCCCCCCACCCTGACTTTTTGGATTCATGAAATTATATTTTACAGAATTGAGATTGGAATGATTGCAATGATTTTAACAGAGTATTTTTCTGTTGATTATGCAACAAATCATAATTTCAGAGGCTTTTACTATACTATTATCTCATAGTTCTGTAGGTCAGAAATCTGACATGAGTGTCATTGGGCTAAAATCTAAGTGTTGGCATGTCTGTATTTCCTTTTGGAGGCTCTAGGGAAAAATTTGTTCCTTTGACACTTCCAGCTTATAGAGACAATCTCTGTTCCTTGGCTTATTGACCGCTTCCTCCGTCTGATAAAGCCAGTAATTACAGAGAGTCCTTATGCTGCCATCTCTGGTTCTCTGTAGTTGAGAATGGTTCTCTACTTTTTAAAGATCCATGTGATTAATTTGGCCTTACCTGGATGATCTAGGATAATCCTCCCACCTCAATATCCTTAACCTTAATTACATCTGCAGAGTTCCTTATGCCATCTCAGAAATGTTTAATATGAAGGAAGTGGAACACTAGCCAGTTCATTAGCTTTTTTTGTTTTTGACCTTAATAGCTGTCTTTATCTACTGAAATCTATTTATGATTTAGACACCCTCTTTGAGTATCTTGAGTATTAGATTTAGGTTAAACCTAAGAAAATTTTTTTGCTTATGATACTGAGTTAAATACTACACTGTATTTCTAAAGGTAATTTGAAAGGAACTTCTGTTAAAAAATGAGATACTCATCTAACTTCAAATTTTGGTAATGTTTTCAGGCAGGATATATAGCTTTGTAAATAAATCCCAAAGTTCTGATACATTCCAAGGTTTTTTTTGATTGTTTTGTTTTGTTTTTTTAGCTACTCATGAAATGATAAACTACCCTTATTCCACCAGACCATGACATCAGTTAACAAAGTTCTTTTTTGTCATTTGGAAAAATAAGTGTTTTAATTCATTCTCTACTATGAGACTCATTTCTTAACAAAGATTCGAATGTCACTACTAGAAGCGTGCTATATTTTTCTTAAAATGTATGTCTGACGTATCCATTCTTATATAATGACTAGCTATATCTATATTTAATGGCATATGGAGAAAAAAAGATGATAGAAGACTTATCTTTGAAGGAGAAAGGAAGTTGGTAGGCTTGTTTTTAAACTTTACGTTTTAATCCCTGTACTTTAGTATGTAGCATTTTGTGTATCTGAAGAGCTCTTGTGTTTTGCTTTTATCATTAAATGACTATGGAGTTAATATAGTGTATTTCTAGTTTATCTTTCTTATTTGGGAGTTCAGCATAGGAACTTCAAAATCATGCAGCAAATTCACATCTCAAGAGAAAATTGATATGCATGTTGCTAGGCTTCTGGGGGCATTTAGAGATATAAGACAGAGCTCTCCCCTTTATTATATTGTAGACCAAGTGGGAAGTAAATCCACACTGGAGAAAATAGAAAACAACACATGACAATACTTCATGATAGATACACATTAAGGAAATAAGGGGAGAGGTCTGTTTTTAGTTATATTGGTTGGAAGCTACAGACATTGAACTGGGCCCTTAAGGAGATAGATTTGCATGTATAGGTTTCCCACACTATCAGAAAGTAGAGTTTTCCTGTGAAACCTTTTGTAAGCTGAAATGGCATAAAGTGAAGAAGCAATTACCTTAGGACACATCTTGCTAATAGATGCACAAAATAACGTGAGATAAAGCACAGATGCTCACCGACACAGTTCAAAACTATGTTGGCTTGATGCTGAGTTTAGTTCCTGAGGAAGGAGCTGGGGTGTGCTGCTGTCACTGTTTGGGGTGCTTGCTGCCTCTATAATGGCTTGCTGCAAAGCAAATGCCGAAGGCTATTTTCTCTTCGTGCCTTTTTTTCCTAAAGCAGAAATCCTCTTTGATTTCTTTTGGTTAGCGAAAACAGGTATTTGTGGAGGTCTTTTGTAAAAGCAAAACGGTGTAAAATGGGCTTCCCTGGTGGCGCAGTGGTTAAGAATCCGCCTGCCAATGCAGGGGACATGGGTTTGAGCCCTGGTCCAGAGACATCCCACATGCCGCGGAGCAAAGAAGCCCGTGCGCCACAACTACTGAGCCTGCGCTCTAGAGCTCACGTGCCACAACTGCTGAAGCCCGCGTGCCTAGAGCCCGTGCTCCACAACAGGAGAAGCCACTGTAATGAGAAGTCCACGCACTGCAATGAAGAGTAGCCCCTGCTCGCTGCAACCAGAGAAAGCCCGTGCACAGCAACAAAGACCCAATGCAGCCAGGGAAAAAAAAAAAGGTGTAAAATGAACTTTTGAAAAGCATAGGATACCTCTATGCTAAGAGGAAAGGATGAAAAAATGCCATCCCAGAACTAACAAAGAATAGAAGTGGGAATGAGTATGATAGTGATTGGGTCATATAAATCTGACACATTAATTGTGTTATAATAATAATGATGTAAGCTTTCATAGAATCTTTGCAGTGTTTACATTTTTAAAAGGTCACTATTGAATTTGGCCATTGGGATGTTAGAAAAAGTCCATAAACTTTTAAAGTCATGCTGAAGTTTTGTTTCACTGATAATGGCTTCAACTCCATTGATTGTCAGGTTGAAGCTGTCTTTTCTTAGAGTAACCTAAAATTTGTTCAGTGATTTCAAACGCTGTATTCTTCAAACTTAAGACATTATTGTGCGAAAAACATAATTTTATGTAGAGCTACTAAAAATACACTCCCAGTTCATGAGACCATCAATTGTAAGAAATATTCTTATTTCAGAGATGTTAAATGTGAAAAAAAGGTGCTGCCTAGAATCAGTGAAATAATGGTAGAATACAGTATGCAGATAAAGTACTCATTCTTCTAAATATGATTAAATTTGCTTTTAAATATTGGATAGTGGTTATTTCTTATTATATTGGGTTGCCAAACAGTTCGTTTGCTTAGTGAATGCATTGTGCAATAAAATTCTTGGTGAAAATGAAAAATGTGTCTTTTATTTTTACTTAAAACCAAATGAACTGTTTGGCCAACCCAATATTAACAATTTGTTAAAAACCTAAAAATGGGCAAAATTTAAAAAATATTTCCCTATATTAAGTGCATTTTCATATTGTATATGTGTAACGTTTTGTATGTTCTTTGCAAAATTCTATTGGCCATGTTTCTGCGCATCCAAACAGTTCAATTTTTAATCTATCTGACTAGGTAAATACTTTATTACTAGTATACAATATTAACATTCAATTATTTCTTAGTTAATAAATTTCAAATTCATTAACATTTTTATTTCTCTTTCTTTGGAGCAGCCAATCAGTAGGGTTAAACAGTGATTAGCAGGAAATAATGTTGAAAAATTTCACTTTTTTCTTTAATAGAAATATAGTTGGCTTATGTTTTCTTCTTTCCCAAGGTACAAACTCTGAGCTGTCTAACCCATCTGAAACTGAATCTGAGCGTAAAGACGAGCTAAGTGATTGGTCATTGGCGGGAGAAGATGACCGAGAGAGCCGGCATCAGCGTGACAGCAGGAGACGCCCAGGAGGAAGAGGCAGAAGTGTTTCAGGGGGTCGAGGTCGTGGTGGACCACGTGGTGGCAAATCTTCCATCAGTTCTGGTAGTCTTTTATATACTATGTCAGAATCCTTTCTTGGTAAACAGTATAATTTCATATACGTTAATTCATTTACCAGGGCCACTCATTTTTGGAAGTTTCTCTTTTAACTGTCTGAGGAAAATAGTAGAATATATATATATACACACATACACATAGCAACATAAGGAAAAGCACTATAGAGTGTTTCTCAGTGAAAGTTTAGCTAGAATATTCAGAATGTTCTTGCTTAGTATAATGGGCTGGGGGGAGAATTGAGAATTGTCAGGGATCCATGGACTAGATCCATAGCATATTATTGTATGGCAACTTTTAATAAAACCACTTTTAATAAATTTTTAAAAAAGGCTGGATCAAATCACACCTTTTACGGGACTTTAAAGTACTCTCTAGTTCTCGTGATATTCTTCAAGTCCTAAAGTTCAGTTTACAGACTTCCAGGGAAATAGTTTTTTATATTTTAGTATATTGTTCACTCTTATCAAGGTTTATAAAATTATAGTATGCTGAATTACAAAGTAAATGTACTTTACCTAGTGTTTATGATTAATGGATAAACTTAGTGTCTTTTGCAAAGATGCTAGCTTGCTAGCTGTTACCAAAGGAAACTTAGAAAGGAAAAATCGTGATTAGGTGAATTTCTTCTATAATTTGATTGGTGGAAGCAATAAATGCACATAGGTAAGATGGGTATTTTTTTTTCTTATAAATTATATCTTAAAACCTTTCCTTTCCCACCCTCACCCCACCTTACTCCACCTTCACTCTTTCTTTCTGGAGATGGGAGTACTACTCAACATTCATTTCCACATTTTCCTATAACCAGTTAGAATTTCAAATTTTTTAGTATGCTTTTTTGTGTAGACTTGTTTTGCTTGCTTCAGTTCATAGTAAGAGATTTCTATTATGTCATGGAGTGCAGGTGTTGAGTATTATTTGGAAATAGTTCATTAACATTGGCACAAAGAAGCAGCAACCACATTGAACTCAGTTATGGAGACAAAAAGCTGTTTCGTGGAATTGATTCATTTTAGCTGAATATTTGTTTTCATTTTTATTTCTCTAGCCTCTGGGCAGGATTAGCTAGGAATGTGAATGTAAAAAGTAGCATGTAATAATATACTAGTTCCTAATACGTTTTCAAAACAAGTCAAAGAGAAATGGTAGAAAGCCAAGTTGTCTGCCCTTCTTCTGTTTTAATATTTCATTGCCATTTAAAGGTTTTTATATTTGTTGTTTTTCAGGTAAAATAGTGATACAGAAAACATTTTATCTGAAGACAGAGAGGGTATATTTTTACCTGGGGAAAATTGAAGTTTCTTATCATTAATTGATATAGTTCAATATAGGTCGGAGTATTCCTAATAACTGCAGCTCTCTTAAACAAATATTTCTTGCCTCTGACATGCATATAGTGCTCAAAGATCCAGACAGCAATCCATACAGCTTACTTGATAATACAGAATCAGATCAGACTGCAGACACTGATGCCAGCGAATCTCATCACAGTACTAACCGTCGTAGGCGGTCTCGTAGACGAAGGACTGATGAAGATGCTGTTCTGATGGATGGGATGACTGAATCTGATACAGCTTCAGTTAATGAAAATGGGCTAGGTATGTAAGCACTTAGGGAAAAGATATATATTATTGTATAATATTGTTAATGTATGAAGCTTTTTTAAAAAAAAAATCCCAAACATATGCAATTCACAAGTTGAATTTTTCCTAGTGTTTACTTCAGACGAGGTAGATGGCTTTGTGTCTGTCTTAAATGTCTAGTTCTCAGATTTGTATAGCCAAATAATTTGAAACTGGGAGGGTTTATTAAAGTGCCCTTCAATACAAATATTCAAACTGCAAGGCACTTAATACTCTTACTGTTCTAAACCAAAATTGGGCTTTCAGTTTGCCTCTTTAAATGTTATAAATGACACTAATGAAGGTGTGTATACTGAGTAGGAATTGATTTCCAGAGGGCTAAAATGTCATTAACTTTGGTAAAAAAAAGGAAAACTTTATTCCTGAATGATGGTAATTAAGTCTTAGAGTTTGTTTAATCAAGAGTTAAAACCCTCTTAATTTCTGGATGATAATTCCATATTTAATGTAGTAGGAATGTTTTAAACTACAAAAGTATTTTTCCTGTGAGTAATGTGTATTGTTTTATTTTTCCTGTTTAATTAAAAGGTTCTTTTCCCTTCTTTAAATCTTTGAAGGAAAGAAGTTTTTTGTTTTTTTATTTTTTTTGCTTTGTTTTTTGCTTTGTTTTTGTCAGAATAGTTCATGGTGAACTTTGCAATTACAGATGATAGTGAAAAAAAACCCCAGCGACGCAATCGTAGCCGCAGGCGTCGTTTCAGGGGTCAGGCAGAAGATAGACAGCCAGGTAACTTGCGTGGACCTGTTGCCAACACCAGGTTACAAGCATGAAAAAAAAATGTCATGTGTCTGCTTTCTAAATATATTATACTTACATGTACACCTGTGCATATACATTCAAGATGTGCATTGCATAAATTGTTTACTCAACTAATACGACTACTACTCTTAAGAAAATGCATTCTTCCTTCACACCGTAAATGTGTAGTAAACCCGTCTAATTGAACTAATGTTGTGTCTCAATTTTTTTACATGGAAATACTGTTGAGAATACCGTTATTTTGTCCACTTGGCAGATTCTGCATTCTTGAGTTGGGGCCTGCCATCCCAGGAACTATGTTGTAGATTGTGATTGAGGTTGATTGGCAAAACTGGGCAGCTTTTGCATGGTGCCTGCTTGCTATAACTGGGTTCAGCACCTCATTTTTGTGGGGTTTCTCATACCCACAGTTTAAAAAAAAAGTATAAATGAAAAAAATACTTGAAAGTGTCTTTTTCCTAGTAAGAGGAATGCATGTTATGTTTTTGTTTATTGTAGTGTGATGCCTTTTCCCTTACACCTACTAACTATTCAAATTAATAGTACTTACTTAGTTTTAGAATGTTAATTTAAGTAGATATAATTTTTAGTAACTTCAAAGAAACTTGTTTGCTGTGTCTATACTATCTTGAACATAATTCCATTTCCTTTGTATGGAGAATCACATGTATATTTACAATGAAGAAACTGTGTGCACCAGAAATAAACCCCTTTTAAACTAATCAATTTTGCATTCTTTCCAAAGCAAATTCTTGTGTTTTCCCCAAATAAAGAATGTAAATTCCAGTATGTTTATTTAGAATTTTAAGTTTAGTGGTTGTGGAGACATTTGAGAAAACTGGTTAAGGGTATTAGTTTCCATTCTTGGGGGAAAAAAAGTTGATGTTTTAAAGATAGTTGTAAATTTAAAAGGAATTAAATATTGTCAAAATAGGTTCCAGGAAATGTTACTGTTTTCTCTTCTTTTCTCTCTCTTTAGTGTTAGAAATATCTTTTAGATGAAGAGATTGTATTTGTTTTTTGAAGCTGGCATAGCAGTGTGTACACTTTTTGGCTGTACTTTACAAATAAGGAAATTTAAGCTGTTAGTAGGTTGGGCTTGAGATAGAATAAATTACAACATAATTTATTAACTAGGTGGATGGTGGTTCATTACTAAGTCAAAGGACATAAAGGGAATAACGTAAAACCTTTGATAAAGAAGAGGAAGAGATTTCTGCATGGTATTAATTGAAACTTGAGTAATTTAGAGTTTTAAATAATTAAGCAATGATTTGTGTTCTTTACTGCATTTATTCCTATTTTACTCTGTTCTTTGGAAGTACTAATTTCCTCTTTAGAACTCATTGCCTTTCTCAGCGTGCCCCCTGCCCCCCAAACGAACACACACACGCGCACACACACACACACACACACAATAGGTGGAAAAAGCACATCATTTTCTCCTTTGCCCCTGGAAGGAGTTCTACGAAGGCAGCTTCTATCCAAAGTTAATGTCAACGTTCTCTGAAATAAACAAATATTTGCTCAGAATTTCTTGTTGCCCTTAGTATAAATTAAGCAGTGAGTATTCTTTACTAAGAAAAGAATGACAGTATACTGGTGTCCAGTGGATTAACTTTGGAGCCCTTAAATTCTAGAGTCCAAATTATGCTGCACAAATTGCCTCAGTTTTTTTCTAGATATTGTAAATACTTATTAATCTGTTTTGAACTTTTAAGTGGCTTTTATTTTAAAGACTGGCTATAAACAGGTTTTTCTTTGAATTAACTGAGGTTATTTTTAGTTTTACCTCCCTTTGGTAGGGGAGGGGCACTGATAAATTTTTACCTTTCCAGCTAAGTGCCTATTAATTGATAAACTGTATCAAAGTATACTATTCTCTGTACATAGTGGATGAAGAGTTCTAAGAATTGTCACGTGTTCAAATTTAGCAGTATGCATGTCTATGCATCAGGGTTTCCAGGTAGCTGAATTCTTCCAGGTGTCACTGAGGGCTCAACCATGGAAACAGAATGAATTCATTAAGGTGCTCTCCAAACTAGAATAGGATGCTTTTGCTTCTGTGTATGTAGATATAATGATGAAGTGGATTTGATAGTATCCCTCTCCCCAATTTTGGAAACTATTATTAAATGTATTTATAAATTTATTTACAGTGAATTTAAATGACCATTTATAAAGCTCCAAAATGAGTACAGTGAGTTTCTTATAATTTGGAGGGAAAGAGACAGTTTTAGACATGAAACATCTTTATTTAGCGGTGTTTCTAAAGATGTGTATTAGTTCTGAATTAAGTTGTTTCCTTGGGATTTAAAAAGATTCATTTTAATAGTTCTATCTATGTCAGAATCCTTTCTTGGTAAACAGTATAATTTTAGAAAGTTCTTGAAAGTTCTAGAAAGTTCTTGGATCTTATAAAGAAAGGTGTTAGCATGTTAATTCATGATTAAGAAAAATGAATTGTAAATACAATCCAGCTTTTTATTATATTAAAATGATTTATTTTCATATAATTTGAACCTGATGGACTAGCTCTTCCTGTACATAGTGACTTTAAATTTACCCGAGTTTTAATTCTTTCGTAATTTACCTGCTTCCATAATTTAAAGTACACCGTATTCCACATAATCAGGGATTTTCCTTCATCAGTTTCTGAGGGAAAGTAAATACTTTGAAAGGAAGAGGGTGATTATTTTGATATTTCTTCAAATCAGTGAATTCTAAGTTGCAGGTCCTTGAAGAGAAAGTTCTGCAGTGTACTTTGCCAGTCCAGTGTACTAGCAGACGAGAGGTAGTTTGTTGCAGTTGGGTTGGCAGTAGGGTGTTAGTGTGGGTTAGTCTTTTCGCCTTTGCGTTAGTCTTTTCCCTGTATCCCTACTGCCATTGTAAACACAAACACCTTTTCAGTCAGTCGCTTGAAAGATTGGCAAGATGGGGAAAGGGAGTGGTTACTGAATTAATGGTGGACCTTTTCCCACCATGATCAATGGCCACATTTTTAGGTTGGTGTTCTGTCATCTTTAGTTTGCTTGCAGTTTTTTTAGATTACTCAGAATGGTTTCTAGTGTGAAATGTGAAAAAGGAACCATAAAATACACTTGGATATCTTACTGTGCTTTTAAAGAAAATGTTAAAAAAAAAAAAACCAGAACAACTAATTTCTGAGTAAATCTTTTACATCTTTGATGAAAATTTCAAATTGAAGCATGCTACACCACGATTTGACCCAGTTTGCCCCATTTTTTCCCCCACTGATAAGTGCAAACACTGGGCTTACAATGCTGCATTCTCTATTCTTGGTTGTGGATTTCTATGTCAGACTTACCCCACAACTGTAGACTAACCAGAAGCAAATGGCTGGACTCTTGTTGAAGAGGACTTTAATCTAGGCTTCCTTGCCTCTCCAGCTTGAAATCTTCTGTAGTCAGCACTAAACCACAGGCACATTTTTCAGGGTTAGTTTTTGGTTGGAGGTGGTACCCAGCTTAAGAAAATTTTGAATTGGGTAACCCACCATTAATTTATTTTAAAAGTAAAATTACTCTTTATCCATAAATAAACTTTAGAAGTACTTTTTCAACACCTGTAATTTTTTTCTCATCTTCAACAGTCACAGTTGCAGATTATATTTCTAGAGCTGAGTCTCAGAGCAGACAAAGAAACCTCCCAAGGGAAACTTTGGCTAAAAACAAGAAAGAAATGGTAAGGAGAATTTAACCTGTAGGTTTTGGTGTTTTTGTTTTTGTTTTCGGTATGGTTTAGTTTTATTTTCACTTCTTAACTTACTTGTATGATCACTTGTTTCCCCAATTAGACCAGTAATATTTTAGTTAAAGACTACTCTTGATTTTGTTTTTGGCCCCAGGTAACTGAAGATATGCATGCTTGAGCCTGAAATACTTTTCATTTAGAACTCTAAATAGCATTCGTAAAATTCAGTCTGCCCAAAGATACTGGGCATAGAGACTGTTGCCTTAATTTGGGGAACAATAGGCTGAATATACCTCTTCTCAGTGGTGGATAAAGACCTTTAAGTTTCAATTCTTTTAAATATTTTAAGGGATTTGATATGTAAATGTGAGTTCCAAAAAAAAGGTGAGTAAGTAGGTGGTTATTTGCGTTACTTAGGGTATTAATGTTTATATCTTTTATATGGTGAGCTTTCCAGTGGTTAAAATGAAATTAGGTGCAAGTTTTCAGTAAACAGGTACAGATTCTTCCTGTGGTTTATGCACCGCTAGATACTAGAGATAAAGAGTTGAAAAGCCCAGAGAGGTGGAGTACATTGGTATTTGTTTTGAATTTTAAGAATGTTTTAATTCTTTGATCCATTGTGGTATGTGAAAACTAAAATTATTTATTAGCTAATAAATGTTTATGTAGCTATTGTCCTCCTCAGCTATAGATTTCATTTATAAAGAAGTTGAAAAAGTTGTCTCCCTTTGGCAGGCAAAAGATGTGATTGAAGAGCATGGTCCTTCAGAAAAGGCAATAAATGGCCCAACTAGTGCTTCTGGCGATGAAATTTCTAAGCTACAGCGTACTCCAGGAGAAGAAAAGATTAATACCTTAAAAGAAGAAAATACTCAAGAAGCAGCAGTCCTGAATGGTGTTTCATAAACTGAAGAAGTTCCTAGTTTACAGTTCTTTTACATTACATTTTACAATAGTGCTTGTACAAGCTTGCCAAAGATAGAATATGGATCGCCAGTCTTTACATCGCACTTTCAGTTCCTCCATTTGGAATTCAGAAAGGGGAGGGATCCTGAAGAAATCATATGTTAAACATACTTTGACACCTACTGTGTTATAAAATATATCATCAGATGTGCCTTGAGAATAGTATATGTAACATTAAAAAAAGTTGCTGGCTATAGGAAATGTTATTTTGTTTTCAAAATATGGCAGAGATGGGGGGAGGTGGGTGGGGGGTGGGATCCCTAAGGGAATATTCTTTATGAAAGCATTAGCTGCTTTTGTTACATTTTTAATAATATGCAACCACTTCTTCACCTGAGGAAAACTAGAGTGAAATGCAGTCTAAGATATTTTGCACTGAATTGTAATTTCTTCATTAGTTTAGTCTGGAAACTGGTCTGTTTTAATGTGTTTTTAAAATGCTGTATGTAGAGGAAAATCTGCAGGCCACTGGAATACATTTGTTAAATTCTCATCTGCAGGGACACTGGGTGATATTGGCAGTGACTGTTCTACATTGAGGCTTTGTTTGGTTTATTTATTAAAGTGTACAGTATTTAAAAAATCAAACATAGCTTTAGTTAAAACACTAAGCTGAATTAGTCATGTCCATTCAGACATAACCTGAACTACTGAAAAGATCAATTTCCAGAAGGTTTATTCTGTATAAACTACATGTTAGTCTTCAGTAGAGTATCTTTTCCTTTTCTTTTTTCCCCCTTTTTCTTTTTTTCCCTTTTTTTTTTTTTTTGATTTTGGTTGTTTGATGTGCAATATGTTTTTGTATGCAGGTAGTAAATAAACTTTGATCTTCCATTTGCTGATTTTTAACTTTCTACTTTTTATACCAACTGTTGAAAAGTAGTTGGACCTACTTAAAGGCCTAGAGTAGTATTCTGATTGCTTTTTAAGATGCATTTATACTTGCTCATAAGTAGTAAAATATTAGCTGGTCAATTTATCATTTTGTAATGAATCCTCTGAAATCTTAGTACTTAAAAAAATTTAGTGTGTTAGAATAGAATGGTTTAGGGAATTGATCAGAGATTTGGTATTAGGAAAGTCTTTGTAACAAAATTCTAATCATAGGCAACTTTTGGAAGGCATTGGGGTAAAATCCAGAATTTTACTTTTGCCTTTGATTCTTTATTAAAGTTATTTTTATAAAGAAGTATAATGAGCAGTTTTTAAATAAGGAATGTCACGAATTTGATTTTTGGTTCTCAAGGAAATAATTTTAAAGGTTCTTATACTAATGAATGGATTTTTGGTAAATATTTTAGCCAGATGTCTTAATTTTAGGAAGATACAAACTTAAACGAAGTGTGTTGCAAGGTGATATCAAGTAGTTGTGGGTTTATGGGAGTTGCTCTACAATATTATATAAAGACTACTGAGCAAGAAGAAAGCTCTTTCACTTGGCATCTGAAAAGTATTTTATGTGCATAATTTATGTTAATTTACGTGCATAAAAAAGCTAAGTGATTTTAATTTATGGCTGAAGGACAATTCAGGTTATAGTTAAAAATATTTGCCAGGTCAGTGTATGTAAAACCCTAGCCCTGAAATTTATTACTGTTGAGGTTAAAGTTGTGATGATATTACATGCTTTTTCCTAAAACCCTGATAACTGAAAATTTTAAGGTGTAGTGTGAATAGTGCAGTCCTTGAACATTGAATAAATAATATCAAGTAATTTCATATCTTAATAAAATTACCCACAAATGTCTTTTTTTTAATCCACCAAAGTCAGAAACATGTAAAATTGTTGGCCTTTTTATTCTTCTCTTCAGTAGTAGAGTTACAAATTAATTATAAGGTATGAGAAGAATTTTCATTAATCCCCAAATCGGTAAATATGGTATAAAGAAAATACGATTTTTCATTTTCTTCCAGGTAGAATATTCAGTAAAATCCTCCTGTAAAGACTGTTTCAGTGGGAACGGAAGAAACACAAAATCATCTTAAGTGGGTTTAGCCCAGGGAGTTTTTTTAGAACTAATAACCTGATTCTAGGAAATAAGTATTAAGATTTCATTATTTACAAATGACTAATCCCAATGTCCTTTAGAAATATGTGCTGCAGAATCATGATAGGCCTTTTATCTTTTTTTTTTTTAATAGCACATGCTCAGATTCAGAACTGAAAAGCCCACTCCCAAAGGTAACTATTCCTGATAGAGGTAGCCTTCCAAACTTAGTTTGAGAGGAGTGCATCTTTTTTGGCTACAAGTTACATGGAATGTTGCTATGGGAAAACTTGCCAGCCCCCCAGCCCCGCCCCCCCAAAGGTTTTGTGCAGCTTAAGTATTGTTTCAGCATACATATATGAAATCGTGTATGGTATCTGAACTAAATCATGAATTAAGAACTGAGATTACATGGGGGTAAAAATGGTCTTTTCCTGAAGACTTGGGAAGCCTAGGATTCTTGGGTTTGGCATCACTCTTTTAAGCCTTCCACGGGCCTAAAACTTTCACAAAATGGTATGGGTTTCTGTTGACAGGTCAGCCACCACTGTTAAAATTATAATAGGGATACATAAAAGTATTAATTTTAAGTAACTATTTTAATGTGGAGGTAACAGCATATCAAACCAGTGAGTTCATGAAAACTGAGACGTTGCTTAGGACAAGGCTGAGGGAGGTAGTAGCTTAAGTAAATATTCTTTAAAAAGCAAGTCCAGGTATATACAGACAAGCAAAATAACCAAAGAACAGGAAAACACTAAGCTGGTGTTTTACTATTTGTCCTGGATCTCCATTCATGTCAGCCGTTCTTCTGTGGCTGGGATCCATCACCTTTGGAAGTATTTTTGTAGCTACTGTTTGCTATGAGTTTAGTGTTTAACCTCAGAAGGGTCTCTGCAAAGTTGGTATGTTAACTGAATGTTGCTGGTAGATTGGGAAATAGTACCTACCATTTGTGTCCTCTGCAAACAGATCGACTCTTTTCAGGTTGAAACCAACTAGTTAATATTCTTATAGGCTGTGCCTACAATGAGCTTATGCCGTAAGCAGATGATTGGCGGTTACTGGAAATGAATAAAGGAAAATTACTTTTATATTTAGATTTTCTAAGGCTTCAAGGAACTTGAATTGGATCTATGGGTTTGGCAAAATTCCAAAAGGCAACAAGTAGGGTGTTCATTGTAAAGCCTCAGTCCCCCTATCTTTGCTATTTACAACTTGGATCCCCTGTACCCTTTATAAGGATATCTGATATGGTGAATTTGCAGGTCCCTTATTTTAAAATTTTAGTTTTTTACTAGGATGCTTGAATGGATAATATTCACTTATAACCCATGATTAACCTATGACAGCATTTGGGTTTTATTTCAGGGAACTGTTGCAATAAAGCAATAATTGCAATCTGCTATAGTAAAACTTTTGGCAAGTGGTGGTAATTTGAAACTGCACTCAACTGCTGGTTGAAAACGTCAGTTATGTTGAACCACAGGAAATTGCTGGGAGCTGACCAGTTTTGACCCACAGAAGAGACAACCTAATAATACGTTTTAAGGTATAATCATTTACTCCAGAAATCCAAGCAAGGGTCTAATCATCCAGAAAAGCCCTAATTATTGGATGAGGGAGGTGTATATAATGAAAATATTAATTTTGTTTTTTAAAATGGTTTATCAGTGGGTCACTTTAGATTCAGATTCATCTGTATCTTCTATATTACTGTTTCAGGGTACTGAAGCACAGAATTGGGAGTTACTATCTTAATTGTACAAACTTTTTCTATATTCCGTTTCATCTAACTAGAGAGGCCTAGACTAGGTGATCCCATAAAGGCCTTTCCAATATAATATAACTAGAGTGTAATCATATGTTAGACCCTGTGTGATACTTAACCATGTACTCTTAAGGAGTATGCTGAATTAAAATGGTGTTAGTCTTTTATTTATATCTGTCCCAGACATTTCCAGCTATATTGTATGCAATCTAAAGATAAAAGAAGGGCAGAATTATTTTTCACTAACATTCTCAATTTCAAAGTCCCACTATTAAGTATACTAGTTAGCAGTTTCTCAAATTAGGGTGAAACCACAGGGATATTTTCTGAATGTTTCGTACCCTTTTTACTTGATGGATTGTCAAATGTAGCTACTCATTTTCTAGGTTAGAGACTATTTTCATTACAGAAATTTTCCCATAGTTTTTCTAGATGAACTAATCTATGCTTAATTGTTCCCTGGAGCTCATACCTCAACCTCTTTGAACTTCATTTTTCACCTTGCTGTTTTCAGGTTGTAAAGAAAAATACGTAAATACTTCACTTGAAATTCCATTAACTGAAACAGCACTAAGGTCACAGCAAGTGTTAACTTGTTCCAGATTATACCCTAACACTGGACTACGACCTTGTCATTGGGTCAGGAATAACAGGTTAACACTGGATAGCTCTTTCTATATCCTGTTGCTAAAGCAACAATTGGCTCTAAGCAGATACACAACACTGAACAGCAGTGCCAGCAACAAAAAGCAGAGCTTAAGTCATTTAAGTTTCCTGGTACTCAAGGTTACTCTCAGTCCAGGGTTCTTTAACCAAAAACCTATTCTAGCATTCTAAGTAAGTGCTTTTTACTTTACCTCAGATTTATAGATTTCTTTCTACCATATTCTGGCCTTTTAAGTTTTAGAGCCAACTTCTAAATTTTCATTGTAATTAACGTTTGGGGGATCATTTATGCTGAACAAAATAATGACCCCATCACACACTTCTGAAATGCAAAACAACTTTTATAGGTTGTTAACAACAGAAAGGTGCCTTATAAATTCTCATTGAAACAGTAGAACTCATTATTTTAGCCTGAAGTGTTTAAACTTAAGCTTGGTTAACTCTTAAATGAAGCATTCTGCCTGGATTAATTTAAATTACTTCTGATACAAGGTTTTCTTTTAAGGTAGAAAATAAATTTTCAGTGTGCCGAATACTACATCGCTTTGTAGTGTGGCATGGTCCAACATGTTTAGGTTTTTACCCTGCGTTAAGATACTAGTTATCCAGTTTCTTCCACTTCTCATTTTACATCTAGCTGCCTTTTACCCCTCTTGCTTCTGTTTGTTGTGATTTAGAGCACAGGAAATTAAGGATAGCAGAGAAAACTATATAACCAAGCTTCTAGAATCAGAAAATGGGCTTGTGTTCCATTTTCATACATGTTCTCAATTATTTCTTGAATGGTTTGGGTCTGTATGACTTGTTAAATGCTTCTATAGATATTCCCATTATTTGTAAAACAGCTGAAGGCAAGAGAATTTGCTTAAAAATAAGGGTGGGAAAAGATTCGACTTCAGGACCACCCATTACAGCCTACTTTCATCACCAGCAAAGCAGGTTTATAAAGTTTATTAAGTAGCATAGGACTCATCTGTTGTCAACCTAGAGGCCCAGTGAAGGCAAAAGGAAAGAGGCTAAGTAAGGAAACTAAAGCTCTGGTATGCCAGTTCTAAACATTAAGGCTGTGAATAGGCATGTATTAAGGACTAATATATAGAGAACCAAATTATAAATGAAGCTAGTAAATTGGAGAAGATATTCAGGGCTTATAGTTTCAGTAGCTGTGCAACTTCAGAAAGCATTTGCTCTAGTTTTTCAATTTCCTATCCATAAAGTGGAGAAATCTTAACAATTTAAGTTGGCTGTTATTTTTTTTTTCCCCTCTTAACAGATGAGGAAGCAGAGCCCTAAGTGCATAGATACCTTGCTCAAAGTTGCCTGGCTATTATAGCAGAAGTTTCACTTGAAACCTGTACCTCCTATTCCTAGTCCTATATTCAACCATTATCTTCCTCCCTTTTAAAGAAGTCTATATCTGAAAGGACCCGTGGATAAAAAGGGCCCAAGGTAGAAGTGTAATGACAAGTACGAGACACACATTTCAGTACCACCAAGGAAAACATCCCTGGGTTATCAGATTTGTGAAAGGTACCACAGTGTGGAGGTTAACAGCGTAGAACTTCGGGTTTGAGAAAGATCAGTTTTCTCAGCCAGCATGTTGCTTTGGGCAAGTATCTTAACCTCACTGAACTTCAATTTCATTACTTGTAAAATGTACTTTAATAGTAACTACTACTGGGTAAGGGGAAAATGCTTAGCTCAACGCTAGCACATTGTAAACAGTCAATAAATGTTAATAATACACAAGCATTTTGTAAGAAAGTACCATTAAAAGATGAAGGCTTTCTTACAGATCATCATACTTGCATCAATTACCATGATCTAGAGCCCTCATAAAAAAGATGACTTTTTTACCCAAGAAAAATGGTAGGTTTGCCTAATGGCTTTCAGTGAAATATGGATTCTTCTACTTGAAAAAGGTAAGCCTAGAGAAAATAAAACATTACTATGAAAGAAAAATGTGGTCTGCTGTGCTCCTTAGTATTATTGTAAAGTGGTATCTTAGAAACAGGTATGCTGTGTTTGCATTAAACACTCAAAAGTGTACCTTCAACATGAAGTTTTCCTTTTTAAAGTTAATGCTTGATTGCCTTTGGGCATATCTTCTATTCGTCTGAAAAATTTGCTTTTTAGTTGATAATATCTCTTTTCCTTAATTAAAGCTCTTGTTCATAAACATTTTTTTTTGACTAGTCCAAAGGACTGAAATAAAAGGCTAGTAAGCCAAAATACAATTGATCCTCATTATTAGCGGATTCCTTATTTTCAAGTTCATACCTCCAAAGTCAACAATCACGGCGATTTCCTGGTTGGTTGTGGACATGCAAAGTGTGAAAATGAGTCACCCGGTACCTACAAAGTTATGCTCTGCCTTGTTTCAGTTTTCCTACTGTAAATAAGCATCCTTTTCATGGTCCATTTAATGCCAAGTTTTTTGCATTTTTGTCCTTTTTATTGGTGATTTCACTGTTTAAGATGGCCCCCAAGTGTAGTGAAGTGCTGCTGCCTAAGGTTCCTAAATGCAAGAAGGCTGTGATGGATTGGCATGAGTTATGTTATTGGCTGTGAATTTAATGTTAATGAATCAACAATATATATTAAATAAGATGTCTTAAACAGAAACACTTGTAAACAAGGTTATATATTCACTGGTTAACAAAAATATTGTGACCAGAGGCTCACAGGAAACCCCTATGAACAGTGGTTCAGGATTCACTAATTTAGTATTCTCAGTGTCTTTATACAACACAACTACTTTGAATAACATGGATCAGCCGTACCTTCATACCCCCTTGTCCCTGGAAATAGCCAAGTGCTTCGTCATACTCTAAATCATGGCAAATGAACTTGATCAGATTTTGAATGAGGAAATGGGATGGAAAATAAAAGCAGATACACCTCCATTTTGAAATGTCCCTAAACACATTCCAGTGCTAAATATGACCACCTCCATTATTTTGACCTTGAAAGTCTTTGTGTTCCCCATTAACAATTAACTTTAGGAAGATTTAAGAAAGTTTAGATTGTAGGTAGTAGTATTTATCATCTTAGAACTGAAAATTAAGTATTCTGGCTGACCACAAAATAGCTATCTTAACCTCACATGTTTTAGGTAGGTCCTCTGGTTATCCTTAGATATTTTTCGTTAGACCAATAGCTATTTACCCTGAAATGTCATTTAAATATATCAGTGTATGAATTATCGAGTCCTTCGTTATATTTTGATAACTGAGAGCTTTTCCGTTTCACTAATTGTGTTTTAACAGATGTGAAACTTGATTATGTAAAAAAATAACCAATTAAAGTAGTTTATAAATGGTCAGTCTCTTTAAGGGGTTAGCTAAATAAAATATACATACTTTCTTGATTAAAAACAGGACTTGTATTCTCAAATCTTTATCATACTGTTACAGTTTTTACTGTATGAAATCGGAAACAATTCAGATTTATCACTGACAAAGTGATAAATACATACCTAGATCAATTTCTCAGGTTAAGTTGTGGCTAAATTCACCTTTTTTTTTTTTTTTTTTTTTTGCGGTACTCGGGCCTCTGTTGTGGCCTCTCCCGTTGCGAAGCACAGGCTCTGGACGCGCAGGCTCACCAGCCATGGCTCACGGGCCCAGCCACTCCGCGGCATGTGGGATCTTCCTGGACCGCGGCACGGACCCGTGTTCCCTGCATCGGCAGATGGACTCTCGACCACTGCGCCACCAGGGAAGCCCTAAATTCACTTTTAAGTTCAAGGTTCTAAGTGGCTGGGGGAGTCCTCTGTACCTTGAACAGCCACCTGTCTTAATGAGATGAGCCCCTACTACAACAACCTGTGCTAATTCCTTCATATTTATCACATTGTATTTTAATTATTTTCACATTGTATTTTAATTATCAGTTTATCAATCTCCCATCAGATTGGGGATTCCTTCAGAGAGAGACTATCTTGTTCACTTTGTCTTGACATAGGTACCAAATTACTTGACAAATGAGTAACAAACACTTCAAATGGCATGCACTTATCCATAATCATGGAGTATTAACCTACAAATATTCTATAATCCGATTTTAAATCCTCAAATTTATACCAAGGCTTTCATTTAGCTTATGTTAATTTTTAAAATGTGTAGCTTTGAGGCATTTTATTATAAAAAGCTGGTACTCATATACATAAATGAATAGGAACTTAAAATTCATCATACATTTACTTCATTTTTTAGCTTGACCTTCTAGTAAATCTTTAGCTTCATTGATTTTGGCTGCTATATAAGGAGATCCTCCTACAGGAAGAAAAAAAAGGAATAGTTATAATATGGACTCTCCAATTTCTGCTTGGTGAAAAGCTATTCTCTTGCTTCAAGAATTCCTATGCTTATCTAAGAGGTGAAATGAGCAGAAATGAAATTTTGACTTTTTAAAATAACTATGACACTGGAACTGGATGACCAAAAACATGGTTAATATATTTGACCAATGGGAGGGAGATTTCCACAAAAAATGGCACCTTCTGAAAAAGCTTAAACTGATAGAAATAAAATTTTAAAAAATTCTCATACTTATGTGACTTTGAAATAGTGTAAGTTACCTTTTCATGACGATCACAAGTCATAAACACCAATTTATTGTACTGTGTTATTTTAAAACCATGAAATTTTCAGAGGTGCTGAGCTTAGTTGGGAAGACCCCACTTTGCTTTATATCCTTTTCCTGTTACCAACAGTCCCTTCACGATGTCACCTACATCTCCTTTCCTACTGAACTGCAGCAGTGATTTGAGTGATTCTCAGAAAAGTGTGGCCCTCAGACCAGCAAGCACCAGCAATCAGTAAAAAGCTTAGTTAGGATGCAAATTTATGGGCTCCACCCTAGACCTACAGAATCAACAGCCTTCCAGTTAGTATAAGCTAAGTTTTGTAAAAGGTTATGCAGTCAGATACCAAACAATTACAACCCTGTTTAAACTCAAAACACTCTTTCTTAAAGAGAGGCTTCTCCTGTAAAGTAAAAGGACTTAAACACTGGAATGTGGATTTTGTGGTCTACATTTTGGTATTCCATTTGATCTTTCAACTCAGCCTAGGCTGCTTAGAAGTGTATCAGAAACTAATACATCCTATAGGTTTCTAACTAGGTAACCACTAGTTAAAAGGTCTAAATGTATAGGAAAAAAGTTAAAAGTTTTATTAGTTTCATTAACTGAAATTCAACATTTTCCTTAGGTAAGAATGTAGACACCCCCCACCCCAAACAGTAGTAGTAGCAGTATTTTAGACTCACTACTGTAAGTCACATCACAACTGCAGATCTCAAAACACAGTTAATGCTTATCACTACTTCCAAATTATAGTAGTTACTAGATCTGCTCATTAGTCTATAAATTTTTCACTCAGAACTTACTCTTTTAAGATACCTAAACAAATGGATCCAGCCTGGGAGACAGTGCTCACAAACAGATCTAGGCATTTCCCTTATAATAGCCAAGAATTAGATACAAAATTATCCCACTAATAACAGTTACTCCAACAAAATGTGTTAACAATAGTTTAATGATACTTACCCTTGTCTGGGTGATTTAAAAGCATAATTCGTCGATGAGCATCTCTTATTTTTCCCTTATTGGCAGTAGGGCTAATTTAAAAAGGAAAAGGTATACTTCAGAGTAGATCTGGGTCACATTAAAAAACTATATAAAGGTCGATTAAAAATTGTGAAACTGAAAAAAAACTGAAACTGGAGTAAGTCAACACAACAGTATGAAAAGCTATTTGGGAACCTCTAACACACTAGGAAGATTAATATTCTGAATCACAGAACTAAACAGAGCTCCTTAGAAAAATAAGGCATTCTTAAAAATTTAGTTGAACTTTTAACCATTACAACAATCCTTTTATCGAAAAGTATGTTTAAGTATTTGGAAATGAAGGCAGAATTTCATCACAAAAAAATCTGTTACTCCGTTATAGAGAACAATATTGAGCACTGTGATTATCTGTTGAAAAATCTACCTTCACTGAGTTAAAAAGTACTCATGTGTCATTAGACCTTCTCATTGGACTTTTGTAGGGAATGTTTAGATCTTAAAAATGTAATAGATGGAACGTCCCTGGCAGTCCAGTGGTTAAAACTCCATGCTTCTACTGCAGGGGGTGTGGATTAGATCCCTGGTCAGGGACCTAATATCCCGCATGCCACACAGTGCAGCCAAAAAAATAATAAAAATTAAAAAAAAATGTACACAGTAGAATAACTCTCCTAATAAAAGAGAGAAGGTCTTTCTTACACTTGCTTATAGCTCTAAATTTGGAAGAAAAATACTAAAAATGTGAGAAATTATTTTACCTTACACCTAGTATTAATGCTGCTTCCCGTTTTGTCATTTTGGGTTCAAACCCACCTCTGTAATAGCCACCACTGAAGGCCTGAAAGTGGAAATACATTTGTAAGAAAAGATTATCAAAATAAACTGAAAGCTGCTAAAAAATGTCTATAAATGTTCATAGAACCAGCGGAAAAACTAAGACACTTCAGAAAACTAAGTGCAATTCCTATGGTATTTTTTTTTTTTTTCCCTGTACGTGGGCCTCTCACTGCTGTGGCCTCTCCCGTTGTGGAGCACAGGCTCCGGACGCGCAGGCTCAGCGGCCATGGCTCACGGGCCCAGCCGCTCCGCGGCATGTGGGATCTTCCCGGACCAGGGCACGAACCCGCGTCCCCTGCATCGGCAGGCGGACTCTCAACCACTGCGCCACCAGGGAAGCCCCCTATGGTATTTTAACTCTATAAACAGCAACAAATATTTTATTGATCATTAAACATCCATTCCCTCCCCCAACCCCCGGACCATCTAAACTGTCTTGAAGATACAAGACAAAATAACAGTGCCTTAAAGCCAGTTCTTCTGGGAGTGAAGGGAAGAGTATTCCAAGCTAGCCATGTTCTAGATAAAAATTTGATCTCAGAATATGACTACATGTTTTAGAACAAGTGCTTTAGAGGATTCAGAGATCTTTTGAGACAAGTGGTTCAAGGACATTTTGAGGTTCAAGGCAACTACTAAAACAAGACTTTAAGATATATATTGAGAAAATCAGGCTATTAGATCCACTAACCTTGGTATGTCAGAAATTATACTGGTAAAACCTACCATTACTCTACTACTCTGTCACATTCAATCATAACAATAAAAAGCAATACTCTACAGGTTGTCAAAATCATATTCATTCTGAATTTTGACCACAGAATGTATGATCACATTCAGTCATACTCTAGAGCCCAATTAACTGAAGTGTTACCCAAGTAATCTCTGTTAGGGAGTGCCAGAGCCACACAGTAAAAATGGATCACTTCAGACCCCTAGATCCCTCTGTGTTTGTGATGCAGAGCAAATGATGCTGAAGGTAATGGTGTATGAACACTAAAGTGATATTAACTTTCATGATACTAAAACTGTTAACACCTCTTCCCCAAATCTGTCACACGTAACATTTGATTCTTTATGGTAGCACCATTACAAAGCTCAGAACTTCTAAACCTTCTTTGCGGGAAGCAAGAGAAGGGGTCCAAAGCAATCACTTAGAACTTCATGGATGTCTGGCTCTAGGCTTCATACACAGACAGTAAAGACTTAGCAAAAATGGTGAATAAGAAGCCTTACAGATTTTGGTAGACTTTGAAAAACTTGTTTTACTTGAGGCTCCATATGCTTCATGGCTTGCAAAGCGTAACGGCCTAAAAACAAAAGCAATAAAATAAAAAGTCCGCAACCTCCTCTACTTCAGTTCTACCCCCAAACCATAAACAAACCTGCAAATCCTGCAGCAGCAATGGTCAGTCCAACTGCTACCACTGTACTGGCCTGGTAAAGGGAAGCAGAGTAAATATTCATTTCTCCCATTCTCACCCTTCCCTATCATGCCCATTCTCCCATTCCAACTTATTACAAGTTTTATTTCAACGGGAGAAATAACTTTTAGGATGAAAATTTTCTGCCCAATGATCCTGCAAATTTTATATCCAATGCATTTAAAAGGTATGGGATTTTTCACTAAGGAAAAAAAAAGCAAGTCGATTTGCTTATTTACTTATACAACAGTGAAAAAGATAATTCCCCTCCCCTTGAAAACTTCTTTCACCTCCGGGCAAGTGAAGTCACATTAAAATTCAATCAAGAGCAACGGAAATAAAGTTTCTGCCAGAGAAGGGAGAACTGTTTACAGAGGATTCCTGTAAATTCTGATTCACCGTTAAACGTAGGCTTAACTAAGAGACTAGCTTCTCATAGCACCTTCGGCCAAATATGTTCAGGAATCGAGAAGAGGTGTGTCAGCAAGAGAAAAGGGGAAAGACAGAGCGATGTAGAGAAAGGGCTGCGAGGATGTGTTAGGGGACCAGCAGGTATAATCAAATGCGTTTCCACTAACCTCCGAGCCCCATGGACGGCAGGCACAAAGGCCCGAGAGGGGTGAGGCAACAGCTCTGTGTCCCAGAGGGTGACTCGCCGGGGCGCTACACCCCCAGCTCTGAGTCGCATTAGGGAGACATCTGCGGCTCCTCTCCTCCCAGACCTTGAGCAGAGGTTAAGGCCTGGGCCTGAGATCGCCCAAGAGGCCGGAAGGCGGAACTCACCATGGTTCCCGCTCGGCTCCTCTGCTTCCACCGGGAGCGCGGTACATCCCACCCCACCAGCTCTACGCCTCTACCACAAAGCGCCGCGGTCACCACCAGCATGTGCAAACCGCCCAGACACGGGCGCCCCAGGAAATACGGCAGTGGCGGCCGTAAACTAGGCCGGAAAACTGTCGTAAAAGGGGACAGCGGACGGGAATGAAAAGGTCGCTCAAGCCGTGGGCAGGTGGAGAACACGACTTCGGATTGGTTGGTGGGTGGGCGGATCACCTCCGTACTGGGCTCAAAGGTGGGGCTTCTTGTTTTATCCTTTGCGCCTGGGCCTAGAGTATTTGGAAATTCTTTCGGAGAACGGTATTGATATCGAAGGGCATGAGCAAATACTGTGTAGCTACACTCTGAACGTTTTTTTTTTTTTTTGTCTGCATCTTAGCATCTCCATTTGGCATTTATTTTGTTTATAACTGCCAAGAGTAATGAATATTCTTAAACATGCCGTAACAAGTCCACCATGAAGCCAAATAAGTATGTAGCGGCACAGTATAGCAAAAAGATGTTCCAGAAAATCAAAGGAGCAAACCACATTGTTTCGGGGGTTCTGTAGCATTCATTTATTTAGAATAATTTGTTTAAATATGTGACTTGACAGGAACTTGTGTGAATGTTTGGGGTTTGGTTTTGTGGAATGGAATTACTACTTAAAGGACAGTTAATACTCTGATCATGGGATCTCAAAATCACCACAACTGAAAAATGCTATTTAAAATTTCTCCCCTTCTCAAAGTAAAAAGTAGGGTTTGGTTTTGCCTTTACAGAGTATCAGTTTCATATATCCCTACATAAAAGGAGAAGAGAAAAATAATGGAGACAGTAATGGAAATTTTACAATGTGATGTTTGGATGATCAAAATAAATTTGGAGTTAATTCCCACTTCGAATTTACAAAGTATTAGGAGTCTGTTTACATTGCAATGATATTCTGCTTTGATGAGGTCGTTGGTTATTAGACAAATATGTGAATTTGTTGGCTTTCTTTTCCTCATGTAAAAAATGATTCTGCGTTTGGATCTCCAAGATAGCCATGAGATTTTTGTAATGAAATTTATTGTCAACAAACGATCCAGCACTAAGACCCTAGTGTTAAGTGTACATCTTCCTCTTTTGCCCCCTTTTATCTAGTTTTTAACCCAACAACTACAAAATAAATAATCAAGTGGGACATATGACCTTGGGACCAAAATGGCCAGAAAAAACTAGACTGCTACGTTCAAAACTTCCCGTATGTATAGTTTTGATATATACAAACTATGATATGCAGCTTGCTTGAGGAACACAAACCTAGCCTCAGGAAAGCAGTGGTGGACAACACAGGGAGGCACTTGAAGTGGAGATGGCTCTGTTTTTGGAAGCAAATCAAGCTAAATGCACAACCTGTCTCTGTCACTTACTAGTTGTGTGAGTTTGGACAAACTTGTCCAAAAGGAATAACTATTCCTGACTCTGAGTTTTCTCATTTGTAAAAGAAGGGTAATGCTGGCTACCTTGCTAAATTTTTGTAAGGATAGAGATGTACATTGTGTGTTCTATACATAATTATCACTCAGTGTAGCTGTTATTATTATGAGGGAAGTCAGAGTGCATATTGGTGTGCAAAGGCCTTCCCAATTCTCATGACACTTCACTCATGGTGGCAAGGCTAGTAATCCCTTCCCTACCAACTAAGGGCATGGAAAGAACCCTTAAAAGCAATTTTTAAAAATATCTATTAACTGGGACTTCCCTGGTGGCACAGTGGATAAGAATCCACCTGCCAATGCAGGGGACACGGGTTTGATCCCTGGTCCGGGAAGGTCCCACATGCCTCAGAGCAACTAAGCCCGTGCATCACAACTACTGAAGCCCGCACACCTAGAGCCTGTGCTCCACAAGAGAAACCACTGCAAGGAGAAGCCACTGCAAGAAAAAGCCCGTGCACCCCAACGAAGTGTAGCCCCCACTCGCCACAACTAAAAAAAGCCCGCGCGCAGCAACGAAGACCCAATGCAGCCAAAAATAAGTAAAAAATTAAAATCTTAAAAAAAAAAGTCTACTGACTGATGAATGGATAAGTAATCACTCCTTATTTCTTCTAGCTTATGGTGTCTGCTAGCATACCTTGACTTGTGACAGCATAACTTCAATATTCAAGGAGGGCCAGTGTCTTGAAATCCCTTTCTACTCTGTTTTCACGTTGCCTTGCTCCTCTGTGTGTAGAATCTCCACTGCCTCCCTCTTAAAGGATACATATAATTGCATTTAGGGCCCACCCCTATAATCCAGGATAATATCCCCATTTCAAGATCCTTAACTTAATCATAGCTGCAAAGACTTTGTCATATAAGGTAATATTCATGGGTTCCAGGTTTTAGGACTCAGTATCTTTGGGGGCTATTATTTTATCTACCATAGAGAATAAGAGAAGACAGAAGAGGAGACTAGCAGGGACAAGAGAATGAGAAAAGACTCAAGCATGTATGCTCAATTTCTCCTCCCACATTTGTCAACCAGGCAAATCACTTCTTGGGGAGGAATAAGTGAGAGATGAGAGGAAGTAGCTAGAAGTACTCTTGAATTGTGGCTTTCAAACATTTTCTGACCATAATTCTTAGTAAGAAATATTGGGTTGGCCAAAAGTTTCGTTCATTTTTTTCCTGTAAAATGGCTCTAGTAGTGCTTCGTTGTCTTTCTTTTTAAAAAAAAATTTATTTATTTATATATTTATTTTTGGCTGCATTGGGTTTTGTTGCTGCGCTTGGGCTTTCACTAGTTGTGGCGAGTGGGGCTACTCCTCATTGCGGTGTGTGGGCTTCTCCTTGCCGTGGCTTCTCTTGTTGTGGAGCACGGGCTCTAGGTGCTCAGGCTTCAGTAGTTGTGGCATGCAGGCTTAGCAGTTGTGGCTCGCAGGCTCTAGAGCACAGGCTCAATAGTTGTAGTGCACAGGCTTAGTTGCTCCGTGGCATGTGGGATCTTCCTGGACCAGGGCTCGAACCCGTGTCCCCAGCTTTGGCAGACGGATTCTTAACCACTGCTCCACCAGGGAGGCCCTGCTTAGTTGTCTTTAGCTTCATTTGAAACAATTTTTTTTAGATTGTATTGTGACAGCTGTCATATCAGTATGCATTGTAAAAAAAAACTTATCAAAATTGGTGAATTTTTTTTTTTTTTTTTTTTTTGCGGTATGCGGGCCTCTCACTGTTGTGGCCTCTCCCGTTGCCGAGCACAGGCTCCAGACCCGCAGGCTCAGTGGCCATGGCCCATGGGCCCAGCCGCTCCGTGGCATGTGGGATCCTCCCGGACTGGGGCACGAACCTGTGTCCCCTGCATCGGCAGGTAGACTCTCAACCACTGCGCCACCAGGGAAGCCCAAAATCGGTGAATTTTTCTGTAGCCATTTTAATATTGAAGATGGAAGAAAAAAGCAACATTTTTGGCATATTATGCTTTATTATTTCAAGAAAGGTAAAAACAACTGAAACACAAAGAAGGATTTGTGCAGTGTATGGAGAAGGTGCTATGACTGATCGAATGTGTCAAAAGTGGTTTGCGACATTTTGTGCTGGAGATTTCTCGCTGGACAATGCTCCACATTCGGGTAGACCAGCTGAAGTTGATAGCGATCAAATCGAAACATTAATTGAGAGCAATCAATGTTATACCATGGGGGAGATAGCCAACATACTCAAAATATCCAAATCAAGAGTTGAAAATAATTTACACCAGCTTGGTTATGTTAATTGCTTTGATGTTTGGGTTCCACATAAGTTAAGCCAGGGTGGAGGGGCGAGACCTTCTTGACTGTATTTCCACATGCGATTCTCTACTTAAACATAAAGAAAATGTTCCGTTTTTAAAACAAATTGTGACGGGTGATGAAAAGTGGATACTGTACAATAGTGTGGAACAGAAGAGATTGTGGGGCAAGCTAAATGAACCACCACCAACCACACCAAAGGCCAGTCTTCAACCAAAGAAGGTGATGTTGTGTATATGGTGGGATTGGAAGGGAGTCCTCTATTATGAGCTCCTTCTGGAAAACCAAATGATTAATTCCAACAAGTACTGCTCCAATTAGACCAACGGAAAGCAACACTCGATGAAAAGCGTCCAGAATTAGTCAACAGAAAACGCATAATCTTCCATCAGGATAACTCAAAACCACATGTTTCTTTGATGACCAGGCAAAAACTGTTACAGCTTGGCTGGGAAGTTCTGATTCATCCACCGTATTCACCAGACATTGCACCTTCGGATTTCCATTTATTTCGGTCTTTACAAAAGTCTCCTAATGGAAAAAATTTCAATTCCCTGAAAGACTGTAAAAGGCACCTGGAACAGTCCTTTGCTCAAAAAGATAAAAAGTTTTGGGAAGATGAAATTATGAAGTTGCCTGAAAAATGGCAGAAGTAGTGGAACAAAAGGGTGAATACGTTGTTCCATAAAGTTCTTGGTGAAAATGAAAAATGTGTCTTTTATTTTTACTTAAAAACTGAAGGAACTTTTTGGCCAACCCAATATATTTTACCTTCTGACCCTAGGAAACAAATACACAGTTAAATGCGTGTGCGCACGTACACACGCACACACACACACACACACACACACACACGCATTGAATTTAATGTGAATTTAAAGGAAATTAATGTTTTTGAGACAATACTTGCACTTGCTTCATGAGATGCGTGCTGGTCTTTTCTACTTCTTAAAAAAAATGCTGTGAAACCCATTAAGTTCACAGCCCACTAATTGGTCATGATCTGAAGTTTGGAAAACATCACTCCATAAAAATCCACCTTTGGAAATATGATGCCAGGCATATAAAAGTTGTTTTTTTTCCCCTAAAAACTATGTGCCAGGCACTGTGCTAAATGCTTTATATTGATTATTTCACTTCACTCCACGACAGTAATATTTATTTGTTTTGCAGATGAGGATATTTTGCCAAATACATTTGTTTTCCCCTCCAGATCCCTTCTCTACTGTTTTCCATTCTGCTCTGTGTCCCAGAGGAGCACAGGAGACTAGGAGGATGACCTTAATGGACTGCATCGATGGGCCCCCCTTGTCTTCTGGCTTGGGGTTCAGTTATGCCTGTGATCAGAAGATCAGAAGGCAGGAGGACAGTGAGTTCATGGTCTTCATTTCTCCATTTTCCTTTCTGATGGTTGCCAAAGGCTGGCTGAGTTTTTCCACTGAAGAATGCAGTTCCTGTTGTGTATCTTCAGGTAATTACTCCCACTCCTTTTTTTTTTTTATGTATGTCTAAGGATAGTAATGACTCCATTGGCCTCCAAAGCCATGCTAGACACAGGACACTTGACCATCATTTGCTAATTTCCCTTAGTCCTGTCCACACCTTCATAAAGGGTCCTTAATTAAAATTTCTTCAGTTACTCTATTGGGGGATGCCATCTGTTTCCAACGTGGATGGTGACTGTTATAAGAGGCTACTGCAATCAAGTAGGAGATGATGGTAGCTGTGGAAGTGGAAAGAAGTGTCTGGACTCCTGCTTATATTTTGAAGGAAGAGCTGAGAGAATTTGTTGATGGATGAGATATAGTATGTGTGTGAGAGAGAAATGATTCAAGAGTGACTCCCAAGCAGTAGGCTTAAGTAGCTGGAAGTCTGGAGTTGCCACTTAATGGGACTGGAGAGACTTCAGGAAGAGCAAGCTGGTGGTGGGAGCTTTTGTTGTGTTGAGTTTGAAATAGCAACTAGATATCTAAGGAGTTTCAAATAGGCATTTGGATATTCAAGTCTGGTGTCAGGACAGAGGTCTGAGAATCATCAGCCCATAGATAGTCTTCAGGGCCATGGAACAGATGAAATCATCCATTGTATGAGTGGAGAGAGAAGAAGAGGTATAAGGACTGTGCTTTTGTACCGTTCATATTTGGAATTTGGGGAGATGATGAAAAGCCAGAAAATTAGATTGAAAAAGTGTTGCCAGAAAGTAGGTGACTGTGGTGTCCTGGAAGCCAAATGAAGAAAGTGTTCAATGGAGGAATTGTATAAAATACTGCTAATAGTAAAATAAAAGAACAACTGAGCATTGGCTACTAGAGATCTTTGGTGATACTTATGAGAAAAGTTTCTGCAACACAATTGGGACAAAAGTCTGATTGGAGTGGATTCATGAGAGGATGGGAAGAGAAAGAGTGGAGATATGGATTATAAGACATCTCTTTCAAGGAATTTTGCTGAAAAGGGAATTAGAGAAATAAGAAGTTAGAGAAATCAGACAGAGAAGCAGTATAAGGAGAGTTTTTTTGCTTTTTTTTTAAGATGGAAGAAATAAAAGCATGTTTATCTGCTATAGGAATGAACTTACAGAGGGAAAAATTAGACAAAATTCATTGAATTATATAATTTAAGAATGAGAAGGAAATGTAGAGACCCTTTCACCCTCAACAGCTTTGTTTTATAAGTGAGGAAACTGAGCCTCAAAATGGTTGACTGACTTTTCTAAAGCCCTGACAGAGTCTAGTAATTGCTCACCTTTATTGTCCACTTTCCAGATGTATATAATGTTTGGGTCATGAGAGGGTCATAGAATTGCCTTTCTCTATATTTCCTCACCACCCTTAAGGAATTTGCTCACATCTGGGTCAATGGAGTCTACGTTCCTGACTAGCAGCCACTTAGCCCATAGAATCTCTTGTAGGCAGCTGCTCACACAATGCTATATGTAAAACTAAATGTCGCTCAGTACCTATTTAGTTCCCTTCCCTTCTCCTTCATTCCACCCCTTTTTATCTTCTTCTTTTCTTCCTTACCTTCAGTGATCCTACCATGACCTGACAATCTACCAATGGGAATTCATCCTATTTTTCCCTGTTTGGAAGTGAATATTCTTAGTAAATTATCATACTGAGCTATGATCAACAGACTCTTTCATGAAGTGTTTTAAGAGATCCTTTTGCTATTATAGCTAATAAAAGGAATGCTCTAATTCTGGTGCAGAATGGAAGGAAGAAAGGAGATATTTAGAGCAAGTGGGATGGAGGACAGGCCTGGGTAGGAATATGAGGGCCTAGGGCAGTGGGGAAGTGGAGGGGATGCTGGAAAGTCAGAAGGGAAGGCTGAGGTTCAGCCACCCTTTCCTCCTGTCGGCCGTATCTGCATCCAAGTCAGGTGATCCCACCCTGCCTTGTGGCTATTGTAAAATAATTTATAACTATTTCTCCTGTAATCTTCTTTCCTTTTTCTTCAACTTGTTTTATTTTTTCCTTGCTGCGTCTGTTTTAGTCTGACATCCTACTTTCCTTTCTAATCACAAGAACTGTTGTCCTTATAAAAGTCCAGAGCATGTGAGTGGAGGGCCAATCAGAGAATTGCAATGTGTCTGACCAGAGTGACAGCACCCAGAAGGCATGTATTTCTGGATAAAGGCTCTGCTATCTTCTCAACCTGTGAGGGAGGAAAACAGGCATTCAGGATTTCAGCGGAAAGTTGGAAATTGGGGTGGACTAGATGTGTCTTTTCCCAAATGGAGATTTCCCAACCAACTGCCATTTCATTCCACATTGCACGTCTTTTTCCACTGCTTTCTCAGTCATTTCCCCCCTTCCCTAGCCCGAGTTCCACTTGTATGCAGCAGCTTTATGCATTGAATAAATTGATCCCTCCCTGCTGAGCTGTCAGCAAATGGAACTGACCAACAGAACAGTCTGTGTAAGTATGTCTTGTGCCTGGGCTAGACAGACAAGTGCAATTATTTGATTGCTGGAGATTGCCACTAAATGAGGGTGAAATAGTGGGTCTGAGACTTGTTGGTGAATATTATTAATAATATAGTGTCGTGAATTAATAACATAGTGTCATGTGAAACAAAGCTACACTAGAAAGTCTGTCTGAAATCCCATTTTAAATCACATTTTCAGGGAGCTAGCTGGTAGACGATATGGGAAATAATAAAGCAAGGTGTCTTTAAGCAGCTGGTTGGGAGTTTCAGTCTGACCTAGGCTGAAGTTAAGAGAATCTGCATTGCTGTCATGAGTTTTTTGGTGGCTGGAGTGAAGCATGGGATTCATCTCTGGCTAATTGTCATAAAAATTACACTACTATAGTGCTCCACTATGAAAAATCATCTTCATTCTCATCATTAGAATCCTTGAAGGGAGGCCACTGCAAAAACTGCATGAAATTCTTTCTGGCAACTGTGATGTCCTCAGTTACTGCATAGTCCATTTCCTTAGCCCACCTACCACAGACAACCCTTCCAGACTCCTCCACTTCTCCCTTCATAAAACTCCTAGTCATGCCAAATGGGATCTGTCACCATTATTCTCAGATGTGTCCTGAAGTCCACTGCCCCTGGGCTTGAGTAAAAGTAATTCCCTTCATTCCAAGTGCCCTTCCCCAACCCCAGCTCTGTCCATCAGTTGAAGGCCTAGATCAAATGTGACTTCTATGAAGCCTTCTTTGTTCATTTGTCTGGAACAGGTGTCCACAAACTTTTTATGTAAAGTAACAGTAAAATTTTAGGCTTTGCCACATGCAGCCTCTACATTCTTCTTTGTTTTATCAAAATGTAAAGACTATCCTTAGCTCATGGTCCATTCAAAAACAGGCCACAATGAATCTGGCTCATGGACCACAGTTAGCCAATCCACGGTCTAAGGTGATCTCTTCTTTCTCTGAAGTCCTATACAATTTTGTTTTGTGTTATACGTGCCACTTATCACATCTAGCCTTGTATATAAATTATTGGTATACAAGTATTTTCTCTATTGGACTGAAGATCCTTGAGAGTAGAAATTAAATCTTGTATACTTTATTTAACCCCTACAACATCTATTATGGTATCTGAACACAGAACGTGCTCAAAGGATATTTTTAAATGAATGCATAAATTACTTATAATATTTTCCAGCAAGAACATAATTTATTTCCCAACTCTTCCAAGCCCTTAATTTTCTGATAGGTAGGTCATCCACCTTTATCCTGATCCTGGACCCCTTAATAAGGCTATGAGCACCATAAATGGAACTGGTAATTAGACACAGAATATTGTTTTCATTTATTAAATGTTGTATTCATTCAACACTTATTACATGCAAATCTCTGAGAAAACATCAGTGGCTAGACAGAAACTTCAGCTGCTGTGGTGCTTTACAGTCTAGGCTGAGAAGCATGAGCTTAATATCAGCTCCCCTCCTGATATGTCTCAATTTCACTTTCCTAGTTTTACATGTCATTTACATAATAATAATACATTTTGCCAGTTGGTTTGCCAGGGTGTAGGAAATTTTAAAACTATAATAGTAGGGCTCTCCTGGTGGCGCAGTGGTTGAGAGTCCTCCTGACGATGCAGGGGACACGGGTTTGTGCCCCGGTCCAGGAAGATCCCACATGCCGCGGAGCGGCTGGGCCCGTGAGCCATGGCCGCTGAGCCTGCACGTCCGGAGCCTGTGCTCTGCAACGGGAGAGGCCACAACAGTGAGAGGCCCGCGTACCGAAAACAAAACAAAACAAAACTATAATAGTAGAAGCTGATATTTATTGTACACCTTAGATAGTTATAGATATTCTTTTTTAATATGTACCACCACTTAAGGAATTTAATGAAGTAATTCACTGCATTTATTTATTTTGTTGTCAATCTGGATAAACTGGTGATCACAGCTGTCACTTAACCAGATAACAGGAGATAAATCAGTCAACTGGAGGCAATATCTTGATCACAAGCTAAATTAAGCAACATCATTTAGAATAGGCATATTGTGCTTAATAATTGGTGGAGGTTTATAAAAATAACGGACTTAGTAAATGAAGGCGTGGAGATTTGATTTAAGGTCTGTTTGAATCCTAAGCCTCATCTTTACAATGTAATCAAAATATTGTTGGATCACATTGAGTTTCATTCTGAGCACAGATTTGCACTGAAATGAATGACAGTGAAGCAAAAAATAAAAATAAGAAAGAAAAACAACTACACATATAATTAGCTGAAAGAAATTAAAATATTTTATGGCAGTCTCTAAAGAAAATATCAAAAAAGGGAGTAAGTTCTTAGTAGTCAGAAGAATTTCCTTGAAGTCCTCCTTCCTTATTGTATCTTTCTGTCTGCCTCACGTAAAGTCCATTGCCAGACAAAACTCTTAACTCTCCCGATTCTCCCCCAAGCCTGTCTGCCCAGCTCTTTCTCCTCTTGCCACCACTCCTCAATCACTCTGATTCTCTTCTCCAGTTACTCTCTGCCCATCCAAGGTTTTCCCATTCTTTTATATTCTTTCCCTTTCTGCAGTGCACACTGTGGTAGGTCAGAAGCTAAGATAGCAGCCAGGATTCCCAGCCACTGGTGTACATCCCCTGTATGATCCTGTACCCTTGGGTGTGGGCTGGACCTGTGAATATGGTGGGAACATGGCCCCCTTGATTGATTACATCAAAGTGGCAAAGGTGATGTGATAGTTCACTTCTGTAATTTCACTTTATGTAAGACCGTTGTAACAGACTGGAGTGAGATTCTCCTGCTTGCTTTGAGGAAGTAAGCTATCATGTTTTAAAAGGCCTTATGGCTAGGACCTGAAGGTGGCCTCTAGGAGCTGAGATCAATCTCTACGAGCTGTTAACAGTAACAGCTATGACTGCAAGAACTGAATTCTGCCAACAATTTCAGTGAGCTTGGAAGACACCTCCAACCCTCAGATGAGATGGCAGCCTTAGCTGACACCTTGATTTCAGCCTTGTAAGACCCTGAGCAGAGAATTTAGATACAGTGTGCCTAGACTTCTGACCTAGTGAGAAAATAAATGTCATTGTAAGCCGATACCTTTGTGGTAATTTATTATACAACAATAGAAAATGAATACATGTACATTAATTTGGTTTGTGTGATAAAGTCCAAAAATATCAGGGGAAAAGGAGTGTATTTATGTTTCATACATTTCTATTTTTGTGTTTGTTACATCGTTATTCCAATGGTTCTACTCTGTTTTCCCCACTATAATACGCAAACAATACACCTGAAGAATGTGATACATTTCCATCACAATAGTGGCTCCCTATACCTGTAAATCTCCAAGGGTGGAGCTAAGGCTTGTGTAGTTTGTCAAAGTCCCCTGGTGGCTGGGATATGCTTTGGGTTGAGAACTACTGCACTATAATATTTTAGGGACTGCTAAAACTGGGTCTACTACCCATCTCTGGACTAGATCATACATTGACTTTATTTGATATCAATGAGCTGGCAATTCTAAGTTATCAAAGTCAGAGACCAGTGAGAATATTTTCACATGCCCCATCTCCATGATAAAACAAAGTGCTAGACGTTACCTGGATATAATCTGCCTTTCTCCTGCTCCCTACCTAAAGAAGGTATTCTTCAATCATCAAATCAGTTCTGGGCTTCCAGGAAAGTTGTTATGGCTCTCTGGGTAATTACAGGTAGCTGGTAGGGGGGATACCTGCAAGCATCCACAGACCAAAAGGTGTCCTATTTGAGAGAGGTGGAAGTGGTGAAGGCATTATGGCTCCTTTCATTTAGTTTGTTCAGGGAAAATATTGTAGATTAAAATGACATCTAACAACTCCTCTTTCTGGTTGAGGATGTAAAGAGCTGTGTTTCTCCCTATTTTTTTCTCCCTTTTTTTTTTGGTCAGTGTTCATGTGGAGAATTAAATTGATTTCTTAAAGTTAAGACAGTTTTGCATTCCTCAGCTGGATCATGGTATATTTCTTCTTTTTATGTATTGCTGGATGGGGTTTGCTAATATTTTATTTAAGGTTTGCACATACGTTTACTGAAGATATTGGCCTATAATTTGCCTTTCTTGTACTGTCATTTCAGGTATTGATGTCAAAGTTCAGCTGGCCTCATAAAATGAATTGGGGTGGGTGGTAGGCTAGAAGAATGGCCCCCCAAATGACATTCATGACCTAGTCCCTGGAATCCATTAATACCTTATTTGGAAAAAGAGTCTTTGCAGATATGATAAAGTTAAGGATCTTGTGAAGAGATTATCCCCACAAGAGAGAGGCAGAGGGAGATTACACACAGAGGAGGAGAAGGCAGTGTAAGATGGAGACAGAGATTGGACAAGCCAAGGAATATCAACAGCCTCCAGAAGCTGGAATAGGCAAAGAAGGAATTCTCTCCTAGAAGCTCCAGAGGGAGTGTGGCCCTGCTGACACCTTGATCCAGTGAAACTGATGTTAAAATTTTGGCCTCCAGAACTGTGAGAGAATAAATCTCTGTTGTTTCAGGCCAGTTTGTGGTAATCTGTTACAGCAGCCATAGGAAACGAATATATGCAGTGTTCTTTATTTATTATATTTTAAAATTCTCTAGAAGAATGTGAAAAATTGATATAATTTCTTCCTAAAATGTTTGGTAGAAGTCACCAGTAAATACTTCTGAATTGAGGTTTTCTTTTTGGGAAGGTTTTAATTATAGATTTAATTCCTTTTATAGTTATAGAAATGTTGACATTTTCTGTTTCTCCTTGGTAAGTTATGTATTTTTTAGGAATTTTCCCCTTTAATCTAAATTTCCAAATTTTATGGCATAAAGTTATTTAAAATATTCTCTTATCTGAATTATCCATAATGATGTCTTCTTGGGATAGCTATGCCGTCTTTCTTTTTTCTTGATCAGTCTTGTTAGACATTTATCAATTTAAATAGTTTTGTAAAGAATCCAAATTTAGCTTTATCTTCATTATTATATTTTTGGTTTTGATTTTATTAATTTCTACTCATATTTTTGGTATTTCCTTTCTTTTGAGTTTATTTTGCTCTTCATATTCTAACTTCTTGTGATGTTTGCTTAAATTATTACTTTTAAGCCTTTCCTCTTTTCTAATGCATGCATTTAAGACTATAAATTCCCCTCTAAGCAGCACTTTAGCTATATTCCACAAATTTTGATATGTAGTATTTTTATTTTCATTCAATTCCAATTTTCCTAATTTATATTGAGATTTTGTCTTCTTTGATACATTGGTTGTATAGAGTGGATTTATTCATTTTCAGACTTACGAGGTCTTAAAGTTACTTTAAAATTTGACTTCTTGCTTAATTGCAGTGGGTCAGAAAATATTCTATATTGTTGATTTGTTTGAAATTTCCTGAGACTTGCTTTATGGACCAGAATATGGTCACTTTTAATAAATATTTCATGTGTATTTGAAAAAGATATGTATTCTGCCATTGTTCAACATATATCATTAATTTGTTAGCTAATAATGTTCAAATCTTCTATATCTTATTTATTGTCTGTTTGTTCTAGCACATTCTAAAAGAGGTAGATTAAAATATTCTACTGTAGTTGGAGATTTTTCCATTTCAGCTTTTAGTTTTTTTGATTTCTGCTTTATGTGTTTGGAGGCTATGTTAGCATGCATAGAAATTCGGAATTATTATATCTTCCTGTTGGATTGAACTTTTATCCTTATGAAATATATTTTTTATCTCCAGTAATATTTCTTGCTTTAAAGTTTTATTTTCTAATTTTAGTGTGGCTATACCAATTTTCTTTTGGTTACCCTTTGCATGCTGTATCTTTTCATATAATTTCACTTGCAACCCTATTTTTTCTTTCTTCCAGTTTTATTGAGCTATAATTTACATACAGCACTGTATAAGTTTAAGGTATACAGTGTAATGATTTGATTTACGTACATCATGAAATGATTACCACAATAAGTTTAGTGAGCATCCATCATCTCATATAGATAAAAAATAAAAGAAAGACAAATTTTTTTTCATTGTGATGAGAACTCTTAGGATTTACTCTCTTAACAGCTTTCATATATAATGTACAGCAGTGTTCATTATATTTATCATGTTGTATAACATATCCCTAGTACTTATTTATCTTATAACTGGAAGTTTGTACCTTTTTGACTGCCTTCATCCAATTCCCCATCTCCCCAACTCCACCTCAGGAATCTCAAATCTGATCTCTTTTTCTATGAATTTGTTTGTTTGTTTGTTTTTGAAGTATAATTGATATGCAACACTATGTTAGCTCCTGGTGCACAACATAGTGATTTGATATGTCTGTACCTTACAAAATGATCACCACAATAGGTCTACTTACCATGTCACCATACAAAGATATTATATTATTATTGACTAAATTCCCCACACTGTACATTTCATACTCGTAACTCATTAACTGGAAGTTTATACCTCTTAATCTCCCTCGCCTATTTCTGTCATTCCTATTTCTTTAATGTAGTCTTGTAAGCAGCATATAATTGAAGATTTAAAAAATTCCAATCTGATAATTTTAGTCTTTTTCTATTTAGCCTACTTATATTTAATATAATTAATGGTATATCATTTGTTTTCTACTTGACGCTCCTATTCTATATTATCGTCCTCTTTTCTTGTCTTCTTTTATATTAGTCAAGTGTTTTGTTTTTAAAATTCCATTTCTGCTCCTCCATTACTTGTTGGTTACACACTCTTTTACAATTCTTCTAGTGTCAACTCTGATAGTACAGCATGAATCTTCGACTTATTAAAATCTAATACAAATTAATACTTTTGCTATTTCCTAAAAGACTTTTCCCTTTTCTGCTTTTGTGTTTTTGTTGTTATGCATTTCAATTATACATGTATTTTAAATACCAGAAACTTTATTTTTATTTTATACAGTCAATATTCGTTGAGATTTACTCAGATATTTACCTTTCTATTGCTATTTATTCTTCTTCTTTCTTTTCTTCATTACCATGCCTCTGTCTGTGATCATATTCCTTCCACCTGAAGAAATATTTTTAGTATTTCCTTAATTGCGGGTCTATTAGTGACCTGCAGTTTTTGTTTGCTTGGAAATATCTTTATTTTATTTTGTTTATTAAAGGATATATTCACTATATATACAATTGTAGATTAATAGCTAATTTCTTTCACCACATTAGATAGATCATTTCATTGTCTCTGGCTCCCATTGTATTCTGGTGAGAAGTAAGATCTCAGTCTAATTTTTCACCTTCATCATTTTTCTTTGGGTGCTTTTAAGTTTTTTTATCTCTATTTTTCAGTAATTTAAATATAAGGTACCTATAAGGGTTCTTTTCCTTAGTATGTCATTTAGATATATATCTGTCACTGGAAGACACTGTTCTTTAGGGGCTATCCTGGCCTCCACCCCTGCTTTATTCCATAGTCTCCTGATTTATCTAGGTTTGTCTTCTTTTTCCTAAGAGCTTCTACTGTCAGCTCTGCCAGAAGGACACATCTATGATTAGGTGGTTTAATGAGAACTGTGCCCCCTCCTATCTACCTACCATGAGTTTTGAACTTCATATTCTCATTTGAACACATGGTACTTTTACCTCTTCCTTATTTTGACTTTATGGTGTTAATTTTTTGATACCTAGTCTCTCTGGTCTAAACAGAGTCTCAGTGCTACTCAGCTCCTGGTCTTCTCTGTCTTGTTATCTTTGCCCTCAGTTCTCACATTGAATTGGTCACTACATTTTGCTAACTGTAGGTTTGAATTCTCTTCCCTTTTCTTCTTCTTTGCTGGTACTGCCTTAGTTTAGACTCTCATCTAAACTGGATTATTAGGGTAGCTTCCTAATTGATCACTTAGGCCAATCTGTGTGTTTGTGTGTATTGTGTTTGAAAAAAAATCACAATTCTCTGGGCTAGTGTTTGAATGATACACATTCAACACAGCAGTGGAAAGAGTATTGGGATGGAAGTAGGAGACCTGGGTACTAGCTAAAAAAGTACGTGACCTATGGAAATGATATGGTGGAGTAAATGGGATTTTCCTGAAGGAAATAGACTTTTTCCACTTGAAGGGGAGAAAGGACAATTTTTTTCCTATTTTCCTTTTCTCCTTTTATTAGGAGTAAAGGGGTATTAAACACAAAGTCAGAGGTACAGGATTACATGGAGATTCCACTGATGTGAGTTGAATGGCTTTTGCTTCACAAGCTGTTCTTGCAGGAGCCAAGCATGGATTCAAAGTCAGATGGTACCTTAAGACGTCTATGAGCTATTCTAGTATAAGCCACGTTCTGTGTTGAACTTCCTATCTTCAGGTCTTCCATAAAGTCTTTTAAAAGTGCTACTCTAAAAAAAAAAGTGTTACTCTACTGTGGAATTTAGGGGAAGCATCTTTTCCTCTCCAAGGCTAGGGCGGGGACATCAACAGGCTTTCTAGTGAAATTATCCTCAGCAGAGCAGCAGTCTCCAAAGGAGCAGTCCTGGAAGAGGCCGTGTACTATAGTGATGAGATGAGAGGGCAGAGCAGAAGATACAGGGGAAATTATTCGGGAGCATTATTGTGGCAACTCATTAGGGAACTCCCAGAAATTATTCTGGGGGTGACAGGACCAAGAGAAACACTTTTAACTTCCAGGTAGTAGGCCAGTGGGGATCATATCATAATAACTTGAGTATTAACAAAGTAATTTCTGATGGTATGCACAGGCTGGTGACTTACGGGTTCTTCTTTAGTGAATAATTTGGAATTACTCTGGATCTCTTAAAAATGGTTGTAGATTCACTATGGCTTATAATCAGAGATGTGCAAACTGTCCAAGCCTAAGATGTAGAAGAAATACAGTTCTATATTGCTCAGAAGGCTCTGAGAGTTTCACCATTGTACACCACTGTATTTCCTATAACTGGTTGATCATCAGCACCTGGGGAGAAAACATACAGGTTCCTGGGCCCCACCTCACACTTCCTGAATCAGCAGACTGTTTTGACTTAGAAAAAATACTCCTTTAGGGAGTTCTTCAAGTTGAAATGAAAGGACACTAATTAGTAACATGAAAATATATTAAAGTATAAAACACATTGGTAAAGGTAAGTATACTCTCAAACTCACAATACTTTAATATTATATTGATGGTGTGTAAATCACTTAACTCTAGTACAAAGGTCAAAAAATATAGCTAAAATAATTTTTTAATGGATACATAATTTTAAAAAATGTAAAGTGTGATATCAAAATCATAAAGGGGGGAGTAAAAGGGTAGAGTTTTTGTATGTGACTAAAGTTAAGTTGTTATCAGCTTAAAATAGGCTGTTATAAGTTTTTTTTTTGGTAAGCCTCATGGTAACCACAAAGCAAAAGCATATAGTAGATACACAAAACATAAAGAGAAAGGAATCAAAGACTATCAATACGGAAAATCATCAAATCACAGAAGAAGACAGCAAAAGAGGAAGAAAGGAACAAAGGAACTACAAAACAGCCAGAAAACAATTTTAAAAATGCTAATAGTAAGTCTATACCTATCAATAATTACTTTAAGTGTACATGGATTAAATTCTCCATTGAAAAGACATAGAGTGGCTGAATGGACAAAAATCAAGATATGTATATATGCTGCCTGCAAGAACCTCACTTCAGCTTTAAAGACATATACATAGGTTGAAAGTGAAGGGATGGAAAAAGACAGTGCATGAAAATGGAACCCAAAAGAAACCAAGGGTAGCTATGTGCATAACAGACAAAATAGACATTTAGTAAAAATCTGTGACAAGGGCTTCCCTGGTGGCGCAGTGGTTGAGAGTCCGCCTGCCGACGCAGGGGACACGGTTTGTGCCCCGGTCTGAGAAGATCCCACATGCCGCGGAGCGGCTAGGCCTGTGAGCCATGGCCACTGAGCCTGCGTGTCCAGAGCCTGTGCTCTGCAATGGGAGAGGCCACAACAGTGAGAGGCCCACGTACGGCAAAAAAAAAAAATCTGTAACAAGAGACAAAAAAGTCATTATATAATGATAAAAGAGTCAATTAATCAAGAGGATAAAACAATTGTAAATATATATACACCCAACATCAGAACACCTAAATATATTAAGCAAATATTACCAGATCTGAAGGCAGAAATAGGTAACAAAGCAATAATACTAAGGGACTTCAGTAACCCACTTTCAACAATGGATAGATCATCCAGATAGAAAATCAATAGGGAAAGATTGGACTTGAACTATACTTTAGACCCAATAGACATAACAGACATATACAGAACATCCATCCAACAGTAGAAAAATGTGAGAATATACGTTTTTCTCAAATGCACACATAACATTCTCCAGGATCGGTATATTTTTGGTCACAAGTCTCAAGAAATTTAAGAAGATTGAAATCATATCAAGTATCATTCCAAACCATAAGGATATGCAACTAGAAATCAATAACAGGAGGAAAGCTGGAAAATTCACAAATATGTGAAAATTAAACAACACCCTCCTGAACAATTAATGAGTCAAAGATGAAATCAAAAAGGAAATTTAAAAATATCTTGAGAGGGACTTCCCTGGTGGCGCAGTGGTTAAGAATCCACCTGCCAGGGCTTCCCTGGTGGCACAGTGGTTGAGAATCTGCCTGCCAATGCAGGGGACATGAATTCGAGCCCTGGTCTGGGAAGATCCCACATGCCGCAGAGTAACTGGGCCCGTGAGCCACAACTACTGAGCCTGTGCATCTGGAGCTTGTGCTCCACAACAAGAGAGGCCACAATAGTGAGAGGCCCGCACACCACAATGAAGAGTGGCCCCCGCTTGCTGCAACTAGAGAAAGCCCTTGCACAGAAAATGAAGACCCAACACAGCCAAAAATAAATAAATTAAGAAAAAAAAAAGAATCCGCCTGCCAATGCAGGGGACATGGGTTCAAGCCCTGGTCCGGGAAGATCCCACATGCCGTGGAGCAACTAAGCCAGTGTGCCACAACTACTGAAGCCCGTGCCTAGAGCCCAGGCTCTGCAAAAAGAGAAGCTGCCACGGTGAGAAGCCCACCCACCAAAACGAAAAGTAGCCCCATTTGCTGCAACTAGAGAAAGCCCGCATGCAGCAACGAAGACCCAACACAGCCAAAAAAAAAAAAATCTTGAGACAAATGAAAATGGAAATATACCAAAACTTATGGGATGCAGCAAAAGCAGTTCTAAGAGGGAAATTCTTGGTAATAAACACTTACATTAGGAAAAATGAAAGATCTCAAATAAAAAAACCTTGCTTTACACCTCAAGGGACTAGAAAAAGAAGAATAAACTAAGCCCAAAGTTAGTAGAAGGAAGGAAATAATAAAGATCAGAGTAGAGATAAATGAAATAGAGACTAGAAAAACAATAGAAAAATCAATTAAATTAAGAACTATTTTTTGAAAAACTAAGCAAAATTGACAAAAGTTCAGCTAGGCTATGAAAAAAAGAGAAGACAAATAAAATCAGAAATGAAAGATGAGATATTACAACTGATAGCACAGAAATTCAAAAGATCATAGGAGATTACTATAAACAATTATATGCCAACAAATTGGATAACCTAGAAAAAATAGATAATTCCTAGAAACATACAGTGTACCAAGACTGAATCATGAAGAAATAAAATATCTGAATATATGTATAACTAGGAAGATTGAATCAGTAATCACAAATCTCTCAGCAAAGAAATGCCCAGTACCAGATGGCTTCACTAATGAATTCTTCCGAACATTTAAAGAAGAATTAATGCCAATTCTTCTGAAACTCTTATAGAAAATTGAAGAGGTGGGAACAGTCCCAAACTCATCCTGAGGTTAACCTACCAAAGCCAGACAAGGACACTTTAAGAAAAGAAAATTTATCAAAGAGGTGAAAGATCTGTACACTGAAAACTGTAAGATATTGATAAAAGAAATTGAAGAAGACACAAATAAATGAAAAAATACCTTGTGTTCATGAACCAGAAGAAATAATATTGTTAAAATGTCCATATTATCCAAAGCAATCTACCAATTCAGCACAATCTTTATCAAAATTCCAATGTTATTTTTCACAGAAACAGAAAAAACAATCCTAAAATTCATATGGAACCACAAAAGACCCCAGATAGCTAAGGCAATCTTGAGGAAGAGGAACAAACTGATTTCAAGCTGTATTACAAGTCTATAGTAATCAAAACAGTATGGCACTGACATTAAAAACAGATACATGTATCACTGGAAAAAAATAGACAGCCCAGAAATAAAGCTGCATATATACTGCCGACTAATCTTTGACAAAGTTGCCAAGAACACACAATGAGGAGAGTCTCTTCAATAAATGGTGTTGGGAAAATTGGAATGAAATTTGACCCCTATCTTACACCACTTACAAAATTAACTTGAAATGGATTAAAAACTTCAATATAAGACCTGAAACCATAAAAAGCTTCTGCACAGAAAAGGAAAGAGTCAAGAAATGAAAAGGCAACCTGTGGAAGAAGATATTTTTAATCTGTATATCTGATAAGGGATTAATATCTAAAATATATAAAGAACTCATACAACTCAGTAGCAAAAACAAAAACAAGGAACAAATAATCCTATTTAAAGTGTGCAAAGGGGGACTTCCCTGGTGTTCCGGTGGTTAAGACTCTGTGCTTCCAATGCAGGGGGTGCAGGTTTGATTCCTAGTCAGGGAACTAATATCCCACATGGCATGCAGTGTGGCCAAAAAAATTAATTAAGTAAATAAAACTTTTTTTAAAAGTGCAAAGGATCTGAAAAGACATTTTTCTGAAGAAGACATACAGATGTCCAACAGGTGTATGAAAAAGTGCTTAACATCACTGATCATCAGGGAAATGCAAATCAAAATCACAATGAGATATCACTTCACACCTGTTAGGATGTCTATTATTTATTTATTTATTTATTTTTTTTTGCGGTACACAGGCCTCTCACTGTTGTGGCCTCTCCCGCTGCGGAGCAACAGGCTCCAGACGCGCAGGCTCAGCGGCCATGGCTCACGGGCACAGCCACTCCGCGGCATGTGGGACCCTCCCGGACCGGGGCACGAACCCGCGTCCCCTACATCGGCAGGCGGACTCTCAACCAACTGCGCCACCAGGGAAGCCCAGGATGTCTATTATTAAAAACAAAAGAGATAACAAATGTTGGTGAGAATGTGGAGAAAAGGGAACCCCTGTACCATGTTGGTGGGAATGTAAATTGGTATAAGCATTATGAAAAACAGTGTGGAAGTTCCTCAAAAAATTAAAAATTTAACTATCATGTGATCCAGTAATTCCACTTCTGGGTATACATCCAAAGAAAATGAAATCAAGATCTTGAATAGGTATCTGAATGCCCATGTTTATTATAGCATTATTTACAATAGCCAAGATATTTTCCATATACCCTGTGTCCCCACACATGCATAGCCTCCCCTATTATTAACATCCCCTACCAGAGTGGTACATTTGTTACAATTGCTGAACCTACAAATGACACATCATAATCACCCAAAGTCCATAATTTATATAATGGCTCACTCTTGGTGTTATACATTGTATGGGTTTGGTCAAATGTTTAGTGATATGTGTCCATCATCATGGTATAATACAGGGTATTTTTTACTGCTCTAAAAAATTCTCTGCGCTCCATGTATTAATCCCACTCTGCCAACCCCACCGACCTCTGGAAACCACTGCCCTTTTTACTGTCTACATAACTTTCCTTCTCCAGAATGTCAAATATTGGAATGGCACAGTGTGTAGCCTTTTCATATTGAATTATTTCACTTAGTAATATGCATTTAAGATTCCTCAATGTCTTTTTTTTTTTTTTGCGGTACGCGGGCCTCTCACTGTTGTGGCCTCTCCTGTTGCGGAGCACAGGCTCCGGATGCGCAGGCTCAGCGGCCATGGCTCACGGGCCCAGCCACTCCGCAGCATGTGGGATCTTCCCGGACCGGAGCACGAACCTGTGTCCCCTGCATCAGCAGGCGGACTCTCAACCACTGCGCCACCAGGGAAGCCCCTCTTTTCATGTCTTGATAGTCCGTTTCTTTTAAAGACTGAATAATATTCCATTGTTTGGATGTTTACTAATCCATTCACTCACTGAAGGACATCTTGGTTGCTTCCAAGTTTTGGCAGCTATAAAAAAGTTGCTATAAACATCTGTGTGCAGGTTTTTGCGTGGACAGAAGTTTTTTATTCATCTGGGAAAATACCAAGAAGCATGCTTGTTGGATCATTTGATAAGAGCATGTTTAGTTCTGTAAGAAACTGCCAAACTGGCTTCCAAATTGTCTTCCAAAGTGTCTCTTACATTTCCATCAGCAATTAGTGAGTTCCTGTTGCTCCACATCCTAGCCAGTATTTGGTCTTGTCAGTATTCTGGATTTTGGCCATTCTAATAGGTGTGTAGTGGTATCTCATTGTTGTTTTAATTTGCATTTCTCTGATGATTTATTATGTAAACCATCTTTTCATATGCTTAGTTGACATCTGTATATCTTGTTTAGTAAAGTGTTCAGATAGTTTGCCCATTTTTAATCAGATGTTTGTTTTCTTACTCTTGAGTTTTAAGAGTTCTTTTTATACATTGGATAAAAGTCTTAGATATGTGTTTTGCTAATATTTTCTCTGAGTCTGGGGCTTGTCTTTTCACTCTCTTAACAGTGTCTTTCACAGAGCAGAAGTTTTAAACTTTAATGACATCATTTTTTTCTTTCATGAATTGTCCTTTTGGTTTCATATCTAAAAACTCAGTCAAACCCATGGTCACCTAAACTTTACCTGTAATATATTCTCCTATATTGTATTTTATATATAGCTTTGTGTTTTACATTTTTGTCTATGATCCATTTTGAATTAATTTTTTGAAAGGTGTAAGATCTGTGTCTAATTTTTTGTTTGCATATGGACGTATAATTATTCTAACACCATTTGTTGAAAAGACTATCCTTTCTCCATTAAATGGCCTTTGCTCCTTTGTTAAAGATCAATTGACTGTATAAGGGTGGATCTATTTATGGGCTCTTTAATCTGTTTCTTTAATCTACTTGTCTATTCTGTCACCAATACAATACAGTCTTAATTACTGTAACTTCATAGTAAGTCTTGAAGTCAGGTAGTGTCAGTACTCTGACTTTGCTTTTCTATTTCAGTATTGTGTAAGGGTATTCTTTGTCTTTTGTGTTTCCATGTGAACTTTCATATCAGTTTGTCAATATCCACAAAATAATTTTCTGGTAGTTTGATTGTGAGAGCATTGGAGTTATAGATGAAATTTGGAAGAGTTAACACCTTATTCATATTGAATTTTCCTGTTTGTGAACATGTAATATCTATCCAGATATTTTATTTTTCAGCTCAGTGTTTTCCATTTGTTTCTTTTGTGTAGTTTTTATTTCTGTACTGTGATATATATTTGCATTTATTACAAACATATTTTCCTTTATATCCTTAAGTATAGTTTTATAACTCCTTTAAAATCATTGTCAACTAATTCCAACATCTGCGTCATCCTGAGGTCACACTTCATTTACTGCCTTTTCTCTTGAGAAAACAGATTTCTCTTTCTTCATATGTTAACTAACTTTGGATTATATCCTGGACATTGTGAAAAATATGTTGTGAAGACTCTGGATTCCATTATTATTATTATTATTATTTTTTGCCCTACGCAGGCCTCTCACTGTTGTGGCCTCTCCCGTTGCGGAGCACAGGCTCCAGACGCCCAGGCTCAGCGGCCATGGCTTACGGGCCCAGCCGCTCCACGGCATGTGGGATCTTCCTGGACCGGGGCACAAACCCGTGTCCCCTGCATTGGCAGGTAGACTCTCAACCACTGCACCACCAGGGAAGGCCTCTATTATGTTTTAAAAATATTTTTTACCTTTTGACTCCTTCACTCATTTCTCTCACCCCCAAAGTCCCGCCTCTGGTAACCACCAATCTATTCTCAGTATCTATGAGTTTGAGTTAATTAATTAATTTATGGATTCCATGTATAAGAGAGATCATACAGTATTTGCCTTTCTCTGTCTATTTCATTTAGCATAATGCACTTGTGCTCCATCCATGTTGTCACAAATTGCAAGATTTCATTCTTTTTTTGCTTGTTTTCTAATAACAGCTTTATTGAGATATAATTCACATACCATAAATTTCACAATTTTAAAGTCTACAATTCAGTGATTTTTAGTATATTCAGAGTTATACACCCATTACCACTAATTCTAGAATATTTCTATCACCCCAAAATGAAACCTTGTACTCATTAGCAGTCCCTTCCATTTCCTCCAGCCTCTGTATACCACTCTTTCTATCTCTATGATTTAGCCCATTCTAGACATTTTATATAAATGGAATCATATGAGGAAGCCATTCTTTAGTAGAAGTGACTAAAGCTGACACATAGAAAAGAAAGAGAGAGACAGGGACAAAGGGAGGGAGAGAGCAAGAGATTAACTCATTTAACTTATTTTGTCCATTAAGTAATTCACATATCTTCCCTAGACTCTCACCCACTAATCAAGAGGAAAAAACTGTTCAATATATTTTAAAGATTAGTCCAATACAATAATATAAAGCAGCAGTGCAGCTAAAACTCAGATTCTTTTGAAGAAATAGGCAAATCCTTGGTAATATGAATCCTCCCTTTGTTCAGTGGACAGAGAATGTGCTTTGGAATCAGACTACTAGATTTAAATTCATGTTCTATCATTTACCAACTACATCACATTGGGCTACTCATTTCCTACCTTGGAGTCTCAACTTCTTTTTCTGATAAGTCAGGATAATAATTCACAGAGCTTTTGGAAAGATTAAGTGAGATAACGTATGAGAAGAATATAATACAGTTCCTGGAATGGATGATAAGTTCCATTCTTCCTTGGGAGTTTAGGCATAAGTGGAGAATGAAGGAATGGCAGAGTCTACCAGAAAGGAGTATTTTCCCTTTTATAATGTGGAGTTGTTGTTGGGAGGCAGTTGTTCCACCAGGGACTATATATATATATATATATTTTTTTTAATTTAATTTATTTATTTTTGGCTGCGTTGGGTCTTCATTGCTGTGTACAGGCTTTCTCTAGTTGCGGTGAGTGGGGGCTACTCTTCCTTGTGGTGCACGGGCTTCTCATTGCAGTGGCTTCTCTTGTTGCAGAGCACAGGCTCTAGGAGCACGGGCTTCAGTAGTTGTGGCATGTGGGCTCACTAGTTGTGGCTTGCGGGCTCTATAGTGCAGGCTCAGTAGTTGTGGCAAACGGGCTTGGTTGCTCTGTGGCATGTGGGATCTTCCTGGACCAGGGCTTGAACCCATGTCCCCTGCATTGACAGGTGGATTCTTAACCACTGCATCACCAGGGAAGCCTGGGACTATATTTTTTGACTTCACTTGTGTAAACTGGCTGTGAGTTACATCTCTCTAGTGATATATGGGTGTAAGGAATGTGTGTTGCTCTGGGCCAGGGTTTTATTTTATTAAAAAAAATTTTTTAATGGAAGTATAGTTGATTTATAATGTTGTGTTAGTTTCATATATATATATATATATATATATATATATATATATATATACACACACACATATTCTTTTTCATAGTCTTTTCCATTATGGTTTATCACAAGACACTGGATATAGTTCCCTGTGTGCTACAGTAGGACCTTGTTTATCAATCCTGTATATAATAGTTTGCATCTGCTAATCCCAAACTCCCAATCCTTCCCTCCCCCACCCCTCCCCTTTGGCAACCACAGTTTGTTCTCTATATCTGTGAGTCTGTTTCTGTTTCATAGATATGTTCATTTGTGTTGTATTTTAGATTCCACATATAAGTGATATCATGTGGTATTTGTCTTTCTCTTTCTGACTTACTTCACTTAGTATGGTAATCTCTAGGTCCATCCATGTTGCTGCAGATGGCATTATTTCATTCTTTTTTATGGCTGAGTAATATTTCATTGTGTGTGTATGTATATATACACACACATGTATACACACACACACACACACATATATATATACACACACATACACACACACATCACATCTTCTTCATCCATTCATCTGTCGATGGACATTTATGTTGTTTCCATGTCTTGGCTATTGTAAATAGTGCTGCTATGAACATAGGGGTGCATGTGTCTTTTCAAATTATAGTTTTGTCTGGATATATGCCCATGAGTGGGACTGCTGGATTGTATGGCAACTCTATTTTTAGTTTTTTGAGGAACCTTCATACTGTTTTCCATAGTGACTGTACCAGTTTACATTCCCACCAACAGTGTAAGAGGGTTCCCTTTTCTCCATACCCTCTCCAACATTTATTATTTGTAGACTTCTTTTTTTTTTTTTTGCCACACTGCACGGCTTGTGGGATATTAGTTCTCCAACCAGGGATTGAACCTGGGCCCCGGCAGTGAAAGCACTGAGTCCTAACCACTGGACCTCCTGGGAATTCCCTATTTGTAGACTTTTTGATGATGACCATTCTGACTGGTGTGAGGTGATACCTCATTGTAGTTTTGATTTCCATTTCTCTAATAATTAGCAATGGTGAGCATCTTTTCATGAGCCTGTTGGCCATCTGTATGTCTTCTTTGGCAAAATAATCAGTTCAGAAATTATTAAATAATTTAAAAATGTGTAGAAGTACCCATTTTTAAATCAGATTATTATTATTTTCTATTGAGTTGTATGAGTTCTTTGTATATTTTGGATATTAAACCCTTATTGGATATTCCGTTTGCAAATATAATATCTTCTTCCATTTGGTAGGTTGTTTTTTCATTTTGTTGATGGTTTCCTTTACTGTGCAGAAGCTTTTTAGTGTTATGTGGTCCCACTTGTTTATTTTTGTTTTTGTTCCTTTTACTTTCGGTGTCAGATTTAAAAAATCATTGCCAAGAACTGTGTAAAGGAGTTTACTGCCTACGTTTTCTTCTAGGGATTTTTATGGTTTCAGGCCTTAAGTTCAAATTCTTAATACATTTCAAATTAATTTTTGTGTATGGTATAAGATAGTGCTACAATTTCATTCTTTTGCTGGTGTCTGTCCAGGTTTCCTAACATCACTTATTGAATAGACTGTTCTTTACTCATTGTATATTCTTTGCTCCTTTGTTGTAAATTAATTGACCATACATATGTGGGTTTATTTTGGGGCTCTCTATTCTGTTCCATTGATCTATGTCTGTTTTTATGCCAATAGTATACTGTTTTAATTATTATAGCTTTGTAATATAGCTTGAAATCATATCAGTGAATGTGATGCTTCCAACTTTGTTCTTCTCAAGATTGCTTTGGGCCATTCATGATCTTTTGTGATTTCATACAAATTTTAAGATTGTTTGTTCTATTTCTGTTAAAAATGCCATTGGAATTTTGATAGGTGTTGTATTGAATCTGTGGGTTGCTTTGAGTAGTGTGGAAATTTTAACAATATTAATTCTTCTGATCCATGAACATGGGATATTTTAAATTTTATTTGTGGCTTCCTCAATTTCTTCCCTTAATGTCTACTAGTTTTCAGTGTATAGCTCTTTCAGTTCCTTGGTTAAATTTATTCCTAGGTATTTATTCTTTTTGATGCAATTGTAAGTGGGATTTTTAAAAAGTTTTCTTTCTGATAGTTTGTTATTGGTGTATAGAAACACAACAGATTTTTGTGTATTGATTTTATATCCTGCAAGATTACTTAATTCATTTATTAGTTCTAATAAACAAATTGTGGTAAAATTCATAAAACATACAATTCACCATTTTAACCATTTTAAAGTATACAATTCATTGGCATTTAGTACATTCACAATATTGTGTAATTATTACCACTATTTTTTTTTTTTTTTTTTGGCCCCATCGTGTGACATGCAGGATCTTAGTTCCCCCAACCAGGGATCGAACCTGTACCCCCCGCAGTGGAAGCAGGGAGTCTCAACCACTGGACTGCCAGGGAAGTCCCTATCACCACTATCTTGTTCCAGAACATTTTCACTGCCCCAAAAGAAAACCAGCACTAGTTGATCACTCACTTCCCATTCCTCCCTGCCTTCATCCCCTGGAAATCACTAATTTGCATTCTTTCTCCATGGATGTTTTATATAAATATATGAATAATATAATATGTGGCCTTTTGTGTCTGCCTTCTTTCAAGTAGCATTATGTTTTTAAGGTTAATCCATGTTGTAGCATGTATTCTTTCCTTTTTTTGTCTGAATAATATTCCTCTATATCGATATGCCACATTTTGTTTATCCCTTCATTAGTTGGTGGATGTTTGGATTGTTTCTACCTTTGGGTACTATGAATAGTGGTGCTAGAGACATTCATATATAAATATTTGTTTGAATAACTGTTTTCAGTTTTGGGGGGATATATACCTAGGAGTACAATTGTTTTGTTACGTGTTAATTCTTTATTTAATTTTTCGAGCAACTCCCAAACTGTTTTCCAAAGGAGATGCATAATTTTATATTCCCATCACTCTTTAGCACTGAGAAAGCTCCAAAATGTACAGGGGTAGAGAGGGAGTAGATAAACCCCTGAGCTGATCTCTCCAGGAGCCACCGGATAGGTCAAAACACACAACCACAATCCTTTGAGAACGATGTCCATATTGTTCCCTCTGGCACTGTCAAGAGTCTGGGCCACCATCTTCATGGTTGCCACTTGAGCTAGCAGGTGGGAGATTTTAGGTTAAAAATGCCACAACCTTCTCTTAACAGAATTCAGTAGTTTCTTTCCTCATAAGTGTTCTCTTGGATGTTGCAAGGTTTTGATTAGATTCCAGAGTTTTGAAAAAGTTGATTCTGACATTTTTTTAAGCTTAATCATTGCTTTAATGGTGGGGTGACGTTTTGGAGTTCTCTACTCTGCCATTTTTGGTAATATCACTCCTGTTATTTATTTTTTGAATATATTTATGTCTTTTGTTTTATCAGTTTGGCTCAGCTCAGACTGAAAGTTTAGTCTTTTCTGTAGAGAGCAATAGCTGAAATTTAAGTTCAGTTCTTCTAGCCTTATCTAGACCAATTGGAATTTGTCCTGTGCAAACATTGTTCAAGAGTTGGCCAGAGATTTGGGCAGAGTTTATACACAGAATTTTGGACACTCATTTCTGGTTCTTTTCTTTCTGGGATGTCTTTTCTTTCTAGATGTTGTGGTTAACCTGGAACTTTGCTTAACACGTCAAGCCAGTAAGACTGTGTGCTTCTATCTAGTTTTTAATGTCCCAAATATCATGTACTTGTGCCTCAGTTCTTTGCTTTTTAAAAAAATTTCAGAGAAGTACTTAAAGAGAGGTTTCAGTTATCATCTAGTTGGTATTGAGTATTTGGCATCTATATAAATCTTCTAGATCTGCCATAACAAAATACCACAGAATGGGTAACTTAAACAACAGAAATTTATTTCTCACAGTTCTGAAGTCTGGAAGTCCAAGAGCAGGATGTTGGCATGTTTGACTTCTCCTGAGGCCTTGCTCCTTGGATTGCAAATGGACACCTTCTTGCTGTATCCTCACATGGCCTTTTCTCTGTTCATGCATAGCAGACCCCTGGTGTTTCTTCCTCTTCTTATAAGGACACCAGTCATATTGGATTAGGACCCCACCCTTATGACCTCATTTATCCTTACTTACATCTTTAAAGGCCCTGTCTCCAAATGCAGTCACTTTGGGGGTTAGGACTATAACATATGAATTTGGGGGGGACACAATTCATCCCAGGGCAGCATCTTTTTAGTCTCATGACATAACTGAGATGTAGGAGAGCTGTGCTTATGCCTCCTAGTCAGGGATGTAAAATTTAAAAATAAAAAAGAAAGAAAAATTCAAAATCAGCTTCCCAAAGAAAATACCTGAATTATGAGTGTCAAGGCCATCCTTAGCTGGCTGAGTGACAGTTGTATACCAGAGCTCTCCTTGGTTTTGCTTTTCTGTTAGTGAAAACAAAATTTGTCATATGGAAGCAATCAGCTGAATATTTCCAAATAATTGTTAGTTCCCTTTAAAAGCAAAGAAGTGATAACAAAAGTTAAAGTTTATAGATATATTTTCTCTCTCCCTAAATATAGGTGCTGTTAGCAATGAGAAATCCAGAATGCCAGAATTATTTGACAGGGAGAAATGAAATTGTTCTATAAATATCATAGTTTCATTTTAGATGGTGTTGCTGGATGCACATAGTGCCTCAGTTAGAGAATGTTCTTTGAACACAAATATTGCAGACATTGGTAGCAGATACATATAGTTATGGTAAAACTAGCTAAGTGCAATGTCTTCAGAATGGGAGTGTACTCATGACTCACCAGTTGCTGGTTGCTAAATTAGTAGTAACATGCTACCTCACTGTGCATTGGTCCTCTTTCTATGAAACTGGCTTCTACATGATGTTAACCAGGAACTCATCTTTAATGCCAAATTCTAGGCCTGCTTCAAATATTTGGGAGCCCCCTAAGGGGGCCTTGTTGGTTCACTTTTGTGCCATGTCGTAGAGATCATGTTTCCCTAGCCAAAATATTGTGACTTATGATTCTGATAATGAGATAGAAAAACTGAGATTGAGACCATTCCAGCTCATCTAGGGTATACGATATAGTGTAAGGTACCTATAAAGACAGGCCTAAGATGCTTGGCAAAGAAAGCCATTATATCGTCTACTGGCCGAACTGTTTCTGGAGAGGAACTCCTATGGGAATGGGTTGACATGGGTATTCTGTAAGTCTTCAGAGTAACTTCAGCAAGAAACGAGAAGATTCTGGTTCAATTGGGACCTTAATTAAATTGAATCGATTAGAATATCCATGGGAAGTCCACAGCTTCCAGTGTACTTTTTGAAACCCATGACCAGTATGAACTTTGTTTTTCAACCTGTTTGCTAAAACATTTTAAGCAAACTAAATGAATCTTTCTTTTGACTGTGTTTCTAACTGAATTACCATCTGCTATTTGGAAATCATAATTAGTTTTGAAATTTACATTTAAATATAAATTGTGCACTATCACACTGATTGGTCTAAGATAAGGAGAAGAGAACTATTCTTATAGTTTGGTCTTATTATTCACTCCAATGCTTCATCTATTACATGGAATCCCAAATGTATCTTAAAAACCCTGATTGGTATATAGAGGCTTCAGCTGCTTATTATTCTTTCCTCAGCTCCTCATTTTTGCAGCATCTCTCATTCATTTAGAACACGGTTTTAATTTCCATGGCCACCGTGGCTTTTCTGTGTTCTCTTAAAGGAAAACTGCCAAGGTTGATAGGTTCAAATTTGACTTTTCTTCCTAAGTGTATTTATGCATTGCCAAGATCTTCCTGCTTCCTTACATGCTTTTAATTTTAATCGTTGATGCATTGCCAGTTGACTCAAGGACCAAGCAATTACAATAATGTCAGCTCTCAAATCTGATTGTGTAAATCCAGAACAGTACGCTGCTTTTCTTTGTACTTAAAGAATGTAACAAGAACAGTGCCCAGGAATCAATTTAAGAACAATAGGCTGTTGAGTTAAAGTATGATTATCATTAAGAGGTATTTTTACAATGCTTGGCATTTTTCAGTGGATGCAATGATTAGATCTATGTTCTCAGCCCACTCCTACCATGGCTTATTAGGTCACCTTGGACAAGTCACCCTAATGCCTCTGAGCTTCCTCATTTGTAAAATGATGGGTTGGATTCGATGTTTTCCCAGGTTATTTCAGATTCTTAACTTTATGATTAATAAAAACTCTGCTGAATACTTTTCAAGTTAATCCCATTTTTACGAATAAAAATGGAACCCCAGTGGTATTGAAACTCTGGGTTATACAGTAAGTGTTACAAAACTGATATGAATTCCTAATTCTTGATTCATGCTAACACTACTTTATTGGTTTTGAAACTTAAATAATACAGGGACTTCCCTGGTGGTCCAGTGAGTAAGACTCCATGCTCCCAATGCTGGGGGCCTGGCTTCAATCCCTGGCTGGGGAACTAGATCCCACATGCATGCTGCAACTAAGTGTCTGCATGCCGCCCCTAAGATCCTACATGTCCCAGCGAAGATCCCGTGTGCCACAACTAAGACCCGGTGCAGTCAAAATAAATAAATGTTTTTTAAAAAGCTTGAATAATATAAAGACAACTTTTAGAGGAAATTATATTTTAGACGCCTGATGTGGTCAAATTATTTATCGTGAATTATATAAATATTTAAGAACATAAAATTAAGCATACATGTCTTATGCTTGTAGCTTCTACAAAATAGAAGGACATCAATAAATTAAACATAAAAGACCTAAACATTTAATTTAACTTAATAAGCTGGAAGATGTTGTTTTACTGAAACCAAATCATCTATTACTTGATCCTGTCTTATGGGATGGGTTTCTTTGAATTTGGCACACTTAATTAATAGTGCCATGTCATGACTCAACTGTTTAACCAGTTTCCTTTATTTATTTGCACAGTAAACTGGGATGTTATCTGGCCTCGACCTAGTGCAGCCATATCATTTACTTACTTAATCTATCTTTCCCTTTTCTTTTTAGTTTTTAATAATTAAAGCTTACAATTTAGTGCCAGTGTAAATGTAACACAGACATGAGCACTGAAGTTATGTGGCAGAAATTAGTTATTTATTTGTTCATTAGTAATTCATATACCAGATACTTCTATGTGCCAGACCTTGTTCTAGACACTGTGGATACAGCAGTGATTAAAAATGAAAAAGGCTCTGCCCTTACAGAGCTTATATTCTACTAGGAATCATCAGATGATTTAGAATATTAATTTTAGATTATTATAAAATGAAAATAGAAATAAAAATATTCCTGTAAGGGACTTGTTGACCCTTGGGAATAGGTCCATGGCACATTCTAAGAGATCTATGGATCCAAATTTGAGAAAGCTTGCTCTCTTTAGTTTCTTTCTTTTGCATTACGAACTTCCTAACTTTTGCAATACATTTAAAAATAGAATAGTTTATCTAGTTCACAACTTTCAGTAGAATTTTAATTTGCAAGGAGTTTCAACCTGGGACATAATGCCCAGTGAGCTAAGTTAAGGCATCATGGCAAAATGGAAAGAGCATCTGTTCAGGGATTTGAAGACTGGGACTCTTACCTTGGTCTGTCATTTAGCAGACTGTTGTGACCTTGAGGAGGGCATTTAATCTCTCTGAACCCCAGTTTTCTCAACTTCAAAATTGCAAGGGTGCCCTAATCATTTATTCTTATCCTTTTTTGGGGAACTATATAACTCTTTGAGAACCAGATGAATCCTATGAAACCTATCCATACTAAATGGCTTTTACACACAAAATTTTGTTTATCAGTTCAGAGGATTTATGAACTCCCACTACTCAGAGATAACCACTATTAATATTTTGTTGTAAATGTTTTCTATTCTTTTAGGTAGTGCTTGTTGTCTGTCTTAATACATTATGGCAATGTTTCCATGGAAAAATATTCTTCTTCAACATAATTTTAATGGATGTATTGTAATATATTTAAGCATTGGCTTATCACTAGACATCATAGTAAATCCCTGTCTTTTGCATAGTGTCAATTCTCCCTGTTAGTGGTAATTGTATCCCACATTTCTTTTGTAAATTCCTACTACCCAAATTTTAGCCATATGTTTTGGGTGAGATTGCTTTAGCAAACCCGTATGATCAGGATCAGGGTGGATATGTAACCAAGTTAGAGCTAGCATGACGCAAGAACACATTTGACAGAACTTCTGGGAAAAAGAAGATTTTCATGCTCTGAATTTGGTGGTGTTCAAATGATGACCATTAAGTGGACCAGTTAGAAGATGAAGCTGATCCTCAGAATAAGCAGACTCAAAAGATTCATTCCGGTGACATTGTAGGAACCTGAATACAGCCTTAAAACCTGCCTCTCTTGGTTTTGTTTTTTTGCCTTTTTTTTTCTTTAGTTACAAGAGCCAACACATTTTCTTATTGTTTAAACCCTTATAAATTGAGTTCTTAGTCACTTGCAACCTAAAGAACCTTAAATATAGGCATTTAGGTTACTTTTGAAATTTTGGCTATCATAAATAGTTACAATGAATATCCTCACACTGTTAACTCTTTGGAGTACCTTTAATTATTTCTTCAGTGTTAATTCCTAGAATTCTTGAACATGATTGTCTGGCTCTGTTTTCTGCATCATGTATGGCAGAGCTCATTCAGTTACAAATGGATGTAGATTGAATGGTTTATTAGAGTGAACCAATGGTAATATAATATTTTTTCTTTCCAAACCAGTATTCAATCCACAATTATGCATTGCACTTAGTAGTTATGCTTTGTAGTGTCCTTTAACTTGTAGTAGTTCCTTGATCTTTTTTTTTCTTTCATGCCATAGATACTTTTGGAAAATATCTGCCAGTTGTTTTACAGAATGTCTCTCAGTTGGGTTTGCCTGTTTCCTTATGAGTAAATCCAGGCTAGGAATTTTTGATAGGAAAATTATGTAAGTGATGTTGTGTCCTTCTCAGTGCATCATATTAGAGGGTATGTGATGTCAATTGTCCCATTATTGGTGACATTAACCATTTTCCCTTAGAAATTAGTAATATGTGGGAAGATTCTCTGACACTGTGTGAGTATCCTTTTCTCCTTAAAGTATCACCCAATAGTTATAACATCTTTTTCTGATTATTGCTTGAATTATTTCTGTGATGGTTGTAAAATGGAATTTTCTAACTCTATCATTCCTTTTACATTTATCAATTGATATTCTGCAGTTAGAATGAGCTTTTCCTTCTTTCTTATTCATTCACTCATTCATTCATTTATGTTTACTATCCGTATGTACTCTTGCATTCCTGTTTTCTTAAATGTATTATAGTTCTTTGTTATTGTCAGTTTTTGTTAAAATAAACTTTTAATTTTGGAATAATTTAGATATAAAGAAGAATTGTAAAGATAGTAGAGAGAGAGTTCCTGTGTACTCCTCACCCAGTTTCCCCTAATGTTAGCATCTTACATTAATATAATTGTCAGAACTAATACACTAACGTTGGAACATTGCTGTTAACTAAATTAGAGACTTTATTTGCCTTTCACAAGTTTTTCTAGGATCCAATACAGGATACCACAATTCATTTAGACAATATAGTTCCTTAGTTTCCTCTGATCTATAGTGGTTTCTCAGTCTTTCCTTGTTTTCATGACCTTGACAGTTTTGAAGATTACTGGTCTGGTATTTTGTAGATAGTTCTTCACTTTGGATTTGTCCGATATTTTCTCATTATTAGACTGGGGTTATGGGTTTGGGGGAAGGATACCACAGAGGTAAGGTGCTTTTTTCATCACCTTATATTTAGGTGGTGCATGATATTAATCTGATTCATCACTGATGACATTAACTTTGATCACTTGCTTAAGGCAGTGTTTGCTAGATTTCTCTACTGAAGTCTTCTATTTTCCCCTTTCATTTCTCTATTCGTTGGAAGCTAGACACTCTTTTCGGAAAGAAGCCCACACTCAAGTGGCTTTAAATTAAGCTCCACTTCTTGAAGGAGGGAATATCTGCATATATTATTTGAAATATTTTATCTTCTCTAAGGTATATTTGTCCCTTCAATTTGTTCCCATTTATTTATTTATTAAGTCATTTGTTTATATAGGTATTGACTCATGCGTATTTATTTTATTCTTTGGGTTATAATTCAATACTACATTATTATTTTTTTTGCTCAAATTGTTCCACTGCAAGGGCCAGGGAAGATAAGATGAGATGCCCTAGCTAAACAGTGAAACAAGAAAAAAGGGACTACTAATTCTTCCTTCCTCTGCCTTTTGTTCTATTAAGGCCCTCAAGGGATTGGATGTTGCCCACCACATAGAGGAGGGTAGTTCACTTTACTGAGTCCATTGATTCAAATGCTAATCTCATTCTGAAACACTCTCAGACACACCCAGAAATAATGTCTGGGTACCTCAAGTTGACAATGTTGTGATCAGTCAACTTGACATACAAAATTAGCTATCACAATTATGTTTTAAAGCAGGGGTCAGCAAACTTTTTCTGTAAAGGGCCAGATAATTATTTTAGGCATTGTGGACCACATTACCTCTGCCGCTACTACTCAACTCTGCCATTACAGAAATCAGCCATAGACAATATGTAACAAAAAACCTTGGATATGTTCCAATAAAACTTTATGTGCAAAAAGCAGGCAGTGATCTGGATTTGGTCAATGAGCCATAGGTACTTGGATTCTAAAGTTACCTAGATTTTTTTTCTTTTTTAATACATTTTTGTTTAGACTGAGGACATATAGTCCCAGGTCCCTGCATTCTTTCTTCTTTTCTTTTCTTTCTTTCTTTTTTTTTTCTTGCGGTACGCGGGCCTCTCATTGTTGTGGCCTCTCCCGTTGCGGAGCACAGGCTCCGGAGACACAGGCCCAGCAGCCATGGCTCACGGGCCCAGCCGCTCCGCAGCACGTGGGATTCTCCCAGACTGGGGCACGAACCCGCGTCCCCTGCATCGGCAGGCAGACTCCCAACCACAGCGCCACCAGGGAAGCCCTCTTTTTTTTTTTTTTTTTTTTTTTTTTTTTGAGGTCATATTATTTATTTCAAATGGAGTTATATTCTTATTTCTCTTTGCAGTCAGTTTTAGGGCTTGCTTTCCTAATTCTTGTTGATTTAATTTTATTGATGATTAGTAGACATTTTGATATTCTTTCTTCCAAATTTTGTTTTGTACCCCGGGCAAGCTGCTTAATTTAAGAGAAATAACTTTGGTTTTCTAATTTAAGAAATTACAAGTGTAGGTAGAGAAGTTAAATAAGAAGATTGCCCTGACACTGTGCTAAGTGCTTTACATACAGTATCTTAGTCAATGCTCATCATAGTACTACCACATTTCATTGAATCTAAGATTCCATAGATTATAAGACATGCTTTTTCTCATTTCAGAGATGTTAAAATGTTAGAACTGATACAACACAATATTATGTAGGTACTATTATTTTTATTTTAAGAGTGCATAAATTTAATCAGAAAGGTTAAGTTATTTGCCCAAGAGTACATAGCTGGTAAGTGGCAGATTCAAGAAACAAATCCAGATCTTTTTCCCCTAGATGTTTTCTATTGCCTTCCTTCCCTTTCCCTTCTCTCCCTTTCTACCTTTTTCCCTTCATTTTAAAAAATTAAAATTTTTTTTCCCCTGGGTTTACCATCTTTGTCCAAATTTGGCTCATCTGATTGCCTCTTTAATTAACAAGCTGCCTCTTTAACATCGTGTCAGGTTTCTTGAAACTCACCTTCTTAGGAATCCTTACCTTTTCAAATACTAGAAATGACTGGGGGATTTCCCATTATCATAGCTTGTTTGGAACGTGCCATTTATATATTTTATTATTTATTTTATATAACATTAAAATTAACTTTCAGTAACTATTATAGGTCATTTGTATGATCAAACCTTTGTTAAATGTATTCACAATTTTGTTTAACCAAAAAGGCCCTTTTAGGCATTGTCCATGTCAACATAATTTATTTTAACTTATAAATTTCTAGGGAAACAAAGTTGGCATGGCTATATTTGCTTTGGGATAGTATTATGTATGCATGTGCTTTGAGATAATAAAGGGATGACATGCCTAAGGGATAAATATAGGAAAAATAATTGTCTCTAATTGAGTCACATTATGAATGGACCTGTATATTGTCACATATTCCAATATCAATACTAACAGTATTACTGCTACTAAAAAATAATAATATAAAAATAACAAATAAGAAGTGAACATTTATTGAATGTTTTCTACATCCAGGCGTGTTTCAATGTTTTATGTGTATTAATACATTAAGCTTATTTTCTTCTGAAATTCCATAAATAAGTACAATTATTATTCCCATTTTACAAATGAGGAAAATGAGACAAAGAGAAGATAAATTATTTGAGTACTGAATTAAGTATTTGAAGTTTATTTCACCTCAGTGATTATATATATAGTACATTACAGATATATGTATCTCCCTATAGAGAAATAAGGTCATGAAATAAAGTTATTTCCAAGATATTATTTATTCTAAAGCCCCCCTCTGGTCTGGGGTCAGACTCTGAAGTTGTATGGGAGAGGCATGAATATGGATTTCAGAACGTGGAGCCAAGGGAGCTCTGAAAAGCAAAGTTCAGGGTATAGTGGCCACTGTGGTTGCTTCCTCATTCCCCCTTCTCTTGGTCACCTGATTTTCTTTTCTTTTCTTTTTTATTTTTGGTCACTTGATTTTCATTTGAGTATCTACTCCTTTGACTCAGTGCATGTGTTTGTGGGAACTTGACTTCACTCCTGTCTCTAGGGTAGGGGTTGCATATGCAGCAACATAATCCTATCACCTGGCCAAGATTTTGGTTCAGAGGTGACATATGGGCTGATTTGGATCAAAGAAATTGGAAAAGATATTTTTCTGGCAACATCTAAGAAAAAAATCTCTCTTTATCTTTCTCAACTTCCAAAATGTTTTGTTCAGTTAAGAAGCCTAGAATGCTGCAGCGGTATTGCTACTATGAGTGAAATTGTCCTTAGGATAAAGCTGATATGCAAGAGAAAGCAAAGAAAGGAAGTAGATCTTAAGTGTTCTCACCACACCAAAAAACAATAACAAAACCAAAAAGTAACTATGTGAGGTGATAGATGTGTTAATTAACTTGACTGTGGTAGTCATTTCACAATGTATATGTATATCAAACAATCGCTGTACACCTTAAATATATACAATATTTATTTATCAATTATACCTCAATAAAGCTGGGGGGAAAAGAGTGAGGACATCTTTTAGTCACTAAATCAAGTTAACTGAGAATCCTGACCTACCACCAGACTTCTAGTCAATAAACAGGGTCCGTAAAGTCTGTTTTAAGAAAGCTAATTTAAGTTGGATTTTATGTCACTTGTAAATGCATGCCACCGATACAAGGGGTAAGGAAAGAACTTAAGCTAGAAGATAGGTCAAATGGTACATCAGATTGAATGAGTTGATCTGAGAAGAGGAGAATAGGAATGTAGCACAGGACAGAAATTGGAG